>NC_140170.1:114019742-114172878 GCF_963971535.1 Notolepis coatsorum
CATTAAATACTCGAACCTGCCATTAAATACTTGGGCTGCCATTAAATACTTGAACCTGAGAGTGCTGGTCTAGCTTCACTGCTTCTTTTTTACATCTATACATGACATACCAGATTTGCAAATACAGTACTGTTTGCGATACGAAAAGAGTCCAGAAAAGAGAGTATATACATTTGACGTATTATTATTGTATTGTGATATGTTTTGTTTCATGTTGAAAAAAATAAAATAAAATTGATAACATAATTCTTTTTTTTAATAATACAATAAATATCGGTGGGGGGGGGCCCGAGCTGTCAATCTCGCCTCAGGGCCCGTGGGGCATTCAAACCGCCACTGGCTTGAACACTACACACTAGGGGTGTAACGATGCAGCCTCACAACGATTAATTTCGATTACGATTATTCAGGCAACGATTCAATGCATCATGAAATCTCTTCATTTTGACCACGATTCGATTCGATTAGATACATTTTCGATACATTTTCTATACATTTTCTATCAGTTAATTCCCCCAAAAATGTTGAATACACAAATGTGGCTGGGGGGGACTGATTCACTCAGCATGAATGGACTATAGGTCAATAAAAACAATACACAAAAAAAAAGAACATTAAAAAAAAAGAAGAAGAATTTTATTTCGATTTATTTCGATTATAATCGATTCTAACATATTCAAATCGATGCATCGATTCTAACACATTAGAATCGATGCATTTCGATTAATCAATGCATCGTTACACCCCTACTACACACCCAATAATATACCTGGGAATGTGGGTCCCATTCCCTCATCTGGCCTCGGCCACTGTAAGTAAGCTTTCCTGATTCTATGTATATTGTTTCAAATGAAACTAGAAATTATTTTATCAATCGATGAAAAAAAAGGATTTACTAATTAATATGGGAATTGTTTGTAATAAACATTTTGGGACAATATGAATTTTTACTGCATTTATTCTGCCTGCCAAAGAAATGGGAAGATGAGACCACCTCTCAAGGTCTCAAGGTGCGCTCAAAAAGTGATTTAAGTAAACAAACCACCGATGCTCCTTCTTACTACCACACCTTTGTGTTTAAATGAATCCTTTGCTACTTTGAATGGCCAATGTGAGTATGAGAGGCCTCAGGCAGTCTCAATGATTGGTAACAGTTCATTTTTAGACAAATTCAACCTATAACCTGAGATCACACCATACTGTATCTTTTCAGAATAGACATTATTGGGGATGGACTTGGATTTGTTACTTACAAAAGCAGATCATCTGCATACTAGGGTACTTTATTTTACATTCCTCTGTGAATTCCTTCATACCCCTCTTGGGACCATAAGAAATGGCCAAAGGCTCAATAGCAAGAACAAATAAAAGTGGGTAAATGAATTGTTCCCCATTGTAGAGGGAAATAGGGAGATCTAATGGAGTTGGTCATTAATCAGGGGAGATGGAATTGATTTTACCCAAGCTATTAAATTCTCACCCAGACCAAACATCTCAAGAACGGCGAATAGAAAGTCCCATTCGACTTGGTCGAAGGCCTTCTCAGCATCCAGGGAGATAAGAACCACCGTCTGCTGAGGGTCTGAGCTGGTGGCAGTGGCGGCTCGCCACTGGTGGCGCTAGGGCGCCGACCCACCTGTTAAATGAGAGAAGAAGAAAAATATTTTTTTTTTGTTTTTTGTTTTATAGCCCTATAAATAATTAGGGCTGTCAGTTTATCGCGTTAATTAGATTAATTAATTACACAGCAAATTATCGCGTTATGAAAATTGACGCAAAATTAATTACAGCCGACCTATATTTACTTTAGACAAGTGGCAAATCGGTGCGCTTTTATTTTGAAATCCACGCTTGAGTTGGGCGTATTAAACTTGGCCCATTGAATGACCCGTAGCCTACTTGATCGTCACTTCACACATGCGTCGTCTATCAAACAAAACAAACACACAAAGGAATTAGCTCAGCTGGAACAAGATGTCAGCATCACCCGAGGCGATACTCCTGGGACCTATGAACGGCAAGTTCAATTTCAAAAAGAATATAGATGGGACAGTAAACAAGACCATTGTAATATGTAGCTTATGTCAAAAAGAATTTGCGTATCACCGAAGCTGCTCTAGTCTAACGTATCACATGAACGCTAAACATGTCCAGGCAAGTTGTTCGAGCAGCTCCAGTGTAGCTAACGTTAGCTCCAGAGCAACTCGCACGCTTCGTCAAACTACTCTTGGAGAATTACCGTTAGGCAAACGGTTGAGTAAATCCACCACAGACAAACTAACCAACAGCGTCGCGAAGTGGATAGCAAAATATTGTAGGCCAATAGCTATAGTGGAAGATAAGGGTTTAGCGGAGTCATTTCGAATAGCGTCGTCTGACCCAAATTACAAGCTACCCTCGAGAGCTACAGTGATGAAAAGGATCCACAACATGTATGACACAGAGAGGGAGGCGAGGGAAGAAGTGTTGGCACGGGCTGGCCCAATGGCCCTAACGGGTGATCACTGGACGTCGGTGGGCAATCATAATTATTTGGGTGTCACAGTGCACTTGATCGATACTGAGTGGAAACTGCAATCATTTGCATTAACGGTGACCAAAACTGTGGGCCGCCATTTCGCCGATGCGTGTGCTGAACAGTTCAACACCGTAATAGAGGAGTGGAATATAAAAGATAAAGTCACATCTATTGGGACTGATTCCGCCCGTAATATGATAGCAGCAGCGCGCTATATGCCGTTCCAGCACATGCCATGTGCTGCACACGTGCTGCAAAGAACCATCACAGTCTCCCTTGAGGACAGAAGCCTTGACACCACCCTGGCAAAGTGCCGCAAGATTGTAGGCCACTTCAAGCACAGCCCTGCCAGTACAGAAGAACTGCAGCAGCAGCAGACTGCCCTCGGACAAGCAAAAGAGCCCATGATACAAGATGTATCCACAAGGTGAGACTGTTTAACTACCTGTTGTATGCTTAGGGTAAATTTAGTGTGTGTGTGTGTTTATTTCTTTGTATTCTGTACAATTGCATCATGCTGCATTAACAACCCCCAGTGGGACTAATAGTTATTTTATTGAATTGGAAGGTGGAATTCGACACTGGCCATGATCTCACGGTACCTGAGGAACCAGGAGGCTGTGACTGCCACTTTGGCCCAACAGAACCACAAGCTGTCCATGCTGACCCCCACAGAGTGTGACAAACTGAAGAAGCTGGAGCTTGTACTTGAGCCCTGCAGGTAAGTGTCTCTCCCTCTCTCTCTCCCCCCATACACCCCCCTCCTCTCTCTCTCTCCCCCATACACACACCTCACACCCCACTCTCTCTCTCCCATACACACACCTCACCCCCCAATCTCCCCCATACACACACCTATCTCTCTCCCATACACACACCTCACCCCCCCCTCTCTCCCCCATACACACACCTATCTCTCCCATACACACACCTCACCCCCCCTCTCTCCCCCATACACACACCTATCTCTCTCCCATACACACACCTCACCCCCCCCCTCTCTCCCCCATACACACACCTATCTCTCCCATACACACACCTCACCCCCCCCTCTCTCCCCCATACACACACATATCTCTCTCCCATACACACACCTCACCCCCCCCCTCTCTCTCCCATACACACACCTCACCCCCCCTCTCTCCCCCATACACACACCTATCTCCCTCTCATACACACACCTTCACCTCTTTCTCTCTCGCTCTCTTGTTTCACTGCAGGTATGTGACTGAGCTCCTTGGAGGGGAAACCTACGTCTCATGCTCTGTGGTGCTCCCCGCACTCTGCCACCTAAACCGCATCATGGACCTCAACGAGGAGGATCCGGGCTACATGGTAAAGTTCAAGGCCAGCTTCACGAAGGACCTGGACGCACGCAAAGCGACCCTCAACAACAGATGGCTGAAGCTGGCTACAGCCCTCGACCCGCGATTCAAGGACTTGAAGAGCGTACCAAAGGACGAGAGGGATGAGGTGTGTGTGTGAATGAGAAGACCAGTGTTAAGTCCTTAGGCTGTCATGAAAAGTCCTATGCAACTAATTAATTGTCCCTCTTATTAGGTGTGGACCTGGCTTAAAGAGATGCTGCCAGGACCAGAAGCAGACAAAGCTGCTCCACAAGCCACAGAGGACGAGCCACCAGCGAAGAGGACCCTCCTCCTGCTGTCTTCAGACTCTGATTCAGATGAAGTCAGGGTACTGTCAGGACAATTAGACCTCTACAAAGCTGAGCCCAGCATCGGAATGAATGACTGTCCACTGGAGTGGTGGGCAGCTCACGCAAAAGCCTATGGACAGCTGTCTCCTCTTGCTCGCAAATATCTGGCTACTCCTGCTACCTCTGTGCCATGTGAGAGGCTATTTTCACTTGCAGGTCACATAGTCCAAAAGAAGAGGGCAGCCTTACTCTCAGACAATGTAAACAAGCTTGTTTGTCTTAGCAATTGGCTCAAGGAATAGATTTGTCATGCATACAGTAGACCCTGCACTAGACCCTGCACTAGACCCTGCAGTCATGCCCCAGACCCTGTAGTAGACCCTGTAGTCATGCCCCCAGAAACTGTAGTAGACCCTGTAGTCATGCCCCCAGACACTGTAGTAGACCCTGTAGTCATGCCCCCAGACACTGTAGTAGACCCTGTAGTCATGCCCCCAGACACTGTAGTAGACCATGCCCCCAGACACTGTACTAGACCCTGTAGTCATGCCCCCAGACACTGTACTAGACCCTGTAGTCATGCCCCCAGACCCTGTAGTCATGCCCCCAGACACTGTAGTAGACCATGCCCCCAGACACTGTACTAGACCCTGTAGTCATGCCCCCAGACACTGTAGTAGACCCTGTAGTCATGCCCCCAGACACTGTAGTAGACCATGCCCCCAGACACTGTACTAGACCCTGTAGTCATGCCCCCAGACCCTGTAGTCATGCCCCCAGACACTGTAGTAGACCATGCCCCCAGACACTGTACTAGACCCTGTAGTCATGCCCCCAGACACTGTAGTAGACACTGTAGTCATGCCCCCAGACACTGTAGTAGACACTGTAGTCATGCCCCCAGACACTGTAGTAGACACTGTAGTCATGCCCCCAGACACTGTAGTAGACCCTGTAGTCATGCCCCCAGACACTGTACTAGACCCTGTAGTCATGCCCCCAGACACTGTACTAGACCCTGTAGTCATGCCCCCAGACACTGTACTAGACCCTGTAGTCATGCCCCCAGACACTGTACTAGACCCTGTAGTCATGCCCCCAGACACTGTACTAGACCCTGTAGTCATGCCCCCAGACACTGTAGTAGACCCTGTAGTCATGCCCCCAGACACTGTACTAGACCCTGTAGTCATGCCCCCAGACACTGTAGTAGACACTGTACTAGACCCTGTAGTCATGCCCCCAGACACTGTAGTAGACACTGTACTAGACCCTGTAGTCATGCCCCCAGACACTGTAGTAGACACTGTACTAGACCCTGTAGTCATGCCCCCAGACACTGTAGTAGACACTGTACTAGACCCTGTAGTCATGCCCCTAGACCCTGTAGTCATGCCCCCAGACACTGTACTAGACCCTGTAGTCATGCCCCCAGACACTGTACTAGACCCTGTAGTCATGCCCCCAGACACTGTAGTAGACCCTGTAGTCATGCCCCCAGACACTGTAGTAGACACTGTACTAGACCCTGTAGTCAGTATATTAATATTTGAATAGTCATATTTGGCACTATATCGTCGAGTTGGACGTAGTCTATTAAGCTAATAATAGTCTGTTAATATATAGTGCTTCGTGCGGTGAGAATACTACCGTAGTCAGTACCCCATCGTTTCGGGCAGAGAACTGGCTGCTTATCCAGGGTGGTTGACCCCACGTGAAGCTGCACCCGAGGAGCCCCAGAGCCGACGAGCGAGTGGACCTGTATACCGGATTATTCTGCCGACGACAGCCCGCCTTCCCAGGCACGGATTATGCTTTGTATACTTTGATTATTCCATGGATAAAGACCCCCGACACTGTAGTAGACACTGTACTAGACCCTGTAGTCATGCCCCCAGACACTGTAGTAGACACTGTACTAGACCCTGTAGTCATGCCCCCAGACACTGTAGTAGACACTGTACTAGACCCTGTAGTCATGCCCCCAGACACTAGCTTGCTGTGGGCTGTTTTGATTTTTGAGGATACTGTAGCTTAGTGTAAACTGTTATTGGCTGTATCAGCAACAAATGTTACCTTATTGAGAGGTATGTTTTCATTCATTTTATTTTATTCAATTTAATAAAATTGATTTCTAAAGCATTCTTCACTTGCAGGTCACATAGTCCAAAAGAAGAGGGCAGCCTTACACACAGACAATGTAAACAAGCTGAAGCTTGTTTGTCTTAGCAATTGGCTCAAGGAATAGATGTCATGCATACAGTAGACCCTGTAGTAAACCCTGCACTAGACCCTGATTTTTGAGGATACTGTAGCTTAGTGTAAACTGTTATTGGCTGTATCGGCAACAAATGTTACCTTATTGAGAGGTATGTTTTCATTCATTTTATTTATTTATTTATTCAATTTAATAGAATTGATTTCTAAAGCATTCTTCACTTGCAGGTCACATAGTCCAAAAGAAGAGGGCAGCCTTACACTCAGACAATGTAAACAAGCTGAGGAATAGATGTCATGCATACAGTAGACCCTGTAGTAGACCCTGCACTAGATCCTGCAGTAGACCCTGCAGTAGACCCTGATTTGAGGATACTGTAGCTTAGTGTAAACTGTTAGCTGTATCAGCAACAAATGTTACCTTATTGAGAGGTATGTTTTCATTTTATTTATTTTATTTATTTAATAAAATTGATTTCTAAAGCATTCTTCTTGGTGTATTTAATTGATCAGTCACCTGCTACAATAATGTAATGTCCTTGAATTTTAAATATTTATATGAATATGAAATATAAATATGCGATTAAAATGCGATTAATTAGATTAATTAATTACAAACCTGTAATTAATTAGATTAAAAATTTTAATCGCCTGACAGCACTATAAATAATATAAACATGTTTAAAATGAATAATATTTACTCATTTTAAGTATGTTTGTATTTCCAATGCACAATATAACGTTATTATCTAAATTAAAAAAACAGCGTTTTCATGGGCAGGAAGTGACGTTTTTTTTAATTTTTTCGTATTTCTCGCCCGGGCAAGAAGCGATAGCGCTCTGACTGCGCGTCACAGTTTGATCGCTGTCTCCGTCACAGCCAATCAGTGCATACGGCGTTGTGCGTTGAAATATGACTATTATGTTGGAATCCGAGCGCGATTTGAAGCGGTCTAGAAAGCAGCGTGAACTTCCGTGAGAATTTCCATAGCCGCATTTCGCGGAGACGCTCTCTGATTGGCCGACGCCAGTATTTTTTTCTATGGCAGAATTTCACAGAGACGATCTCTGATTGGCCGAATCCAATTTCTAATGTTCCAATTCTAGCTTCTAGCTTGGTTCCTGGTACTAGGACTGTTGTTTGTCTTAGAGCGTGCCGTGCTGTGACTGCAAGTTATTTAGACTGTTAAGCTTAGGCACTCTTTCAAAGTTGGTTAAGGTTAGAGTTTGTCTTAGAGCATGGCGATAGAACGCCAGGTAGTTTGCAGTCTGTTCGAGCGGAAATGGACAAAGGAATGTACTTGTTGAGTGTTGTGCTAACGTCGACGAGCTCAGCTGAGCTAACACTTGGCTAACAAGCTATATGGCGGATTATACACGTTTCCTGCCCTGGACGTTTCAACTAAACAGTGAGTCTCTCTCTCTCTCTCTCTCTCTAACGTTAGTAGTACTACTAGGCTGGTGCGGGCTAACTGGCTATCGTTCTGGGAGCTAACGTTAGTAGTACTACTAGGCTGGTGCGGGCTAACTGGCTTAACGTTAACGGTTGTAAATAGTTTTTTTAGGAGCAGTACTACTGCTGGCCATTCATGAAGCGAGACATTGCTGATTGTTTATTTATCGATGGCTCATTGATTTAACTACTGCAGCTCTCTCGGATTGAAAATACGTGGATTATGGCTTGTTCAATATTGTCTATGTTTGAATGAATGAATGAATGAGAACTTTATTAACAGATTGCAGAATGGGTACAATACAGTACGGCTCAATACACACAATTGTTAAGGGGATGCAGACCAGAGAAAGACGTTTGTCTTGTTTACATCAGGGTCCCAGATTTTCGATTCATATCGATAGTTTAATAGCTAGCCTTGGCTCGTTTAACAATATGCAAAATATGTGTACAGCCCTGTACTCATACTGAAGTTATTCTTGGTATATAATAGGTCTGATTGTGTAACGAATCGATTCCACGTCGCGCTGTGTGTGAGAGAGAGAAGGAGAGAGGGAGAGATCTGCCTGTGTTTGGAGACGGGCGAGTTTTGTTTCTAACTTTTCTATTTATATTGTGTTTCAAGTTGTGAATTAGAGTCTAGACTATACTTTATTTGACTGGTTGTGTGTTGTTGTAGTAACAGCTGAGCGACTCGTTCATAAGAGCCGATTCATTGCCGTGAGCGTGAGTCGAATCGCTCACGTCTTGCCATGAGTCTTGCGTGGTACAGTACTGTACTGTACATGTTTGCAAAATATTTGGTATAGCGCCCCTAGTGGCGAAGTACCCAGCGGCCGCCACTGGCTGGTGGAGTACAAAATATTATATAGCCAAGAAAAATTGGAAAACAAAAAGCAGTTATTGACAAACCTGATCTGCTCTGTGATATAATTGATGCACAGTACATTTTGCAGAGTACATTTTACTCAAACTGAGTAAAATTTTACTCAGTTTGAGTAAAATAGAACCTTTTCCAATCATGTGGCAAGCATCTTAACTAACAACTTGGCATCCACATCTATAAAGCTGACAGTTCTATATGAACCTGGTTTCTTAGGGTTTTTATTTTAATATAACTGATATAGATGCCTGATAAAAGGTACGAAGGTAGGCTTCGTTAAATGCATCAAGCAGCACTGGGGAAGTAAACCCGATTCCATTTTTATTGCTCAATTCCGCGATTCCGTCCGCGATTCCGTGATCGCAGATTCCATATGGCTCTAGGGTCTGGGAGTCCCCCACCAGGAACATTTTTGTTACAAAGACTTAATTTTTTGCATTCTGGTGAATTTTAGTGCATGTGAATCACAAACTAATGAGCCAACAATTGCTTAGTACAATGTACTGTTATGAACCTCAAATAAAACCAAAGGTACATATCATTAACACTTTGAGTGCCACGCTGTTTGGTTAATTTACCCTTAGAATGCCACCCTTTTTAGTCGTTTCCGTGGTCGTTGCACTATGTTTGCGAAGCTGTGTGTTTGTTCTCTATTATAGTTGTAGAGACACAGTGTGGCCCATTTCGACAAACATTACTTGTAGTCCAGCATGGGAATAATAGTTTGTTTCAACTTGTAGTTTATAACACACGCTAAACATCGCGCATTTCCAAGATAATACAGTCTTCTTTCATAGATCGCGAGATAAAACGCATTATGTGCAATAAGCCCAAACCGTTCTGGCTGATCCCCTGAAACCCAGAATACTCCCAAATCACAGGTATATGACTTGTATATATGTATCATCACAAAATCATCAAGGGGGGGGTAGTTTTAACTCAAAACTATGATCGCGTTTGCCGAGCATGTTTTTCTTCCGGTGAAACACAGAATTGTGATCGTTAGAAAAACACGTTTCAGATTCTGTAAAATAGACATAGAATGTACCTTACCTTAGCCAGAAGGTATTCCAAAAGAATAATTCCAAGTGATCGCATCGCGTTTCGATGGTCAAATACGCTTATGCAACGGAATTCCGAGGTGAGGACTGTGAATTTCTGTCCCAGGAGAAGGAGGGGCTACTAACTGAGGAGAGAATGAAAGTGAAGCTGACTATCAGCCCAGAGCCCCATGCAGTTCAGACACAGACGATACTGCCACCTGGTGATAGTTGATCAGAATGCAGTTCCAATGTGTCGGGACGTGCCTAAATTATACAGATCGCTCTGGGCAACTGTGTAGAGCCAGGATCAAAGTAAAAAGATCAAACGATCCAAAAACTACTTTTTACGTTTATGGCACTCAATGGTCGACGGCCAAACACATAAAAAGCCGTTTTTGGCACAGACTGTGTTAAGGAGGGAGACGACACAAGGACTAATGTTTAACCAATATTTATTAAATAATAAATAACTAAATAAATAACTAATGTACAAAATCAGTGGTGGGTGCAGGTTGTTGAATGAAGTGTACGGGTGTCAAACTCTGCAGAGTGCCATCTGCCATTCCATTCGCCGTCTTCGCTGTCAATCAGTTGTATGGCCTGGTCCCGCCTCCACCAATCACATGCAGCGGCTCCATTTGTGTGTGTGTGAGCGAGAGGGAGAGAGAGATAGAGAGAGATAGTTCTCCAACTCTGTCGCAGACAGTGATCTCCTGGTTGTTCCCCACCCACCTAGGTTATCTAACTATCGCGCCACCACAGCTAGAAACACTGTTCTGGCCTGCTTCTAAGTTCAGTGGCCTGACTGCCGGCAAAAAAGAAAAATTATAAATATTTTTTATATACTTTTTTGTTTGTTTTTGTGCAGGCCAGGCTACCGGGAAAACTCCCGGTGCTCCCGATGGCCAGTCCGGGCCTGATCTATAGTGTATATAGATACTGGACTGTATAGGACTATGATGCTATGTATCGATGAATTGGAAATGGGGGACCCTGGTGGAAACAAGACGAAAGTCTTTCTCTGGTCTGCATCCCCTTAACAATTGTATGTATTGAGCTGGGCCCCGTTCCATGTACCGGGATAACCGAGTTAGCCGGATAACTTTATCTGGATAACTCGGTTAGCCTGACTTTCCGATTTCATGTACCTGGATTTCCCAAATCACCATGACAACATATCCAAAAGTTTGAGCCTGGTCGAAAGCAGAGTTCAAGTTCAAGTTAGCCTGAACTATCGCCACGCCCCCGCAAAGAAGTGACAGCCCGTTTCCTGAAACTATTCCCACAGTCTACGATCTGCATTATACCATTCTGAATTACGTTTTTGTGCTCCATTCTTCCAGAGGGGGCTTTTGAAATGTAAAATAGACCCAAAATGCTGATATTAAATTCACTTTGTCCTAAATAATGCACGTTATATATACCGTGGCGACGGTGGCGCTTATACGCCAAAGTAGCCTGGTTTTAAGTTAAAATATTATAAATCTACATGCATTGAGGATGTCATTCTTTATATAGCTCTCAACGTGCACCAAATTGAATTATTCCTATATTGCAAAAAGAAGGAAAAGACTAGGGCCTTGAACCCCGGTCGTCCGTGTGAAAGTCAAAAGAAGAACCCGTTACACCACAGAGAAGATAAGTAAAAGATTGACTATACATCAATCAATGGGTAAGAGAGCCGTATCGTAATTCTGTATAACAGTTAACTAATAATTTTCGCTAGCAAGATCTCATTTGATTATTCAATCCAGCAGGCAAGTTTAAAGAAATATAATCTGATTGATTGAGGTAATGAGGGACTTAGAATTAGCCTATAGATAACGCATTTAACTTGTCGGCGAGGCGATTGAGCCTATTGCAATCTGTCAATAAAGTCTTAAATCAATTAATCAATCAATGCCGTTGAGAATCAGGGTCTCTGCCATCGATACGTGCTGGCTTTCCACCTAAAACGGGAGCGCGCATCTAGCCTGACTTGAGCCTGACTCTCAAGTCTGGCTTGAGTTAACGAGACTGAATCCTCCTTTGTGAAACAGGAAAATCCCGGCTTTGAACATCGGGTTAACTGAAGCTGGATAATGGACATGTTGATCGACTTAGTTGAACCACGTACATGGAACGGGGCCCAGTACTGCACTGTACCCATTCTGCAATCTGTTAATAAAGTTTTCATTCATTCATTCATTCATCCCCCATGCTGCTTTGACACCCGAATTTCCCCAAGGGGATTAACACATTAACTGCCACGCTTATATCCATCAATGTTTGATCACTGCCACCAGTCTAAGTCTATGGAGATGTTTACCTTCTTTGCAGGGCTATAACTTTTTAAATTGTATTGCTAAATTGACATTACTATGCCCCATTCAACATCGATTATCTATCGTTCAGGATGTAGGAACGTTTAACTTTTTCATTCACACATTCATACGAAAATACCGTCTAGAGTATAAATATGTTTTTATTGTTTTCTGCAGTAATTCCTAGAACGTGAGATATAGGCATAAATGCATATATTAGATTATCAAATGCCGTTTGATACCGATCCACGCTATATTAAAAATTTCAACTGTACATGGTCCTAAACGTTATGACTGATCATGCGCGGGTGAACGGGGAGGGGGGGTAGTTTATAATTCCGTGATCGTCGTTAAATGATTTATGTAGTATGGGTGATATATAGATCAGAGCAGTTTGCATCGATAATAATAAACAAAAACGCTGAAAGTAACGGCAGCCTCCTCTTACCGTTGGGCGATGATACTGGAGCAAACAGATCCCAGTTATTTGATGGGGATCGAGGCGATCCATTTCCGGTTTGTATAATACTAATACACGCCCAAATCATGTCGATTATTGAGTTATGGCAGCGATCCATATCCACGGTGTGTGGCTAGAGTCCTGGGATGATATGCGAGTGGCCGGACGTAATTAGGAGACGCACCGATATCCAACCGGCATATCCGGTTTGGCAACTCGCCGATCATCCACCAGGTGGCAGTATTGAAGCGTTGCAGAGTTGTGCTGAGTCCCACAGCATCAGACAAGGCTCTGTGAGTGAAATATGAATACCATGGCGAAAATATGAAATATGATCAAAATAACGTCATACGCCGTGATCTGGCAGAATTTGCATGAACTTGAAACCCGTTGTACAACGTTTTTGGCGCAGTTAGTGTTAATAAAGGATCATCTTATTTTACTAATTGATGAGGGATCTCCTTCGGTGAAGGAATAATGATTTAAGAAGAGGTATAATCGATCTGTGAGTATATGATTGGTGGGCAGGGTTTGGCTGGATGGGATTTTAAATCCTAAACAATCCCATATTCTTTCAAATCGATCTAGTAATTCAATTATGTGAGTTCAAATTAGGGATTAAATGACATAGTGATGAAAGGCCATTCAAACTTGGGAGCATATACACCAACTACAATAAGTGGAACATTGTATAGTTTCCCCCAGTGGCGGCTGGTGAATTCCTCCTCGGGGGGGGGCGGAATTAATTAGTATCCCCCTCTATCTCTCCTCTCTCTTTCTCTCTCTCTCTCTCACTCACACAGCGCGACGTGGAATCGATTCGTTACACAATCAGACCTAGTAGTATGTGTAGTATATACCAAGAATAACTTCAGTATGAGTACAGGGCTGTACACATATTTTGCATATTGTTAAACGAGCCAAGGCTAGCTATTAAACTATCGATATGAATTGAAAATGGGGGACCCTGATGTAAACAAGACAAACGTCTTTCTCTGGTCTGCATCCCCTTAACAATTGTATGTATTGAGCCGTACTGCAGGGCTGTACACTGCGATGATATCGTCGCGAATTGCCCCTTTAATTGGCCGTTGCGATTGGTAAATATTATCTGGGGGCGGGCTTGCGAGTAGTGCTTTCAAGCCTTGGATTCGCATTTCACTCCTAAATTATCCAAGGCGTGTGATGACGCGATGACGTCACTCACGCGAGCTGAGCAGTGAGCACTCAGCAGGTATGATCAGCGGGAACAATCGACTGAGCACTCACTCTGATAGACTGGCTGACTGTCTGATTTAGCTATGAAGAAAAGTAAAGTTAGTATTGCTTCATATTTTCGACGCGTTGTTCGACCTCCTATAGTGAGCCGAACTGAACTGAACTCAGACACACGGAGAGAGATGTGGCATCTGCTCCTCCTCCAGCCCTCTCGCACCCGTGGCTGTTGTAAACACTGGGACCTCGGTGAGCCTGCCAGCCGGCTAGCTACTGATAGCTATCAACAAATGCTCCAGTAAGTCTAGTAGTGCATGATAGCTTGCGTTAGCTTACTGTTCAAAACGAAACGTCCCATTAATTTAACCTGTTCCACCCCACGGCCACGGTACAGACCCCTTTTTGACATTATTATCATATATTAGTATTTTTATGAGTGATGCAATAATTTAACGTTTTTAAAATCAAACATTTTCAAGTATTATTATCACTACTATGTCACAAATACATGTAGAATGTAAAACGTTAGGTTGGCAATAGTTTAGCAATAGGTTAAAAGTGAGTTTATATCATTTTAAGTCTTTATTTTTCACTCGCGTTTTTGACGCTGAAGCGTAAATGGAAATGTTGAACCATGGGAATTGTAGTTTTTTTGCGGCCATTTTGAAGAGCGCCTCGCCAGCTATCTGCCAGCGTCGGAATTTCTCAAAACTACACTTCCCATGGTCCGCTATGGTCGTTCAAAGTTCGGCATTCTGAATAAATCATATCAATAATTGTTATGATTCGCGATAATAAGCTACAAAAGGTAACGTTTTTGACAAATATTGAAACGCAGTCAGTTTCTCCACACTATTGTAATCATGTAGGAATAATTAGATCTGAAATTAGTTACAAAATGATTACACTGTGGGAGAAATAAAAAAGTACAGTCGATTACATTAAATATCTGTATATGTTATTATACATGCCTGGTGATACTATATCCAAATTGAACTCGGCCATTTGAAAGATACTATATGTATATATATATAAATGTGCGAATTGGCTATAATAAGGTAATGTATAAGCATATATTCTATATTCTATAATAATATTTCAAATTGCATTGGTCCGGATGGGAGAATTCAGTACTGTATATACAAAACCTTCAATTTTATCATCTTCCCTTTATTAATTTCCTTAGATCTTTTGTACACATGATCTCAAGAGGGTACTGAATTAGCTCAGTGGCAGTTTTTTAAGTTTGGTCATTATTATCATGGTTTTATTCACTGTCAAAGATGAAAAGAAAAATCATAATTCATATTTTCCTTTGTTTCATCAGAATTTAAGCAAGCCTAGTAATAGACACAATATTTCTGACACTGAGAATACATTCATTGAGGTCCATAGATGTTCCTAGATACCAAGAATATGCAAATAGCCCTTGTAGAAGTGGAGCAATATTCCATTTACCATAGGTATACATTTTATGCAGATTTCACCTGGGGTGGAACAGGTTTTAAACTAAATAGTTCAGATAGCTCCGTCCTGATATCAATGTCTTATAACACTGAGTCGATGCGTATTCGAGCTGAGGGAACGCTGAATATAGTCAATAGGGAGCAGCTGCAGCGCCGGAGAATCCTGGCCGTAGCTGGAGGCTACAGTATAGGGCCCAGCTGCAGCTCCGGAGAATCCTGGCCGTAGCTAGAGGCTACTCAGTACACACAGACAGTGGAGCTGGTTGCATATAGCGAGCATTTAGACTTGTTGCGTGGTGGCGATGTCTCGCAGATAATACAACTACAAGTATGATTATATAATATATATATTTTATTAAAAAAAAATTATATAAAAACAATCGATATAAATAATGGTAAAATTGTTATTTAAAAATTTGCCCCTAAAAAATATTTTTTGCCCCTAAATTTCTCATTTAGGGGCAAGTGTGCCCCTAGTGAAAAAGCTTAGCGTACAGCCCTGTACTGTATTGTACCCATTCTGCAATCTGTTAAATAAAGTTTTCATTCATTCATTCATTCATTCAAACATAGACTGGGCGAGATATTGAACAAGCCATAATCCACTTCTTTTAAATCCAAAAGAAACTCCACTCTCTCTCTGATCAATCCAATAATGAACACATATGTATATCTTTTTTTAAACAAGTTACCATTCATTCATTCATCCATTATGCATCACCCGTGGCGAAATTAATTAGTTATAGTTCAACAACAACACAGCATCGCTGTGTTGAGAGAGAGAGAGAGAGAGAGAGCGAGAGAGAGAGCGAGAGAGAGAGAGAGCGAGAGAGAGAGAGAGAGAGACCGCAACTCACTTTGTTTAGTTGAAAAACGCGTGTTTTTGATAAAGTGTATATCCACTGTCCCAGACTGTTGATGTATATATCCACTGTCCCAGACTGTTGATGTATATGTCCACTGTCCAGACTGCATCCAGCTAGCCATTATAGCGTGTTGTTGTTTGTTGTCGAACCAGCTAAGACAGAGTAGCCTACCCTTCGAGAAGCTTTGTGGTCCAGACTCCAGGCTTGAACTTTCCATAAAAGTGTCCATATAAATCTATTTAGTTAGATCCAACACTGTCTGAATGTACAGTATCTTGTGATTATTATCAATTTCCGACAGCTACTATTTCCTAGTAGCCCCTCGAATAGCATAATATCTGCAGAGCCAGAGCCCAACGTCTGGGGACGCAATGTCACGTGCCACTCTCAGCCAATAGTGACTACATCGGGCACTCGAGCGAGCGCCCTCTGGTATCGTATTTGACAGCGCTATGTTGTACGTACGTATTTATTTATACGTATTTGGATTTTGCCCTGTGAGATGTGCAATTACGGCGGAGCAGAAATGAGCGCGCATGAAAACGGAGTGGAGGGGGCTAGGCGCCGGCCCGGCTGGGGGATGAATAGGCTGCTCCTCGCAAATAATTCTTTCTTCTTCTTCTTTTAACCAGGGAGGGCGGCGCTCTAGCGCCCACTATCGGCGGGCCGCCACTGGTTTCCCCACTAATACTGCGTATCTTCCTTGACTATCAGAAAAAGATTGGGAACAAACTAATAAAAATGGCTGCCCCTTAACTTAAACTTAAATTGTGTTAGGATAAGGATTGCAGCTTGTCCTATGTTGCATTCGGAGGAAAGGAATCGATGAGAGACAATGAACTCTTTAGCCTCTTGGCTTCTGCAATCTGTTAATAACATTTTCAATCAACATTTTCAGCTGACGCTTTTATCCAAAGTGACTTACAAGTTTTGTACAACAAGACAGCAGGAAGGGTACAACTCTATCAGCTGAGCAACAATGTTCATCAAAGTGTTGAGTGCTATGCTATAGTGTAGGTTAGTATATTAGGACAAGTGCATGACAGTAAGATTAGTTAGGGTTAGATATTTTTATTATTATTTTATTTCTTTTCATTTCATTTCAGATAATGATTGAAGAAGTGTGTCTTGGGTGTACGCTGGGTGGCGTAGCGGAGATTGCGCTCGTCACCAATGCAAGAGACTCCGGTCTCGAATCCCGGTGTCAGCATTGCCTGCGGCTTGGGCCAGTCGTCATACTAGAGGTAGCGGGTGGAAGTCGATGGGTGGGGATTGGACGTTGTGGACAGCGACTCCTACAGGTCGGTTGGGTGACGCCTGCACAGCAGAGACAGGAAGTATCGGGGGCAGCGTGAGCCTCCCACGCGTTACTCATCGCCACTGAGAGTCCGCACTGTCTGGTGAAAAGATGCGACAGGCTGCCTCCTCGTGTACCGGAGGGGACACGTGATGCAAGGCTTCTATCCTCACTACAGCAGACCAGTGGGAGGCATAGTCTAGCAACGTTCAAGACAGGGGAGGGGAGAATTGGCAATACGAAATTGGGATGGGAGAAAAATAAGGAGAAAAAGTGGATACAAAAAAAAGAAGTGTGTCTTTAGTTGACGGCGAAAGATTGGACAGGTTTCGGCTGTCCTAACTGTGGTGGGAAGTTCGTTCCACCATTGTGGGGCAAAGACAGAGAATAGGCGACTTCTCTTTGATGACCCTCCCGGAGCTCGGATAGGAGTAGGTCTGAGGCGGCCAGAAGATGCAGAGCGTAGGGGTCTTGAGGGTGTGTAGTTAGAGACCATTGACCGGAGGTAGGCGGGAGCTGTTCCCTTCGCCGCACGATATGCCAGGTCGAGGGCCTTGAAGCGGATTTGTGCGGCCAGTGCAGGTCCCTGAGAAGTGGGGTGACATGGGCCGACTTTGGTAGGTTTGAGATCAGGCAGGCCGCTGCGTTCTGTATGAGTTGAAGAGGCTTGGTGGCAGTGGTTGGAAGGCCAGCAAGTAGTGCGTTGCAGTAGGGCTGGGCGATAAAACGATAACGATAACTATCGCGATAAATTATTTCCTCGAAATAAACATGAAACGTGGTCGCAAAGTTTCGATATATCGATTTTCCAAGCTTGGATATGAGCACGCACTAACAACCAATCGGTGAAGGAGATGGCCGAGAGCGAAGGAGACCAGGAAGGAGACCCAGCGCTGCACCTCTGGGTAGAGAGGTAGGACTCACTCAACAACAAGGCTTGCTAGGCTAACTAGCTTGCACGACGATGTTTTATATATTTACGTGACGAGTATGTGTGCGGCATGAATTCTGAGGCCACGTTCATAGTAGTGTGTGGTATACAGTGGACGTCGTTTCAATATATTGTGGCGGAAGAGAGTATTTTAGTGTCATATTTATTACATTGCCATGAGATATTCCGCTTGTCGGCTAACTTCTAACGTGCGCGGACTGATAACGACATCAACTCGACTCGTGACATTCGCAGCAGCATAATAAGACAACAGGCTGGCTAGGCTAACTAGCTTGCACGACGATGTTTTATATATTTACGTGCAGAGTATGTGTGCGGAGTGAATTCTGAGGCCACGTTCATAGTAGTGTGGGTATACAGTGGACGTCGTTTCAATATATTGTGGCGGAAGAGAGTATTTTAGTGTCATATTTATTACATTGCCATGAGATATTCCGCTTGTCGGCTAACTTCTAACGTGCGCGGACTGATGACGACATCAACTCGACTCGAGACATTCGCAGCAGCATAATAAGTTAATTAAACTTGACATACATTATATCGACGATAATTATCGATATCGAATTATATGAAAATAATTTTATAATTTTATCGCGATAACGTTTTTGGTCATATCGCCCAGCCCTACGTTGCAGTAGTCGAGGCGGGAGATGACGTGATGTTGATTGGACAAGGATTTGGGTGGCTTTTTGTGTCAGGAAGGGGCGGATCCTTCTGACGTTGCTCAGGAGGAATCTGCAGGTTCTGGTTGTCGCTGAGATGTGAACGGAGAAGTTCAACTGGTCGTCAAGGACAACACCAAGGTTCTTGGCGGTCGGGGACGCGGTCACAGTTGAATTCTCGACTGTGATGGAAAGGTCGGTCAGGGGGGAGGATTTGGCCGGCAGGTGAAGCAATTCTGTTTTTCTTAGGTTCAGGTTGAGGTGGTTGGACGTCAGCCACTCCCATTACTGCGAGGGACGTGAGGAGGATCTGATGGTTGACTGTGTCGAAGGCTGCAGATAGGTCTAGGAGAATCAGGACAGAGGAGAGGCCTTTCGCTTTTGCCAAGTGAAGTGACCGCAATGAGGGCCGTTTCTGTGGAGTTACCAGTCCTGAATCCTGACTGGTCAGGGTCTAGGAGGTCATTCTGTAAGAGATAATCAGTGAGTTGGTTGGATACAGCACGTTCAAGTGTTTTAGAAAGGAAGGAGAGAAGAGAGACAGGACGATAGTTGCCTATGACGGTGGGGTTCAAGGTTGGTTTTTTTATGAGCGGTGTGACTCTGGCTTGTTTTAGGGAGGTGGGGTGTTACACTCCCAGACCAGCTCAAGTCTGGGAGAATCAATGCCCCAGTCTCATGCCGCCATCTAGCGGTCACCTGCAGATGATGCAGTCAACATTGACCCTGCTTGGTCATATTAATAACATTCTGTTGTGGCAATTAGTGTCTATGTTACAAGTGTTGTCTGTTTTGGTTTTCTCTGTGTTGGCATTCTGATTCTGTGTTTTGTATTAGCCTAGTCCTTGTTCCAGTATTGTTGATTATTGTATTAGTTCTAGTGCCTTCTTCCCCCAGCTGTTTTCCATTATTAATCAGTGTTAATTAGTGTCAGTATTTATTACTTGTGGTTTGTTTGGATTGTTGTGGCGTCATTGTCCCCGCGTTGTTCCCGTATCTTGCCTGTGTGCCTATGTCCTGTCAAGTGAGTTTGTTGTCCTGTCAAGTGAGTTTGTTCCTCAGTATGTTATGTTAGCAATGTTTGGTGCTCTTTGTTTTTCGTTATCAGTCCGTGTTTGTCCCAGAGCCAGCCCGGCTGTGCCTTCCTTTTGTTTTGTAGTTTGGTTGTGAGTTAGTAAATATCCCTTCTCTAAGCATCACCCTTCGTCTCTGCCTCCGTTCCTTCTTCCTTGTCTGCATACTGTGTTCTCACCTTCATCATCACCCCCAATCGTTACAGTGGGGACCACTCCAGAGTTGAGGGAGGAGTTGATGGTTGCAGTTAGGAATGGGAGGATGTCTGGTGCTATGGTCTGGAGGAGTGGGGAGGGTAACTGATCCAGATGGCATGTAGTGGGACGGTTTGATGTTACCAGTTTCAGGGTCTCAGCGTCTGTAATGGGAGAGAAAGATGACAGAGTGAAGGATGAGGTTCTCGATTCAGTATTTGGAATGGGTGGGGGTTGGGAGAATGAGCTGCGGATGTTCTCCACTTTTTCCTCAAAGAAGATTGCAAAGTCTTCGGCAGAGAGAGCTGAGGGGTACAAAAACGTCCATATTATCTTTCAAAAACAATACCGTTAATCTAGTGAACAGATAACATTTCCCATCGGTTACCAATAGTATGCTTACCACGCCACCCAATATCTCTGGCATACGTTTCTCCATGGATTTAGTGGGGCGATGTCCCTCTGCTCCCCGGAATGCTGATAAACCTCAGGTTTTGCCCCCTGCTCCTGCTTTCAAGGTCAAATTCGTCCTCCGCCCATCTGTTTGTTCTAAGTAACTGCTGAATGTGGTTGAGGGTATCCGTGAGACCCCGTGTCATATCACCCTGCTCTGTTTTCACCTGGGTCTGGTGGAATTCCCCCACTTCCTGTCCCACTTCTCGGTACAGGTCCTCCGCTAGGGATGGGAATCGAAAACCGGTTCCCGTTGGGAATAGATTAGATCAATAGATTAAATTAGTTTAAGATATTGAACTGTAGTTGCATTGAACAGGTCGTTATTCAATAGATTAAATTAGTTTAAGAATAAAAAAATTCAAAAAGAGAATCTCAAATACATTATTTTATTTAAGTGTATAGAAGGTGTATAGTTACATTTATTTTTTTACAGTTTTGGTATTTTTCTGACATGGGGGCCCAACAATAAATGACAATCAGAAATGTCAAGTTGCATGTTGTTATTCTAACCAGCTTAGTTCTGTTGCATTTCCAATTTTTTTTTTTTTTTTTTTTTGATCCACTTTTTCTCCCATTTTTCTATATTTTCTCCCATCCCAATTTTCGTATCATCCAATTCAACCCTCCCCTGTCACGAACGCTGTTTCTTGCCTCCCACAAGCCGGCTGCAATGTGGACTAAGTCATACATAGCACAAGTCCCCTCCGGTACTTGAGGTAACAGCAGTCGCATCTTTTCACCTGCGCAGCTCGATCTCTCAGTGTCGAGGAGTAACGCGTGGGAGGCTCACGCTGCCCCCGACACTTCCTGATTCTACTGCGCAGGCGCACCAACCGACTTGTAGGAGTCGCTTGTTCACAACGTTCGATCCCCACCCTTCAGTTTCCCTCCCCGTAATACGGCCAATGTGTATTACTGCGGACGACCAGCTAAACTGAAAACAATGTGGAGAGCTGGATTCGAACACGCGAACCCAGCGTCTCCACATTGGTGGCGAGTGCCTTGCCCACTACACCACCTAGCCGCCCACATTTCCAATTTATTTATGTAAATTATAAATGATCAGGAATCGATAAGAGAATCGGATCGATAAGCAGAATCGATAATGGAATCGTATCGATAAAATCGTATCAATTCCCATCCCTATCCTCTGCACTTGCTGCTGTCTCAGAACATCTGGCCTTGTCTCATCTGCATGCGCAGGGCAGAAATCTCCTCCATGACTTCTCTCAAGATAGTTTCACAAGTGAGTTTGTGTTCTTGTCCTGGTCTCGGGAATCCCTTTCCCTTCCTCCCGAGACGTATTCTGAAGGTCATCTTGTCGTTCATAGAGATTCTAAGCTATTCATACTATTCTGTCATTTTGCCATTCATAGAGATTTCACACTAACCATACTCCATTCTGTTCCACTTTAAAGGTGTATTCTGGGCTTTGCAACTCACCCACCCTCCCTATATACTGGGGAAGTACAAAGTCAGATTTCCATATAAGAGGAATTCCCTTAGTGTCAGGGAGAGATTAAACACATGTGTCAAAGGTGGTGCGACAAAACCAGAAGTTATCAGGACCTGCTGATTTTCTAGTTTCATGTTACACGGTCACATGGCCATCAGAACAAACAGTAGGGTAGTGTTGTTGAGAGAGATGTTATGACTAGAGAGTCCTTTATGCATGGAGGATGCGTAGTCTTAGATTTAATAGTCTTCCAACATTTCAAGGGATTGTTTATATTGCTTGAAGTTTCGATGAGGAGTTATCTGCTTTGGCTTTTTAATTGCAACTGTGCTTGCATTGCACAGTCTGAATCAAGACCTGATCTCTTTGCTTTAGCCCACGCCACATCACGCTCATGAAGGGAGTTGGACAGATCTGGGTGAACCAGGCATTGTTTAATCCTTTTGCTTTGTACTTTCTGAGAGGAGCATGCTTGTCAACAACTTTGGTAAAACCATCATTAAAGAATTTCCAGGCATTTTCAACGTCAGCAATAAGGTCAGTTTTATCCCAATCAAAGTCAAACAGATCATGAAAAAACTTGTGTTCCACAAAATGTTTCATGTTGTGCTTTATTTTTATTTATTTATTTACTTAGCCTTTACTTAACCAGGTTTGTCCCAATTGAGATCCAGGATCTCTTTTACAAGGGAGACCTGGCCAAGAAACAGCAGCAACACAAAGTTTCAACATACACACATAAACACTACAGACAAAAGCAACGTTACAAAATGGTCAAACAAAACATCTGCACACAGAACACGTGGTTACAATAGGCTTCACCATATAGCCTTAAATACATTTAGTGATGCGTGGCTTGGTTTCAGGAGTTTTTGTATTTCTAGCTGTGGTCACTAATGCCATTTCAGAATACAGAAGCAGCTGTGTGTGAGGAACATTGGTTGGGATTAGATATACGATCTGGTGGGACTGTCAACAATCTGAATGAGATTTCTATGCAGGCCTTTGCAGTCCAGTGGAGATATAAAATATTGAATCGTGGTAATATTTTGTGACTGGAGGTTTTTTACTCAGAACAGAGCCAAGGGCTTCTATTGTTGAGGAGACCAGTAATGACAGTGTTATCTGTGAATGTGTGTGCATTTGTGTGTCAGAGAGAGAGAGAGAGAGAGAGAGAGAGAGAGAGAGAGAGAGAGAGAGAGAGAGAGAGAGAGAGAGAGAGAGAGAGAGGCACACATGAGACAGACAGCAAGACACAGAGATTGAAACAGACAGAGAAAGGGAAACAAGACAAAGAGAGAGGGAGCAGCTTAATTCCTCCAGAGAGGAGAAGCAGTCTGAGACACTATGGGGTATGCTGGGCTTAGCCAGCCTGCCGGGAGGAGGAGAAACACACAGACCCCTAATCTTCTTATCATCTCATCAATCTCTGCCTCCACATATATGTATCTGCCTGTCTCTCAGACACAGAGTGATGCCTCCATATAGGAGAAAGATATAATCTATCTGCAAACAGCTCCACTGTCTGTGTGTATACTCTGCTTTGGTCAAATTACATTCAGCGTGGGGCCTGAGAGTGCTGGGGCTGACGTTCTGCAGATGGATACTATTGAGTCAGAGCGATAGTTCAACAGGGTCTGAAACGTGTTATGAAGCATGATAGGTAATTAGCCAATGTTCAGCTGCAAAAACGAATAATGTCAATTATGTTATAAGACATTGATATCAGGAGCTATCTGTAGCTACTGCTAGCCGGCTAGATGACGTTAGACAATGCATCATGTATTAAAATAAAGTGAACTATTTAGCTCACTAACATGAGCTACCTAGCTAACGGAGGTTTCATGCTGGTGCATCCCTATCATTCTTAAACAGAAATGCGCATTTGTTGATATCAGGAGCTATCAGTAGCTAGCCAGTTAGACAACGCCTCATCATGTATTAAACTAAAGTGAATAGTTGACTGTGTAGTTTTGTTTAAACAGTAACGCTAGCTCAGTAGGTAACGTTAGCTCACGAGCGATAGCTAGTTAGCCAACGCTAGCCAGCGCTTGCGAAAACGAATGCCAAACTGTCACGTTGATAGCAGGAGCCATCAGTAGCTAGATAACAACGCCTCATGTATTAAACAAAAGTGAATAGATGACTGGGCCATTTTGTTTAATGCTTCAGTTATGTTGAAAGAGGAGCTCTGCGGTGCTCATGCACTCGACTCTTGTCGAAGGGTTTGTTTGTTGACATGAGATGGGTCTGGGAGGGGGAGAAGGAGGAGGAGGAGGGGCAAGACGTGCAGCAGCAGAGTGTGGCTGTAAGCGAGTGAGAACTCCGCAGAGAATTGGATCATGTTTTCCGTGTCATCGATCGGTTTTCACGAATGTTGTAACATTAGCTACAACAGCTAGCCGGCCCGTTTGGCTCAATATAACGTTAGCTACGTTAGCTAGCCGGCCCGCTTGGCTCAAACATAACGTTAGCCAACATAACGTTAGCCTTAGCCACAATAGCTAGCCGGCCCGAGAGAGAGAGAGAGAGAGAGAGAGAGAGAGAGAGAGAGAGAGAGAGAGAGAGAGATATCCACGGCGGGAATAGAATAGAGTGCATTAAAAACTCACCAAACGTCCAAGAGGATGGAGACAACCGCGTGGAGTTGACGAAGTTCATCTGCCGAATGACCGTCCTCTTCATCTTGGCATAACAATGCTGCACGCGCTCTCTCTAGGTTAGCTAACGCTAGTTAGCCTTTAGCTAAGCTAGCTACTAGCCGACATCATCATGGCTATCCCGACTGAACCACACGTTAGCACTCGATATTATAACGTAGCTAAAGCTAACTAGCTGTCCCTGCCTTTAGCTAAGCCGACATGGCTAGC
The DNA here is from genome assembly GCF_963971535.1 of Notolepis coatsorum. Lineage (NCBI taxonomy): Eukaryota > Metazoa > Chordata > Actinopteri > Aulopiformes > Paralepididae > Notolepis > Notolepis coatsorum. The sequence goes on from NC_140170.1 coordinate 114,044,785, forward strand.
CTGACTGAACTGTCTAACATGCAACAACTTTCATCTTCAGTCCATCTGCCGAATGACCGTCCTCTTCGTCTTGGCTGGCATAACTAAGCATAACCTCAATGCTGCACGCGCGAAATAGTCAAACGCAGCTGACGCACACCGGCCGACTGTACACATGTAAGTAACCCCTCCCTTCGTTGAAACCAATAGTATGTCTGCTGCAGATCCAGAGCTCCAATAGTGAGTATGTCTGCTGCAGAGCCAGGAACAAGTCAGACACATTCTACAAACGTGTCTAATGTGAAACATATAAGCATATAAGCAAAACTAGATTTTAAGTCTGTGATGAAAAAGGGCCTCGCGGGAAGGGGGGCCTCGCAATAATTTTTTTTTTTTTTTTTTTTTTTGTGCTATGCCCCCCTTCCCGCGAGGCCCTGTGCGACCGCACTGCTCGTACACCCCCTGAGGCGGCCCTGTGTGTGTGTGTGTGTGTGTGTGTGCATTTAGTTTCTTATCAAAGTGCTACTGGCTGATACAGTGCTAACAAGTATCATAGCATTTAGTGTCCTATCAAAGTGCTACTGGCTGCTACAGTGCTAACAAGTATCATAGCATTTAGTTTCCTATCAAAGTGCTACTGGCTGCTACAGTGCTAACAAGTATCATAGCATTTAGTTTCCTATCAAAGTGCTGCTGGCTGTGACAGTGGTAACAAGGGACCATTAAGCATGTACTTAAATTGACTGGTGCGTTGCACAGAATACTATACTACTCTGTTGCGTGTGACGTAATCCCAGAGAAGACTGCTTGTGGGTGGCTCTACTAAGCTCACATGGACATTGTCAATGGTGTTATAGCGCCCCACTCTATTGATGTCGCACATGAAGCACTCAAAGAAATCCAGTACTGTGGTGTTTCTACAGACGGGAATAACCACGGAGCAGTGAAAACATTCCCAATCATAACCCAGTACTTTGACTGGAAGAAGGGTGGTGTGCAAACTAAATTGGAGGTTAAAGACCCAATGAGACAGCAGAAGAAACCATTGCACAATATCTCACTGAAACATTGACAAAGCACTATTTGTCTTAAAAATGCATTGCATTTACTGGCGACAATTGCAACACAAACTTTGGAGGAATCCAACGTGATGAAGGGGGAAAGAATGTGTTTGCAAATTTGAAGAGGTTGCTGCAGAACAACACTCTGATCAGTGTGTGTTGTCCAGCACACATATTGAATAATCATGGGGCAGACACAATAGATGTTGACCTTGAGAATATCGCAATGAGAACCTGAAGGAGTACTGTGATTTAGTTGACATTGAATACAGAAGGATGCTTTCTCGCAGCAAGACAAGATGGCTGTCATTGTTCCCAGGCATTGAGAGGATGATACAGATGTTTCCAGCTGTAAAGAATCAAGAATCAAGAGGTTTATTTGTCACATACATACCAGGGCATTCAGTGAAATGCGGGTGGTCTTGCCCGCATTGATTGTGCAAAATACAATAATAAAATAGAATAAAATAGGCATCGAACAAATAAAATAGATAAGACACAAGATATGCATGGTAAAAACAAAAAAAGACATGCTAGGTTCCTGAGAAACTGGTTCTTATGTACACTACTATGCAATATACAATTTACAATGTTAGCTCTTACTGTATCTAAACTATACAGTACCTTCTTCTTTTTCCCTTTTTTTTGCGGTTGCCGCATGAGTGGTGTGTGTGTGTGTCTGTGCTCATGTGTATTTGTGAGTGGAGAGTTCAGTGTTCTGATGGCCTGGGGGAAGAAGCTGAGTCGGAGTCTCTCTGTTCTTGCAGCGTGTGACCGCGTAGGCGCTTGCCTGACCGCAGCAGCTTAAACAGGCTGTTGTTGGGGTGGTGAGGGTCTTTCATAATTCTGCAGGCTCTGGATTTGCACCTCCTGTTATATAAGTCCTGCAGGGGTGGTAGTGCAATAACCGTAGTACGCTCAGCTGAGCGCACCACTCTCTGGAGTGCCTACAAAGGAATTCTCAGCAAAAGCCACCCATAGTGATCAAGACGTTTTTAGAAAATTCAGTGACTTCTACCTCTGGCACTCACACATGTCAAGAAATGGTAAAGGAGAACACCTCCATTATGGAGGTGAAGAAGATATTGAACAGCATGCACACCATTCTTCTTGAACACAAGAGCAACTACTTCATGTCCCTTAAAGTTAAGGAACTACTGGCACAGAAGCGTAGTGATGGACTTGGTAAGGGCTACGACCAGTTCTGTGCTGATGTGCAAGGCCTGTACAGTACATGTGTGGAGTATCTGGAGAAGTGGATCACTCCCATGGAAGAGTTCTCCACATTCATGTGGATGGATCTGAGTGAGCCACCAGAGTGGAATGATGTGGAGGCCTGCGTCAAGTACCTAGGAGAGAATAGAAGGTGTGAATAAATTCACAGAAAGGTGCAGCAGTGATGACGGTTCAGTGGCCTGCAGGTGCACCAGAAGTGGACCAAATACTTCATTATATGAGAGGTTAGAGCCACCAGCCTGTAGTCCTTGGACGTGAGCCAGCGTTTCCGTTAGCCGGTAATTACCGGTATTTGACTGGCAAAATCTGTTGAAGTCTGACAAATTTAATCTCTCCGGTCATAGTGTCCGGTGAAAATAGTTCCCTCTGGGCACAGTTTGATTATTTGAATTGTATTTGGATGGGCTGGAGTTGGGTGGCCTATGCGATGAACGAAACAATCATTGCGTTTGTTGTCGTTGCATCGCCAAGCAGCCGGTCTGGTAATGACGACGCTGTGTCAGTGAGAGCTTGCTGCTGGATTTGCGGAAGGCATGCAGCTGCAGACCCACAGAACCCACCAGCTTTGCTGGCACAGTGCGGTCCCCAGACCTGGAAAGCTGCTCTGCGGGTCTGCAGCTGGATGCTTCTTGCAAACTAACTGCGGCCGGCTCGCGCTGATATTGTTGGACCGGCTGCTTGGTGGAGCAACGATGAAACGAATGTAATGAATCGTTCGTCGCATGGGCTATTTAATTTTGGCCTGTTTTGGTACGGTTCGGGTGGTCAAGTTGTGCTTGGAGGGAGTTGTTTTCACCGGACATTATGACCAGCACCAAGTCGTTGGGAGGTGGAGATATACATCACGCAAACCCACGATAATGTTGCCGTCTCTCTGCCAAATTTCTCAGTTCTTCGCTTGATATAATTAATACAAATGTCCAATATAACGGAATTTGTTAGCTCATAAAAATGTGATTATAACAGACTGCTGTTTAGTGTCGGACCGACTGCCCACATACACGGTCTATTTTATTTCAAGTCAGCAGCAGCACGGAGTATCGAGGGACTTATTTTATTTGGAATATATTAATGACTGTATACGCAAAAGTAGTCTAGTTTTAAGTAATAATATTATAAATCTACATCTGCCTATCAATTGTTTTAAAGCTCAATAAACTATGACCGGAATTAATCTCATTTGTCCGGTAGATTGAAATCTTGCAGGTCACGGAGACCGGCAACAATTTTTTCTAACGGAAACCCTGACGTGAGCACAGGGACAGGAACCACACAGGAGGTTATATAAATGCAGTCCACTAACCAAAATATAAGGATGGTGTGGGATATTCGTGGATATCCTGAAGAAGAATGTTCTCAGTCAACCGAGGTTTGGATAATAACAAGGTTTATTAACCAAACAGTATAGTACATAGAGAGAATGGCTGAGGCTCTCGCCCCAGGTGATCAGCTGAAATGACCCAGGTAAAGAGACCTGGATTGTTCTCGGGAGGAGCTCTATATAGTTAAAAGGGGGGGAGGTGGTCCCATTTGATAGGTCAAATGGGGGGGGGTACAGGATTGGGGAGGGGGGGGGGGGCACAGGATTGGGGAGAAAGGGGAGGGGAATGTCTTTACATGAGAGAGTTGGGGGATCATTCTATTATACCACAGTTACTCACCTTTCTCTATTATAATGTGGGTGAGATTAATGTATAATACACCAGGATTATTTGGAACAGGTAAGAGTGAATAGATATGGTAATAGAATGGGACCGATGTAATCCATCGGTTATCAGATAATGAATAAAAATAGAAAACAATTAAAATAAATGAGAATTTTGGCCAATGTGGTCTGTTGGTTGGCATAACAGTTTAAAATAGAAATATTTACATGCGTGATTCATGACATGATTGACTGGACTAAAGTCTGTGTTATTTTGATATCAGATATGTGGGATGTGGGAATATCACCCTTTTCTTTTATTAATAATGGTCTGATTTAGCCACTCAAATACCTATATCAATGAGTGGTCCTCAACTCTGATATCAAACAACAATTAACATACTCATTAGAAGCTATAGCTGTGCACATATCTTGGCCTACCTCCAGTCGCTCATGTCGTGACTCATCCATTTAAGTGGTAACTATGTGTCTTCATGATAATATCTATGGGAGCTAAGATCATGGTTGTACACATACAAACATAGTCATATTTACAATAGACATTACCTTAGTGGCTAATGTGTCAAAATAAGATTGAAAACCGTTAACCTAGTGGTTAATAAAAACTAACATGATTGATTATGGGAAAATGTTCAAAATATATATATATATGCACAATTTATAATGATTCTTGATGGAATTACTTAAGATCCAGTTGTATTTAACCTGAGTTTGAGTGTCACTTTCATCTGTGATTGTCTCAGTTTTGTTGGTCTTTACTTAGAATCACACAATTTTGTAACTTAAGTAATTCAAATGTGATGTAATGTGACCATGTGACCACTTCTTCCTTCAGCAATACATTTGAGCTCATTATTACTTGGCATTGTTAATGCTATCTCATTGATTTCATTTCATCACATCCCTAGTTCATCATTTTCCAGATACATACAATTGTGAGGCTGCATTTGTTTGTGAAGGTATTAATCTGAATGATGTCGCGTCGTTGTTGACCATCTGTTCTCTGTCTGTCGTGTGGCAGGGCCAAACAGTAACACAGTAAAAATTAAATAAATACATAATAATGTGGACAATGTGTGTTCAGATGCCTCTTGGTCCACAGGTCTCTGATGATGTCTCTCTTTTTGACGGTGCAGTCGGGAACATTCACTCCTCCATCATTCAGAGGGGGCCTATAGGAGGTCACCATCCACTTCCTGTGTGCCTCGTCAAGGGTCACCGGTAGTGGCCTTGTGGACTCTTTTCCTGGAGTCTATGTTGTTCTTCACCGCCATCACATGTCTGCCACTGTGTTCACGCTTGGCTTTTATCAGGCCCAGAGACATGGTCAACCTTCCGTTCCTTGTTATCGCGGTACCGCTTAGTGGGGGGCGAAGGTTTGCCAGACGCTCTCTCTCACACGGATGGTGGAGATACACATGTCCTTGGTCTGTCGTAGGCTGCCGGGGTGGCGCAGCATGTCGTCCTTTCTGTGTCTTCTCCCCTTCCTTTGGGGACGTCTGTCGTGTGGGCTGGGTTGGATGGCGGCTCTCTCAGGTTGTGTCCGTAGCTCTTTGGCGGCGTCCCTCGTGGCCCTCTGTTGCCGTGGGTCGCCCTGGTCTCTGGGTTGTGTTCCTCCTTGCCTGGTCCCGCCGTCGTTCGTGGTTCAGGTCACACGTCGTCTCACTCGTCCTGTCCTCTCACCAATTTATGATCTGAGGATGATGAAAACTGCCTTAGAAAACCTCCTCACATAAATGATTCAACGCCTTTCTGCTAAAGAAGAAAATCATTTAGGGTTAATTCAATTCATAGTTTTTCATTGTGTAATACCATTATGCATGTTCTTTATTTTACTTACCATCCTGTTCGTGACGCCAATTGTGGGATATTCGTGGATATCCTGAAGAAGAATGTTCTCAGTCAACCGAGGTTTGGATAATAACAAGGTTTATTAACCAAACAGTATAGTACATAGAGAGAATGGCTGAGGCTCTCGCCCCAGGTGATCAGCTGAAATAACCCAGGTAAAGAGACCTGGATTGTTCTCGGGAGGAGCTCTATATAGTTAAAAGGGGGGGAGGTGGTCCCATTTGATAGGTCAAATGGGGGGGGGGTACAGGATTGGGGAGGGGGGGGCACAGGATTGGGGAGAAAGGGGAGGGGAATGTCTTTACATGAGAGAGTTGGGGGATCATTCTATTATACCACAATGGTATTAGCACATTCCAAAAGTCTGGTGCAAGTAATCTATTAAATTGATGTTTCAACAGGCTAGGCATTCATGCAATACTCTGATGAAGAACGCAATACTCTGATGAAGAACGCAATACTCTGATGAAGAACGCAATACCCTGATGAAGAACACAATATCATGATGAAGAACACAATACCCTGATGAAGAACACAATACCCTGATGAAGAACACAATATTATGATGAAGAACACAATATCATGATGAAGAACACAATATCATGATGAAGAACACAATACCCTGATGAAGAACACAATATTATGATGAAGAACACAATATCATGATGAAGAACACAATATCATGATGAAGAACACAATATCATGATGAAGAACACAATACTCTGATGAAGAACACAATATCATGATGAAGAACACAATATCATGATGAAGAACACAATATCATGATGAAGAACACAATACCATGATGAAGAACACAATACCCTGATGAAGAACACAATACCCTGATGAAGAACACAATACTCTGATGAAGAACACAATACCCTGATGAAGAACACAATATCATGATGAAGAATGCAATATCATGATGAAGAACGCTATCAGGGTGTGGCTGGGTAGTGCAGTGGACTAAGTACTCGCCTACCACCGCAGAGACTCTGGGATCTAATCCAGCTGTCAGCGGTACCTCCGGCTTGGTCAGTCGTGAATGCCCACCATCCACTTCAATGTTAGCGTTAATATCGCCTAATCTATGTTTTAAATTATGGCTAAAAATGGCTTTAAATAATCTGCCCGTCGCTTATCAATGACTCATTTTCCAGTCAACATTGTCAAAGCGGATTGTTTTTTTATCGGTTCATTTCCGTTTTATAGCATCTTGAAAAGCCCTCGTTTTCAAGGAAAATAAAATATTCCATAATAAACGGAATATTCTAGAATACACAAAAAACGTTCAAATTTTTCGGCCTATTTATGAATAGTTTTCAAATAAATGCTAGATTATCGATAGTATATGTGTACGTATGCACGCTATATAGTAGGGGTGTAACGGTACGCGGATACGTACTGTACCGCGTCAATGTGGTCCTCCGGTACAGTACGGGCTGTGCACCGTACGATTGCAACGGTGCGGAACCTTTTTTTGCAGAACTTAAATCCCCCCGGCCCCACGTAATTTATCAACAACACTGCGGTCTGCTGTGAGCATTATAAAACAAACGTGTGTTTAACCGACCGTGAATTAAAGTGTCAATGCTGTTTGTCATTTTAACAGCAGATACTTTCTTAAATGCCATCCTCCCGACAGAGCGGTGTTGACGGGGAGCTCTGATGGGTTCGCTTGGTGGTGTTATTAGCATGGAACAGAACAGCTAACCGAAAGCTAGCATTAACTAACGTTAAAGGTTTAGCCATAACGTTACCTTGGCTAAAGTTGGGGCTATTCATAATCCAGCAATAATGGCTGCAGACCTGCAAGCAAAGTACATCAAGTTGGCAAAGGAGTATTCCAACGTAAATCACATTTTCACCAGTAAAGTTACAGTCTTTCCATCTCTTGGTAGCTCATGCTAGCTAACCTAGCTCACGTTAGAGTCGTCACTGAACCACCTCGCGTACACAATTAATGACATGTTGCGGACAGCCATATCGGTGACAATGTTTAGCTTTTAGTGCCAAATGATAAGAGTCTGAGGCGGAGTCTCAAAAGAGAATGTTGAATATTTATTGTGCAAAAATCACAACAGATCCTCTGTGCTACTTCAACGGAGCCTTGTAGACTGAGTAGGGTATATCTGCAGTATATCTGGGTAGCGAGTGCAACACTGTGTAATGTCCGTGTGTGGATCATTGGAGTAGGGTATATCTGCAGTGCTGCAGCCCCATACTCATCATATAGATTTGTATTAGTATCATTAATCAATCACCTGTTGTTGAATAAATACCATTACTTTCTAGTTATTACTAAAAAACAGTATATATAAAACAGTAGCTGTATTAAAAAAAAAAAAAAAAAAAGTATAATTTATATATTTAATTTTAATTTTAATTTTTTAATGTATGCACCGGTATCGCGCCCCCCCCCCCCCCCCCCCCCCCCCCCCCCCCCACAGTACTGAAAAAAATACCGAACCGTGACTTCAAAACCGAGGTACGTACCGAACTGTGGATTTTGTGTACCGTTACACCCCTACTATATAGGCGATCTGATATCTGATCTGATATATTTCCTGATCGCTCGCACAGCCAAACAGCCATATCACACATAGGGGAAAAGCTTATATCTCCGTGAAAACAGGTCTGATTATCCTAAGGCCATGTTTAGACGGAGAGAGTCTGAACAGAAACCGCAAAAGTCGTCTTGCGGTCTCACTTTTTTTTTTTTTATCCACTTTTTCTCCCATTTTCTATATTTTCTCCCATCCCAATTTCGTATCATCCAATTTTTTGCAGGTCTGCAAAAAAAAAAGCATACCTGTACTATCAGTAAGGTCCGTTGACTCATCCAACTGAAGACAAAAACACACTGGTTTTTCAAATCCTCTGAAATCCCTTCACATGTATGTCCGTGATCTTCTGGACAACTGAAGGCTGTGGACAGCTTCCATGCTTTCAGTCTTGTTTTTAAAATCATAGAACATTTGCAGCTGGAAGAAATGTCTCCTTAAATATCTGACCTCCTGAAATTATTTCTTGTGTTTGGCTGAAGAACGGAGCTGACCCCATAGGAGGCCAAATAATATTTTTTGGATGAAGTGTTCCTTTAACCTACAAACATGAAACTGCTGTGACAGCACAACATTGATGTAACTAAGAGATTCACTACTAGTGAACCTTATATATAGTATTGTAGGTGATTTACAGTGCATCGCTTACTTACATCAATATTCTGCTGTCAGAACAGTCTTATGTTTACAGGCTAAGTATTTAATGTGATGAGTGAGTGCACACAGCTCCTCTGTCTAGTAGCAGCATCAACACAAGTAGTACAGAAGAAGAATAAAAACGGCGTAAAAAAGAATATCATCAATGTACAGTACAAGTGTGGTGTGCGCATATCAGTGGTGTATGCAAGTCAGTATTGTGTGCAAATCAGTATTGAGTGCAAATCAGTATTGTATGCAAATCAGTATTGAATGCAAATCAGTATTGTATGCAAGTCAGTATTGTGTGGAAATCAGTATTCTATGCAAATCAGTATTGAATGCAAATTAGTATTGAATGCAAATCAGTATTGTATGCAAATCAGTATTGAATGCAAATCAGTATTGTGTGCAAATCAGTATTGAGTGCAAATCAGTATTTTGTGCAAATCAGTATCGAATGCAAATCACTATTGTGTGCAAATCAGTATCGAATCCAAATCACTATTGTGTGCAAATCAGTATCGAATGCAAATCAGTATTGTATGCAAATCAGTAGCAGGTACAGCAAAATCAATAGGTTTTCCTCAGTCACAGGCCAGTGTGCAAGTTCCAGGTGAGGTCCTCTGTGATGCAAACACTGAGGAACTTGATGTTGATGTTGATGGGGTCCAGGTTTTCTCCCCCTCTCCTGTAGTCCATGACCAAGCTCCTTGGTCTCGTCAACGTTGAGGGAGAGGTTGTTCACCATTGTGTCGGGTTGTCAATCTCTTCCCCGTAGACTGTTTCATTGTTAGTGATGAGGCTGATTATCACTGTTGTGTCGTCAACAAACGTAATCACTGTGTTGGAGCTGTGTGGCGACACAACGTTAGTCACCGTGTTGGAGCTGTGTGGTGATACAACCTTAGTCACTCACTATGTTGGAGCTGTGTGGCGACACAACGTTAGTCACCGTGTTGGAGCTGTGTGGCGACACAACGTTAGTCACCGTGTTGGAGCTGTGTGGCGACACAACGTTAGTCACCGTGTTGGAGCTGTGTGGCGACACAACGGTGACTAACGTTAGTCACCGTGTTGGAGCTGTGTGGCGACACAAGCGTGGCAGAGGAGCAGAAGTAAATGGTAACAGAGGTCAAATAAAAAGTTCATATTAAGTGTACATAGCTGACATTATCCAGATGGGTACGGTTTTCCCACTCGCACATCTCTCTCAGTGTCCTTCTAGTTTATTATCTGTGGTAAGCAGCCTGTTGATCCAGGTGTGTGGTTTCTCTTCTACTGAAAAGATTAACATAGACATGTTTAATGCATAAGGCACACGCACAGGCACACAGACAGACACACACACACACACACACACACACACACACACTCACACACACACACACAGGCACTGTTCACCCAAAGCCCAGACACACATCCACATTCAACAAGTGCACAAACAAGTGCACACACACATTAAACACAGACATGCATGTGCAGGCACACACACACACAAACGAAATACACAGTACACATGAATGCATGCACAAGCACAAGGGTGTGCACTAAAAGCAAAGACACAGACTCTCTTTCACACACACACACACACTATGGGTGCACCGATGTATCGTTCGGGTATCGGTATCGGCCGATAAGTGCCTTGTTGACTGCAATCGGCCTATCGGCCGATAAGCTCGAATGTGCCGATGGCAGTAGCCGATAAATATCCATCAATTTGTGTCGTCGCGTCGCGACCTGCACAACGCCGCCCCCGGCCCACACACACACACAAGCTACTGCATCAAAGTTACTACTTATGATTAACAAATGCATTCGTTTTGTGGCATTAACGTTATATAGTTCTATTTCGTTATGGCTTCGCTCAGCACCAGTTGCATAATATCTCGCTTCAGTGGATATGCACTGAATAAATTTCAAAATGTACCTTTACATACCAACATCCGTCTGACCACACCCCCATCTGCTGCCTACATAAGCAGGGGTGGGGCCACACACTCATCTCCTTCTCAAATTTCAACCACAATATAGTGCCTGTATACACCACTTGGCGAGGAAGAAAGTATTAGCTGGAGAAAGGAAAACAGAAGAACAAGGAGATGCGTTGACATTATATCTTTATTTTCTCTCACTATTTTCGAGAAAATACAGCGATATTGTCTTCGTCACTGGAGTGTCTGGAAGATGATGATCATTCTAAATCTCCACCGTTTTTTTTTCGTATTAGGGGCTCGCGTCGCTGATATACTCTCCACCGGCAGTCCTCCTTGCTGCGGCTGGATAGGTAATGAACCTCCGGTTATACAGCTGGACTGTGGAAAACGCTGTGTGTTGTGAGAGACTGGTTGTTTTCGAGCCTGGTGAGTAATGTTTTGCTTGCGAGCACCAGTTGTCTGTTAGTGCTATGGGGGCTAGCTGACCATTTTTACGAAAGCCGGCCCCAGATTGGGGTCCTCTGTTCGGCCTCTTAGCCGACGGCGGAGGATCTTGGTCTGACGCCCATGATGGTCAATCTAGTGGGCCGCGACCAGGACCTGGTGATCCCAGGATTCTCGAGCGGATGCTTCTCTGTCCCGTGCAGGCCCCATCTTTCATATAAAAATTAAAGTACACCCTAAACGAGGAAATGTGGACATAGGATCTTCTTTATCGGGAGTTCCATGCTCAAAGTCGGCTGCAGCCCGAAATGGGAACTGTGCTGGCCCCGCTGTATGTCTGGATCACCGTTGTAAACTGTGTTTTGACATTCTTTTTCTTTTCCCTCTTAGGGGAGGGACTTGGACAGCGGCCTGTCTGAAGTGTGGCTTGTTATGTCGTTGTGTACAGTTCAGGTGATAGCTGCTTAGCTGGTGTGCTAGTTGTGGCCTACTGTGTTAGCCAGTCAGCTGTTAGCTGCGGCGCTAGCCCGCTGTGTTACCAGGCTAGTAAACGTTAGCTTGTTGCTATCAGTCGGATAGCTGCTTAGCTGGCGTGCTAGTTGTGGCCTACTGTGTTAGCCAGTCAGCTGTTAGCTGCAGCGTTAGCTCGCTGTGTTTACCAGGCTAGTAAACGTTAGCTTGTTGCTATCAGTCGGACGGCTGTTAGCTTAATGCTACACTGTTGAACGTTTTCTATGACTATAACATGCCTTAAACACTCTGACTACGACGTCATCTTTGACAGAGGATGTTAGTCGAACCTACACCGGGAGCCCTGCCAGCGAGGACTGCGTCAACATGGGGAAACGTAGCGGCTGGGTGGTGCAGCGACGTCACCCTCGTCGCCGACACAGGAGAGTGTCCCGTTAGCCAGATTGCAGTTCTCTTGGCCTGCGCTCAGGGTAGGAAGGTCCCGACCGGACTTTAAACACTTCTTCTTTCCTTCCCTTCTAAATGTTTTGTAATAACGATGTTTTCCAAAACGTGTGTTGCTGCAATACATTGAGGATACGACGCGTGTTGTGTGTGAAGTGTCTTGTCACTGGTATAGCTTCTCTCTCCATAGAAATCGGGTTGTTGTTTACATGTGTAAAAATGATCTGGTTAGTTGTGATGAGAACATGTGTGTTCATGTAACGCGAACTCACAACTAAGGGGGTTAATTAACCTATAAAGCTATGCTTAGTGACATGTGATTGAGGAATGAATTCTTTTCTCAGCCTGTAATGACAATGAACAGTGTATTCACATATTAACAGGGTTACCTGTTCAACTTGGTCGTATCAAGGGTAAGGAAGGAGAGGTGATCCCCCCGGTTTCCCTGGGGCTTCCCCACCCTCCTCTCAGACATGTTGTTTACAATATATTGTGTCACTGTGTTTGTGGGGATACGATGTAACCCTCAGCTTAATTGCTGGGGTTGTGCTTTCCGCTTGAGAAACTATATTTTCCTAAAGAAAAGATTGTTTGGTCACTTATCATGTGTGCTTAGCAAGGCCTGTGGCCAATACATAATCGAGGATTCTGTATTCTCTCGTTATGAAAAACGGCGTTCCTCTGTAGCAAGAGTGTACTTTTGCCATTTTTTGTTGTGATGAAGGGTTGTGTGTGTCTTGTGATCTACAACTGGGTTAGGTTTGGCCACAGAAGCACATGTGTAAGTCTGGTACCGGGGCTCTTAAAGGGGGCCCTCTCTATTCTGTGTTTTTTCCTTAGTAAAAATCAGATAGCAGGTTAGCACTTGAGCTGTGTGAAGCTGTTAGATACTTCATGTAGCAGACTATGACTGTGTCATGCTCTATTTGTCATTACATCGTATCATGGGTGTGGGGTCATAAAGGGGTGAACTGGTAATCCTTTACATTTACATTTACATTTACATTTAGTCATTTAGCTGACGCTTTTATCCAAAGCGACTTACAAGTTCTGTACGACAAGACAGCAAGAAGGGTACAACTCTATCAGCTGAGTAACAATGTTCATCAAGTGTTGCGTGTTACAGTGTAGGTTAGTTTATTAGGACAAGTGCATGACAGTAAGGTTAGTCAGGGTTAGATTTTTTTTATTTATTTATTTATTTTTTTTTAATCATTTCAGATAATGGCTGAAGAAGTGAGTCTTTAGTCGACGGCGAAAGATTGGACGGGATTCGGCTGTCCTAACTGGGATGGGTAGTTCATTCCACCATTGTGGGGCAAGGACTGAGAATAGGCGGCTTCTCTTTGATGACCCTCCGGGAGCTTGGATAGGAGTAGGTCTGAGGCGGCCAGAAGATGCAGAGCGTAGGGGTCTTGAGGGTGTGTAGTTAGAGACCATTGACCGGAGGTAGGCGGGAGCGGTTCCCTTTGCTGCACGGTATGCTAGGTCGAGGGCCTTGAAGCGGATACGTGCAGCAATGGGGAGCCAGTGCAGGTCCCTAAGAAGTGGGGTGACATGGGCCGACTTCGGTAGGTTTGATATCAGGCGGGCCGCTGCGTTTTGAATGAGTTGAAGAGGCTTGGTGGCAGTGGCCGGGAGGCCAGCTAGCAGTGCGTTGCAGTAGTCGAGGCGGGAGATGACTGTTGATTGGACGAGGAGTTGGGTGGCTTCTTTTGTCAGGAAGGGGCGTACGCCTTTCCTCCCCTTTTCTGATTGGTCAGGGGTTAAAACCTCCTGTCCTTCAAGGTTCCTGTCACGTTGCTGTTCGGCACGTTACAGGGTAAGAGGGGGGGGGGGGGAGTTTCCTGGTCCCACGCCCTGGAAGATTGGGCGTGTGCACCGCAGAAATTCCCCCGCCATAGAGTACGTCACTGAGCGCGTCTCTGCTGGTAAGACTTCCGTGAGTTGTTCAGGTCCATGTTATGGATCTGTTTCAGGGAGTTGTCAGAGCTCCTCCTCACGAAGCTCCTCCTCGGGCCTTCTGTGAGTTCGGACTCTCCTTCCCTGTGAGGGAGCCTCCTCAGAGTTCAGAGCCTCCTCCTCAGATTGTCAAGGTGAGTAGAACTTCAAAAAGGAGTTCTGCTCTATTGTGTGTGTATTCGATTCAATTCGATTATTGAGTGTGTATTTGTAACTGAGGGGTACAATTCCCTGACTGTATTACTATATATGATACTTACTACCACTACCTTTGTACTTAATATTCGGCCACCCAGTACTCGGCATAAATATATTATGATAAACACTCTCACGTAGATGAAACGGATCCAACACAAATGTACGAAGTCGAAGTATGCGTTTATTACTACACAGCAATGGTGTGTAGAGCAAGCACGTAATCACTTAATTACATTTATGAATTGAAATAGTATGCACTTTTATGGCAAAGAGTATTCGTTGGTATATCAATAGAGAATGTCCAATCTCTGGTGGCGCAGGCGGTAAATATACGACCTGGAATAGTTAAGGAATAACAGCAATGATACTTTAATGATTATAAGACTGGATACACTAGGGGGGGTAATCCGGTCGCTTGTAAGACAACAGGAGTAGGAGGGGGGGGGGGGGGGGGGTAGAGTCTGGCTGCCTCGTCCGGCCAAGGGTATCCTGGGTGAACCCACAGTTGTGCAGCTCGGTGCGCCAGCGATCCTTGGACCACAGATGAAAGCAGGTGGACTCTCTGTGAGCCGGCTTTCTCCGGTCCACGGGGGAGAGACGTGAAGCGACCTCGTCTTGCAGAGCGTCTCCTCACCTTGCGTCCTCTCCAGGGGGGGGGGTTCCAACACACGGCAGTGTCGGGGGTCTTTATCCATGGAATAATCACTGTACACAAAGCATAATCCGTGCCTGGGAAGGCGGGCTGTCGTCGGTAGAATAATCCGGTATACAGGTCCACTCGCTCGTCGGCTCTGGGGCTCCTCGGATGCAGTCTCACATGGGGTCGACCATCCTGGATAAGCAGCCAGTTCTCTGCCCGAAACGATGGGGTACTGACTACGGTAGTATTCTCACCGCACGAAGCACTATATATTAACAGACTATTATTAGCTTAATAGACTACGTCCAACTCGACGATATAGTGCCAAATATGACTATTCAAATATTAATATACACGATGTCTCAATACCGATGGTAGGCCGAACTTGGCCTTACTCCCACACGTGGCGTCGCGGGGAGGCTTTACGTCTGTCACTCTATTGGAGGGTAAGAAACTGGACTGAAAAGGAAGTCCTACTTTAGTAGCGCAGTATATATACGCACTATGAACAAATAGTACCGTTAGTGGTGCGGTAGCCAGATTCCTACGCGGAACTAGGACTTGTTCGTACATGTTGAGCGGTACGTTTGAACTGGGTCTGGGGGGTATGGCAGCCTGGCACCAAGGTCTCGACCAATAGTAGAATGGAGACTATTATGGGATGTTCAGTAGGCTAGAATGGATATTCAATGCATATTGTACAAGGAATATACAAGGGATATCAAGGAATATTAGAGAATATACAAATACAATTAAATATATATATATAATAAATATATATATTCGGTTTAATCTGGCCCTTCACAACAGCCACCCCCTGATTGGTCCCAGACCTAATCAGTTAAGCAGAGACAGATTAATCGCGTTGTCTATTTACACATAAGGGTTTGCTGTAGGGGTCAGTCAACTTCACAAAGTCATAGGGTTATAGGGTCATGGTCATCATCGATTGTGTCTGGGAGTCGGGGCAGTTCTATGAGCCTCGCCACGGGACGGGTGTAAGTGCGACCCTGGACAAGCACTTCAGCTGCTCGGACCTTGCCGTCGGCACCGGTGATCACTTTGCTTACGCGGCCGGCCGGCCACATAGCTCTGGGCAGTGATTGATCAATAATCATGACGACCGTTCCTTCTGTCAAATTGTCTCTCTCCTTTACCCACTTCTGGCGGGTCTGTAGAGACGGTAGGTAGTGCAGTAGGAAACTGCTCCAAAACTTGTCGGCTAATACTTGGCTGTACCTCCACATTCGTCGGCCGTTCGCTTCTTCAGGCTGGTACACTGTCTGGGGTAACGCGGGATCTAGCCGCCCCATCAGGAGTGTGTTGGGGGTAACTGGGTCGATATCCGCCACATCGCTGGAGACGTAGCCGAGGGGCTTAGAGTTCAATACTCCCTCAATCTCCGTGAGGACTGTCATTAGGACTTCTTCCGCCACAGTCTGGGCCCCAAGTACTGCGTACAGGGCTGTCTTTATGGAACGCACTTCCCGTTCCCAAGTACCACCGAAGTGGGGTGCGTTTGGGGGGTTGAATTGGAAGTCAATCTGTGCTGGAGCGAGGTGGGTCTTAAGTTCTGGGCCCATAGCTTGGAAGCTCTCTCTCAGCTCTCTTTCGCCGCCTTTGAAGTTTGTCCCATGATCGGACAATAGTGTAGACGGTCTTCCTTTCCGTGATGTGAATCTACGGAAGGCCATAAGGAATGAGTGTGCTCATGGTCGGGAGAAGCTCGATGTGTATCGCTCTGGTGGTCATGCATTTGAATACAATACCCCACCGCTTCTCGGTTCCTCTTCCTTTCTTTATGTGCAGCGGGCCAAAGCAGTCCATACCCGTTGAGTGGAATGGCTTGTCACCGATTCGGAGGCGACATGGAGGAAGGTCAGCCATCCTTGGTATGCTGGGCTGCGCGCGCCACTTGCGGCAGTCTAGACATGTTCGCTGGAAGCGTCGTACCGCCTCTCTTCCTTGTAGGATCCAGTAACGACGTCTGATTTCCGCAAAGACTCTTTCTGCTCCTGCGTGATGTACATCCTCATCGTATTTCTTTATAATCAGCTCTGTGACCTTGTGTCGGCTGTTCAATACGATCGGGTATTTAATGTCATCCGGTAGATTGGGGGCTCTGCGTAGGCGACCACCCACTCTGATGAGGGTATGAGCGTCGCTCTCGGGGGCCAGATGAATTAATCTGCTGTCGGATGGGACGGGCTTTCCTCCCTGTAGACAGGCCAATTCATCGGGGAACGAGTCTCTCTGGGCTCGCTGCAGTAGAAGCAATTCTGCTTCCTCGTAGTTAGCTGCTGACATTTCAGCGGGGGACTTACACTCCGGGTGGTGCCGCAGGAATGTCCTTTGTTGTGCACTCTCTATGGTAGTGCAATCATCTATGTTGGGGTCTGCGGAGATAACAGTGCTCAATCCACAGAACACAGGCTTCTTATTCTCGGCCTCCTCCTGACTGGCTTCCCTCGGGATAGGCGTGGGCCACTCTCCTTCCGGGAGCTTTAGGAATGCTGGGCCGTCACTGTAGACATTGCGACGGGTGAGGTCATCTAGGGGCATTCCCCGGGTGATGACGTCAGCTGGGTTCTGTTTTGTATCAACGTAGCGCCACTCTGTTTCTCCGGTTAACTCTTCGGTTAAGTCTTGAATCTCGGTGACTCTGACTCCCACGAAGACTTTGTACTTGCATGAGTCCGATTTGATCCAGGCGAGTACTGTCGTGGAATCTGACCACAGGATTGTTCTAGACACCGGTATGGTGAACTCACGTTGGATGAGCGTGGCTAGGTGCGCTCCGGCTAGGGCTGCGCAGAGCTCTAGGCGTGGGATAGATTGTTGCTTGCGTGGGACTATTCTCGAGCGGGCGAGGACAAATGCTGTGTAGATCTCTCCCCCCTCTTCTTGGTCCCGCAAGTAGGCTACTGATCCGTATGCGACCTCTGAGGCGTCACTGAAGACGTGTAAGTCCATTTTACATGTCTCTGGCCTCACCGTGGGTGGGAAGTAGCTTCGGCGCATATTAACGCCTGGGAGTGAGTGGAGCTCCATCTCCCACTCTCTCCAGGTGGATGCAAGATGTGCGGGAATGGGGTCGTCCCAGCCCTGGTCCTTGTCCCACAATGCTCGTACAATAATTTTTGCCCTGGTGGTGTACGGTAGAATACATCCTAGCGGGTCATATTGTCGGGCGAGTGTTGTGTACACACTCCGTCTGGTGGTCGGCGCCGCCGCCGGCCTTCCCTGCTCCGTAGTCAGGGGCTTGTGTCTGTAGTGAAGCGAATCTGTTTTGAATCGCCACACCAATCCCAGGGTCATCTCCTGGGCTTCTCCCGGGATTGTAGCCATCCAGGTCTCGCTGCTGGCTGCCTTGTCCTCGGAGGAGAGGCTGCGCAGTACTTGCGGATCGCTGCTGGCCCACTGCCTGAGATCAAAGCCGCCTTTGATCAATGAGGCGCGGAGTTTAATCAGGAGAGCCTCGGCTTCTTCCTGGGTTGAAAGGCTTTGTAGACAGTTGTCTACGTAGAAGCTGTTCTTTACGCTGTGTCGGACCTCTTCGTCCGCTGCTGGGTCCTCTGCTACATGTTTCTGTAGTGCAAATGTAGCACAGCAGGGGCTGCTCGTCGTTCCGAAGGGGAGGACTTCCCATTGGTAGATGGCTGGGTGCTCATCTCCTGGCTTCTCTCTCCATAGGAACCGTAACAGGGGCTTGTCCTCCTCTACTAATCTCACCTGCAGGAACATTCCTTTAATGTCCCCGCTGATGGCCACCTTTTCCTGGCGGAAGCGGAGTAGAACGCCGAGTAGGGAGGGGCAGAGTGTGGGACCGGGCAGTAACTCTTTATTCAGATTTTGGGATCCGATCTGGTAGCTGCAGTTAAATACTATGCGGTCTTTACCGTTGTGATGGACCTTGTGGTGAGGCACGTACCACGATTCAGTGGTCTGGTCAGCCTCTTTAATGTCCATCTTTGTGACGTGTCCCGCTGTGATGAGCTTCTCAATCTCAGCGCGGTATACACTCTCTTGGGCGGGGTTCTTGGCTAAGCGCCGCTCCGTGTTCAGCAGGTACCGTTCTGTGGCGTCTGTCTTGGCGTGGAAAGTAGGCATTCCTTCTCGCCGCAGGAGTGGCGTGGCGTATCTCAACACGCCGTTGACCGGGACTCTCTTGGTCCCTGTCTCGAGGAGGTGAATGGCGTAAATGTCATCTTTAGAGCGAATGTCTTTCTTTCCGTTCTTAAAGGGCATTTGTTCCAAGGTCCATAACCGCTCTACGTGTTGCAGGAGTGCGGTTTCTCCCTCTGTGACTCGGGAGTGGAGACATCTAGTGGCTGTACTTCGGTTGAGAGATTTGGCGAGCGGGCCTTGGAGAGTCCATCCCAAACGGGTCTCGACTGCTGCAGGACAGCCTCGGGGTCCGGTATGAACCCGGTCTATCGGGACAATGAGGTCTGCATGGTCGGAGCCTATCAACAGGGTCGGCATAGCATTGTCTATGAGCGGGATCGGTAACTTGCGCAGATGTGCATATTTCTCCATCAGCTTGGCGACGGGGTATGTGTACCGCGACAGTCCTATTTCTTGGCTGGTGAAAGCGTCTGTAATCTGGTACCGTCGCTCAGGCTGGCCGCTTGCTGCGATAGAGAATGAGACATTCTCGCCCTTTATCGTCTTCAAATCTCGTCGTATTGTCCGAATTGTCATTTGGGTTTCGCTTCCCCGCAGCCCTAGCTGGGCCGCAGCGGAGGCGAGCAGAAGGGTCTTCTCTGACCCGTCATCGAGGACGGCGTAAGTGTCCAGGACTTTATTCTGGTAGCTTAGTGTCACACGCACTACTTTTAGGAGTACTCGGGCTCCACTGCTGCTGGCGGGATCGATGTACATGACGCTCGCTTTGCTGCTGGATGGTGCGGGTGAAGGGCGCCGTCTGTTACTGTCGTGAAGTATGTCCAGATGGGCTCCATCGCACTTGGTGCACCTTTTCTTTAAGCGGCATTCGGCTGCCATGTGTGAGCGCGCACAGCGAAAACATCGCTTGTTGGACTTTATCCATTGACTTGCTTCCTCCGCGTTCAGCTTGGGGAAGGAGTCACATTGCGCTAGCCAGTGTTCTTTCTCACAGTAGGGGCACACTATCTTCCACTTCTCCGTTCTGGAGGGGGTACTGTGGCTCCTGCTGCTCGGTACTGACTCCGATTGGTGCATCACAGTCACCGATCTTCTTCCATCATTTAGTCGTCTGGTTCCTTCTCTGGAGCCAGGGGTGCTCCGTCCGAATGTATCTAGCCGTAGGCTGCTGACTTCTCTCGCCAGGAAGTCTGCTAGATCGAGGAGGTTCGGTTCGGGGCCATTCGGGTCTCGGTGGTCTCTCTGCCGCCTAAAACGCTCCTGTCGAGCGGGCGGCAGCTTCTCCAAGATCCTTTCCACATTTGAGTTGGCGTAAAGTTCATGCCTCCCCTTCTCTCTCTGCGCTCCCAACATCCCTACCAGGGACTGCACTCTGATGGACAGGTCGTCCAGTGCTCGATTGTCTATTGCTGGGGGTAAGCGGTCGATGTGTCGGATCTCCTGGATCACGTAATCCCATATGCGCCCATACCTCTGGTCCAATGCTACCAGCGCTGCTGTGTATGGGTTGGTGGAAGTCGCGTAGGCGAGCGCTATATTATGTGCGCGGGGTACCTTTAAGTGCTTCAGTAGGATGGCGTATTTATGGCGTTCATCCAATACATCCACCAACATGGTCTCCAGACACATGCGGAGTTCTGTATACTGGGCCCGGTTCTCTTGGGTGAAGTCGGGTACCATAGGCGTGCCAATGTATGACGCTGACTGTGGATACATCGGCGAGCGTTGGGGGAGAGGCCTCCTAGGCGAGTCTCCTCCCGCTCCTTGGTATGGGCTGGTACCGGCAGTGTACCATGGCCCGCTTGTCCAGGTGCTGTTCCTCGGTGCGGGTCGTGCGTCGTGCTCACCCGGGTATAGAGTCGGGGGTCTGTAGCGCAGCTCCGCGGGAGTATAGCCTGGGCTGTACCGGACCTCCTGGTCCAGTAGAGTACTGTGCTGTCATCGGGCGTGGTTCTCCTCCTCTTCCTCTTCGTCTTCAGTTAGGTCATCCAGTGCTTGTAGTCTCTGGTTTAGCCTCTCCACAGGATATGCTGCTCCTTCCCGGTTGCTAGGTCTCGCTTGGACCGGTGGGGGGAGGTGGTCTGTGGGGGGTATAGACCTCGTCTGTTGGTCAAGTTCAGGGTTGTTTACTCGGCTAGGGGATGCCGCCCTGGAGGTGTGTCTAGACGAGTTCCTGGAGCCTCTGGCGGAGGGAGAGGGTGTTGTCCGTCTGATCAGCTGTTCTATTAGTTGCGCTTGCTGTCTGTCGCGCTCTGCGTCCCGTAGAGCACCAGCAGCTGCTCGCTGGCTGTCTGCTCGGTCTCGGGCCACATTCTCTTCCCTCTGAATGCGTCTTATTTCTAGACGTATATGCTCTTCTTCGCTCCGCTGCTGGATCTGCAGTCGGTCGTGTTCAGCAGCGGCGTTCAGGCTGATGAGGAAGGCCTGCTGTAGGGTCCTCTCTGCCTCGCTGGGGGAAGGCGGTTGTATAGGGGAGCCTTCCCTCGGGGTACTCCTTGCGGAGCCTTGGAGCTCTATCTCCACGGTGCTCTCCCCGTCTTCTTCCGTGCCGAGTTCTCTCTCGGTAGCGTTGTATTCCTCCCGGGACTCATCGGGGACTACTTCTTCAGTACTGGCGGGGTGTGAAGTCATGTCTGGTTCCCACTGGTCCCCACCGTGAACTTGGTCAGTTACATTAGAACCCGTAGGGGCCTCTATGGTCGGGGTAGTCTGGGCGTTGGGGTTAGACATACTTTTACTTTCTAGTTTTGCCGCGTTTACTGTTAGTAGAAGACTAGGTTGTTGACTGACAGCGTAAGCCTCTAAGTACTGAGGGAGCCGTTGTTCGCGCTGCGGGCGTTGGTTAGGAGGATCGTTTCGTGGAGTGTTCATCATAGGCCATTTCAATATTAATAACACTATATTAATATTACACTAATTACCATCCGGCTCGAAGGACCAATTGTAACTGAGGGGTACAATTCCCTGACTGTATTACTAGATATGATACTTACTACCACTACCTTTGTACTTAATATTCGGCCACCCAGTACTCGGCATAAATATATTATGATAAACACTCTCACGTAGATGAAACGGATCCAACACAAATGTACGAAGTCGAAGTATGCGTTTATTACTACACAGCAATGGTGTGTAGAGCAAGCACGTAATCACTTAATTACATTTATGAATTGAAATAGTATGCACTTTTATGGCAAAGAGTATTCGTTGGTATATCAATAGAGAATGTCCAATCTCTGGTGGCGCAGGCGGTAAATATACGACCTGGAATAGTTAAGGAATAACAGCAATGATACTTTAATGATTATAAGACTGGATACACTAGGGGGGGTAATCCGGTCGCTTGTAAGACAACAGGAGTAGGAGGGGGGGGGGGGGTAGAGTCTGGCTGCCTCGTCCGGCCAAGGGTATCCTGGGTGAACCCACAGTTGTGCAGCTCGGTGCGCCAGCGATCCTTGGACCACAGATGAAAGCAGGTGGACTCTCTGTGAGCCGGCTCTCTCCGGTCCACGGGGGAGAGACGTGAAGCGACCTCGTCTTGCAGAGCGTCTCCTCACCTTGCGTCCTCTCCAGGGGGGGGGGTTCCAACACACGGCAGTGTCGGGGGTCTTTATCCATGGAATAATCACTGTACACAAAGCATAATCCGTGCCTGGGAAGGCGGGCTGTCGTCGGTAGAATAATCCGGTATACAGGTCCACTCGCTCGTCGGCTCTGGGGCTCCTCGGATGCAGTCTCACATGGGGTCGACCATCCTGGATAAGCAGCCAGTTCTCTGCCCGAAACGATGGGGTACTGACTACGGTAGTATTCTCACCGCACGAAGCACTATATATTAACAGACTATTATTAGCTTAATAGACTACGTCCAACTCGACGATATAGTGCCAAATATGACTATTCAAATATTAATATACACGATGTCTCAATACCGATGGTAGGCCGAACTTGGCCTTACTCCCACACGTGGCGTCGCGGGAGGCTTTACGTCTGTCACTCTATTGGAGGGTAAGAAACTGGACTGAAAAGGAAGTCCTACTTTAGTAGCGCAGTATATATACGCACTATGAACAAATAGTACCGTTAGTGGTGCGGTAGCCAGATTCCTACGCGGAACTAGGACTTGTTCGTACATGTTGAGCGGTACGTTTGAACTGGGTCTGGGGGGTATGGCAGCCTGGCACCAAGGTCTCGACCAATAGTAGAATGGAGACTATTATGGGATGTTCAGTAGGCTAGAATGGATATTCAATGCATATTGTACAAGGAATATACAAGGGATATCAAGGAATATTAGAGAATATACAAATACAATTAAATATATATATATAATAAATATATATATTCGGTTTAATCTGGCCCTTCACAACAGTATTGGTTCAGTGCCTCCTCCTCGGAGTGCCCTGACCCAAGTATTACATGTTCAATGTTGCAATACATTCTTTTCAATCTATACAGCTCACGTGGGAAGTCTCTCTGGGGATTTCCGTCTCCTCCCTATGGCGAGGGTGGTGGGATGTAAAAATGTAAAAAGAATTTACCCTCAGCTGCGTCACGTGGGATTCATGTCAGTCTGTGTTTCTTTCTCTTTTTTAAATAAAAAGAGGAAGGAACATGAAGCACGACGGCTCCGTGTCGTTCTCCCAGGCAACTTGGAGGAACACTGTTTGGTGTCTTGCTAGACTATCCATTTATGTGTTTGGGTCTCGACGCATACATAGTGCTGGCTCGGTGTGTTTCTGTTAAGAATCACGCAGGGGCTAAGTGCGCCTTGGTTGCTTATTATTAAAACAGCGTTTTTATAGGGCAACTGGGATGGAGTTTTGTCTCTTCCGAGCGCCTGTTTACTAGGTTGTCTCGATGAATTCTCGTTCATATCTGGGGGATGTTAACGGAATAGATCTGAACATAGGTAGAGGGGTCTCACGCCCTTGGGGTGGGCCACCGAGCACGGTTCACACCGGCCCGTCTGGGTGGCGCCCTCTTTTCATGTTTTAGATCAACACGCATATCTGCCCCTTCTCCTGGAGTAGGCATGTCGGCGTGGTTAGGGCACGGGACTGGTTCTGGTCACGCTGGTCCAGGTCAGTTAACCCGTTTGTCCGCCGGGGATGCAGATCTGCTGTTCTGGTACCCTGAGGGACTTGGGCTTTTTTCAGGGGGAAAAATGCCAGGTCGGCCCGGGTGTCACAAGGTTAGGCGTTATGGAGACCCTTGTTGGGTACATGTGGTACTCTGCACTATCATAAGGGGCTGGCTCCTCTCTCACGCATGGCGAAGAGGGGGCTGTTGGGGTGGTCTTTTGGACCTCCTCTGGTAACCCTGTGCTTCCCGAGCCGCCGGGCCCGGTCCGAAGTAAAGTTTCGTTGATACCGTAGGCCTGGGATAACCCTTTTTTCTTGAGGGGTTATAGGAACAACCACCGTCTGTACCGAGAGGGTAGTTGATTCCCTGGTATGTTGGAGCAGTGTCAACTCCCGGGTTGCCCGGTTGAGTGTGCCCCTGCACGTTCATGACGTCTGCCAATCATGTCAGCCTTCTCTGCCTCGACCCCTCTGGGTGAGTTTTTTTTGATGGAGGCTTTGTCATGGTGATCAACAACGCCAGCATACGCCCCTTCCGCCGAGGGGGCTGTTTCAGCTGAGTCCTTTGTAGGGATGGGTACCGAATTCGGTACTTTTGACTTTTTGATATATTTTTTTTTTGACTTTTTTCTTTTCATGTCAATGTTCACACGCACAATATATGCTTACCTAGGATTTGACTTGATTCAACAACAAAGCAGTCGGAGCAATGACAAGCCGAAAACTGTCGAAATTGTAGTTATTTGAAGTTTGGATTTTTTTTTTTACGACTGATGTAGGTAAATTAAATTTCTTGAGACTAAAGTACCGAAAAAAGGTACCGTTGGGTACCGGTATCGATTCACAGGTACCGGTATCGGTTCAAATGTGAAAGGTACCCATCCCTACTCCTTTGGCGCCTGTCTCGTCCGCAGTGCTCCAGGCTCAGGTTAGAGCCTGCTGCCTGGTTTCCCCGGTGCGCTGCCTGCTTCCGTTGGTTAACCTTTTTGAGTGCTTACAGCCATGCTGACTGCCTGTTCTGCAGGGTCAGTGTGCCAGGCGGTGTGCTATTGGGGGGAAAGGGCCCGCTCTTGGAGGGGCCTTATCCGAATACGCTGGCGATGTGGGGGGCGGTGTCACTAAGTGACCGCCTGGTGGGGTCTTGATGACTGGCGTCATTGACCTCTCCGGGCCCCCTTTTTCCAGGGGATCCAGTCCCTTCGGTGGGTCTGGGTCTTCCTTCGCGCTCCGCTGCTACAGCCTTGCCACAGGGTTGGGTTGCTCTTGACCCCGTGATTTTGGGGGCAGTAACGAGGTTTGTTCCTAACGTTTGTTCCCGGGTGGCATGCGGGTTGTGCGTGTGTGTAGTCGTGGGGTCAAGCCACGGTCTGCTCACCCTGTGCGTTGAGTTGCTTGAGTTCCTCTTCGCACGGTCGGATCCGTCTCCCTCCCGTAAGCCTCCAATAGGGGGGGTATCCTCCATTAGGGAGGGTCAGGGGGCTCGGTCCTCCCCGGTCTGATGGTTGTGGGGGGCCTCAGCGGGGTACATTTGTCGAGCTATGGCTCCCGCTCAGCTCCTGTTATGCAACTGGTGCTGAGCGAAGCCATAACGAAATAGAACGTAAGGTTATGTATATAACCAAGTTCTATGAGTTATGGTGCGCTCAGCACCAGGACGCCGCTACGGCCCTTGATCTTTCATTGTGGTGAAATTTGTTGGGAAGGAGATGAGTGTGTGGCCCCACCCCTGCTTATGTAGGCAGCAGATGGGGGTGTGGTCAGACGGATGTTGGTATGTAAAGGTACATTTTGAAATTTATTCAGTGCATATCCACTGAAGCGAGATATTATGCAACTGGTGCTGAGCGCACCATAACTCATAGAACTTGGTTATATACATAACCTTACGTTAGTGTTACACGTTCAATAACATCAGCATATTATTTACCCGAACGTAGCAAGCATTCATACTAGCTCAGTTCCTTCCGTTGCTCATAGAGCCCTGAGTTTTACCCATTCTGCAATCTGTTAATAAAGTTTTCAATCAGACACATGTATAGAAAGGCTTTGTTTTATTATAACATTCGTTGCAGTAAAATCATTATGCCTCATTTAGTCATCCTGCGGAGCTAAAAGCGAAACGTCGGCCGCGCTTTGTTGTTGTTGTAGAAAACCTCCCGTCAAAATCAATGGTGGACAAAAGCGGAAGTAAAAAATTTATACGCGCTTGCCGATTGGTGGTAACAGCAGAGGCGGGTGCAAGCGGTGTGTGACGTAATTGGCAGAATCGACTGTCAATCAATATTTCATTGGTTGAGAGCTCTGGTTGAGACAATAGTATCCAGCTGCAGCCCGGTAGACCATACTGGGAGAACTAGTATCTAGCTGCAGCCCGGCAGACCATACTGGGAGAGAGATAGTGCTATTTCTTGATGTTTCCTTTTTTTAAGTAAGTAAAGAGGCCTATGTTCATATCGGTGAGCACAATTTGTAACACAAATATACAGTAGTTTCATAAAAAAAATAAAAAATTATTACAAAAAAAAAAAAATTACAAAAAAAAGAAAAAAAAAATTAAAATATCGGTATCGGTATCGGCCGATTGTGTTAGTTGAACAATCGGTATCGGTATCGGTGGCAAATTTTCATATTGGTGCATCCCTAACACACACACACACACACACACACACACACACACACACACACACACACACACACACCCGCACACAATCTGTGCCAATAGGACATTTTACGAACTATTGGTAAGCTTTAATGTGGGCAAACATTAAAGCTTTGTGGTCCCGACGTTGGAACAGCTGATTTTATAGCAAGACTCTCTCATCTGACCAGTTTTCAGTTTATTCTCCCTACAAAAGTTATATTGTCTCGAATATATAATGCGATACTATCACCACCATGTCCATGATAGGGACAGGCAGCAGGCTGGAAAAGATGAACGTTACTTTCGTTACCCTTTAGTGTTCTCGCTTCCAAATAATCCAACCATGCAACTATCCATCCATTCATGAAATTAAATCACTTTAGGATCCTCCCCGGGAATACGCACAAACATTAATGGTTTGTAAGAGTGACATTTAACAATGTAATGGGACGTGCAACAGAAGTAGGCCTAGTAATCCTGATCCTGGCCAGTTCAGTGTGACATCGCCTATTTACCCATTCTGCAATCTGTTGATAAAACTTTCATTCAATCAATCAATCTGCACGGTGATTTTAATTTTTTTTAAATTTTATTAACAGATTGCAGAATGGGTACAATACAGTACGGCTCAATACACACAATTGTTAAGGGGATGCAGACCAGAGAAAGACTTTCGTCTTGTTTACATCAGGGTCCCCCATTTTCAATTCATAATGAATTGTAAGTAAGGGTGCAACTTGCTCCGTGCAATCCATTCTTTGTGGATCTAGCCCTGAGATGGAGAGATAGAGACAATGAGGGAGAGAGAGTAATGTTTTAAAAAGTGCAGTATCATTCCCCCATATATTAAAGTGCAATTTAAATCATTAATGTAGATTTGAATAGATATTGAATTAATTAATATTTTTCTAAATAAACAAATACATATGGTGATATATAAAATAATATGTTGTACCTGTCTCACTTTCACCAATAAATAATAATTGCCCCCCCCCCCCAAAAATTAAGAAATGTCCTGCTCCAAACTATTGTTATTATATCAGCTTTTAAAAATCCACTATCAGTCAACCTCTAACACACACACACAGCCGAGCATCCTGCATCCTGCTCCATCCTTGCACTGCATACTTAACTCATTCAGAGCCACGCCCATATGACCAAATTAGGGCTAGCGTGCCAGCACTGAAGTCAATGGGAGGACGGGGAAATTTAGGAACGCTTAAACTATATCTTAAATTATGGCTATGGGTCTAATACACCCGTCGCTTATCAATGACTTGCTTGCAGTCAACATGTACAAAACGGATTGTTTTTTCATCGGTACATTTCCGTTTTATACCGTTTTGAATACGAGTATAGTTTTGGAGATTTCTAGTAATTCCAGAGAAATCCGCGATAATAGCCCTTTAGTGGAATACACAAAACACGTTGTAATTTTTCGGCTGATTTATGAATAGTTTTCAAATAAACGTTAGATGTGTCCTTATGCACGCTAGAGAAGCGGGCTGAAAAATCTATTATCGAGTGCCTTGGTCAGCGCTAACGGCACGCACACACACACACACACACACATGCTCCGATGGCGGAGAAAGGAACATCTGATTATCCCAAGACTGGTTTTGATTGATTGATTGAATTGATTGATTGAAAAGTTTATTAACAGATTGCAGAATGGGTACAGTACAGTACAGCTCAATACATACAATTGTTAAGGGCATGCAGACCAGAGAAAGACTTTCGTCTTGTTTACATCAGGGTCCCCCATTTTCAATTCATCATATGACACACACGACATACAGATAGACAGTACTGCTACATCTATACATTTATGACATACCAGATTTGCAAATACAGTACTGTTTGTGATACAAAAAGTGTCCAGAAAAAGAGTGTATATATTTGACGTAGAAACTGTACATTGGAGGAGGTTGGGTAGGTGGGGGGGGGTTGGGTGGGGGGGGGCTGTACATTGGAGGTGGGGGGGGGGTTGGGTAGGGGGGGGACACACTGTACACTGTACATTGGAATACTGACAAAGCCATACTTGGTCATTTACTGTACAACTGGGTTAGGACATTTGTTTGATTGATTGATTGATTGAAAAGTTTATTAACAGATTGCAGAATGGGTACAGTACAGTACAGCTCAATACATACAATTGTTAAGGGGATGCAGACCAGAGAAAGACTTTCGACTTGTTTACATCAGGGTCCCCCATTTTCAATTCATCATAACATATATGACATACATGACATACAGATAGACAGTACTGCTACATCTATACATTTATGACATATCAGATTTGCAAATACAGTACTGTTTGTGATACAAAAGTGTCCAGAAAAGGAGTGTATATACATTTGGCATAGAAACTGTACATTGGAGGAGGTTGGTTGGGTGGGGTGGGGTTGGGTGGGTTGGGTGAGGGCTGTACATTGGAGGTGGGGGGGGGGGGGGGGGGGGGGTTGGGAAGGGGACACACACACATTTTACACTGTACATTGGAATATTGACAAAGCCTTACTTGGTCATTTACTGTACAACTAGGTTAGGACATTTGTAGGGGCCAGTTTCGAATTGCAGTCTCACGTAGGTGTTTTTTGAGAGTGTTTTTGAAGGTGGGTAGTAAAATAGAGTCCTTACCTCACATTTTCTGCAAAAAGATGAATCCAATTCCTGATCGCCATTCCAAATATTGATCGCGTTTATTGATCCAATGTTATAGTCCAAAACACATAATCGACACTGCTCCCAGCCTCCCCAGTGAATGTGGTAACACGATACTGCTTGCCCCAGAAGGGAAACCCCGGACCGGAGTATTTCTTTCTGATGCACAGTCCCATCCAATCCAATCCAATGATGTGCAATACCATCCGGGAGATGATAGGCGGCGGTATTTGCCCTTTGCGAGCTCAGACCCATTCCCAATGATAACGTCAGTCTGGATTGCGACCTTCGCTGCGTGCCCTCCTGTCTCCCTGTCTCCGGCTGTCTCGTAGTGATGACCGGAGTGCTGGACGTCCCGCAATGATGACGGGGAGGTTGCGACCCTCTCTGCGCCGCCTCCTATCTCCCTGTCTCCGGCTGTCTCGGAGCGATGATCGGAGTGTTGAACGTCCCGTGATTAAGATGGGGAGGACGCGACCCTCTTTGCGCCGGTCCTGTGCCTCAAATAGATCCGCTATCAGCTCTATCTTACATTTTTCAAAATGTTCAGTTGCTATTGCATGCACTCATCTGTGTTTCACTACACACATGAGTGCATGCTTACCAACTGTCCGTCTGCAACACTACTATCACCGACATCTAAGAAGGGAGATCCCCCCTTGAATGGCCCTTCTAAGGTTTCTCTCCTCCACACTGCCTGTGGTGCATTTTTTCCTATTGCTAGGTTTTAGTGAGTTTTTCCTTGCCTTCACATGGGGTATGTCTGGGAGTGTTTGCATTCATTCATTTATTTTGCATTTATTTTAAATTTGTTGGACCTTATGGTGTTCTTGTTTTGTTCTTGACTTATTGTTATGTTTCTTCTTGACTTGTTTAAAGAAGACATGTCCGGGCCATGGGGACATTAACGTGTGTTGTCGGGCCTTACAAATAAATTTGATTTGATTTGATTTTGATTTGATTTGATTTGATTGATGAAAAATGAATGGATATCGCTAATAAAAGAAATAACGATTAAAACCTGACTATACTCGTGATTGGCACAGAACGCATGGCGAGTTAACCCGACTATACTCGTGGTTGGCACGGAATTAGTTAATACACACAGACAGCATTAAAAACAGACCTTCTAAAATGACACACAAGCATTCAGCAACCGAGCCAAACGGTGTGTATAAACAGACTGTGTACCGTACGGACAGGGGAACAGCTAAACAGGGCTTAGAGTATGTCTTGTACATCTGCGGTGTGCTATTATCATAATGTGCAGGACAGGCTCAGATTAGCTGGAAGAACAAATGGCTGGGCTGTCAACGCCGGCTTATGTAACTGGCTCACTTTATTCACCCCGATGAAGGCTGCATACTCTCTCTCTCTCTCTCTCTCTCTCTCTCTCTTTCTCTCTCTCTCTCTCTCTCTCTCTCTCTCTCTCGTGTTAAATGTCTCATTGCGAACTGAGCCAAACAGAATGGAGATCTGATGGGAAGCTTATTTAAATTTAAATAGAAGTAGAGACACTCAGGGCGGCTACGTGGCGTAGTGGGCAAGGCGCTCGCCACAAATGCGGAGACGCTGGGCTCGCCTGTTCGAGCCCAGCGCTCCACATTGCTTTCAGTTTAGCTGGTCGTTCATACTAATACACATTGGCCGTATTAGGGGGTGGGAAACTGATGGGTGGGGATCGGGCGTTGTGGACAGCGACTCCTACAGGTCGGTTGGTGCGCCTGCGCAGTAGAATCAGGAAGTGTCGGGGGCAGCGTGAGCCTCCCACGCGTTACTCCTCGCCACTGAGAGATCGAGCTGCGCAGGTGAAAAGATGCGACTGCTGTTACCTCAAGTACCGGAGGGGACTTGTGCTATGTATGACTTAAGGCCTCTACATGCTACAGCAACTTCAAAGCAACTTCAACACAACATCAGCGCGATTTCAGCGCGGTTGTTGTTTAGGGTCTTGTAGACTGTGTTGCGAGGATGCTGCGTACATGTCTCCAAAATCTAACCTAAACAACCGTTGCGTTGATATTGCGTAGCAGTGATTGGTTGGTTAGCGAATGGGGGCGGGGCTGTCATAGAATAATATTGGTCTCGCAGAGAATACCATCCGCCATTGTTGTAGCCAGCCAGCGTTGATGCTAAATGATTAGCGTCACATAGCTGGCCTTTTTCTGAAAACCCAAGCACATTATTGTTCCATAGCATACGCCTTCAGTTGATCATGACAAATCCTCTCTTACCTTGACGATTAAAAAGCCTCCATAATTTAGTAAATAAAGCTGTAGCCAGCCAGCTAGCATTGGTGCTATTTAAAATGCTATCCACATTAGCTACATAGCTAACCAACTAAATACAATGGTATCCTGAGGTAACTTTAACGTTAAATACAACGTTTGCTAGTCGAAATGACTGGACACACACAGGGACAAGTTAAACATCAATCAATACATTTATTCCAATAGGTAGTTTGAGCTGCATGTGAGCCGAGGTCCTCTCCATTGGAAACTAATGACGTTACGGTAACGTTAGCTCGAAAAGCACAGAACGTTAAGCTGCTAGCAACAGACACTATAACACTTCCGGTCGGGGGATTTCAAAATAAAAGAGCGACGTCTAAAATCACCGGAAATACGTTTATTTTGTACATTATCTAACGTTAACACGAACCTAAACTAACTTTAGTTAAACTAACTTTGCGCGTCGATGTTGCAGAAGCATAAAGGCAGAGTGTCTAAAACACTGTTGCTTTGTCGATGTTGTGTTGCAGTTGCTTTGAAGTTTCTGTAGCATGCAGAGGCCTTTAGTCTTTAGTAGAATCAGGAAGTGTCGGGGGCAGCGTGAGCCTCCCACGCGTTACTCCTCGCCACTGAGAGATCGAGCTGCGCAGGTGAAAAGATGCGACTGCTGTTACCTCAAGTACCGGAGGGGACTTGTGCTATGTATGACTTAGTCCACATTGCAGCCGGCTTGTGGGAGGCAAGAAACAGCGTTCGTGACAGGGGAGGGTTGAATTGGATGATACGAAATTGGGATGGGAGAAAATATAGAAAAATGGGAGAAAAAGTGGATAAAAAAAAAAGAAGTAGAGACACTCATTGGAGGTGTTAATATGGTTCACACCGTATTGCCTTTACGATGGATATATATAAATATTAGGGGTGGAACGGTACGCATTTGAACCGTACACCGTTCGGTACAACCTCCACGGTTCGGGGCATGTTACATATTGTTCGGTTATTGGGATGCAGAGAGGCAGTAACTAAGTTAGCCACGAGCTAAACTACCTAACGTTAGCCGCGAGCTAAGCTAACTAACGTTAGCCACGAGCTAACCGTGGAAACGATCACAGCGAAAACCGTCACCCCAAAACCGTGATACGAACCGTGGATTTTGTGAACCGTTCCACCCCTAATAAATATTATTGTTGGACTGCAAGATAATTGCCGACTGGGATCATAATAACGTTTGAACTTGAACTTGAATAAAGTAGAGCAGGTAGAGCTGACGGGATGTCCGAGGAGAGGTTGGAGGGGGACAGGGAGCATAGGTTGCATCTGAATGAGACCGTTTGAGTTGGAGTGGATGGTTTGGGGTTTAGCAAGAGTTGGTGAAAAGGATACAAAGAAGTGGTCTGATAGAGGGAGGGGAGTGACCATGGTGTTAATTATGTTGGAGTCACAGGAGAATATGAGGTCCAGGTAGCTGTCGGCTTTGTGGGTGGGAGGCATAACAGTGGGAGTCAGGTCGACGGATTGTAGGAGAGAGACTGTGGCAGACTGGGAAGGGTCATGTAGGCTGAAGTCACCCATAAGCACCAGGGGGGTGCCATCTTCTGGGAAGGAGCTTAAGAGCATGTTCAGCTCGCCTGGAAAGTGTTCGAGGGGACCTGGAGGGCGATACTGTCAGGATTGGGGGGGTGTAGGACACACACACAGACACACACAAAAAGGGGAATCTTAAAGTTACCCCAGAGGGGTAATCACTGGAATCGCTGAGCGATGAGAGAGGGTGGGGGAAAACACAAGAATAAAATAAATAAAAATCAAAGCTGTAGGAAACACAAAACACCAGTATAAAATAACTGGGGGAAAAAAACCAAAGTAACCACCACTGCCTAGAAAAAATAAAGAAGAAAAAACAGCACTAGAGACAGAGAAAACACTAGAAGCATGAGCTTGACTAGAAACGGATACCACATGATATTCGAGAGAGGAGAGTATGAGATCAGGTCGTGATATGCCTGTAGTCTAGGAGGGAGAGGTCAGAAGGCCATGAGGGAGAAGTCAGAAGGCCAGTGCCTCCATCACGCTTTGGGGGTCTGGGAGTGTGAGAGAAGGTGTATGCTGTAGATAGAGCTGCTGAAGTGCTGGAGTTACTCTGTGTTATCCAGGTCTCTGTGAGAGCCAGGAGTTGGAGGTCTTTGCTGTGAGTGTAGGCAGTTAAGAAGTCTGCTTTCTTCACAGCTGAAGGCAATTCCATAAGCCCCTGCATATGGTGACAAGGATATTTGAGACCATTGGTGGGTAACAGAGGTTGGCAGGATGGCTTCCAAACTGGTGTGGATGGCCTGAAGGAGGAGATTGAAGTAGGTAGGAGGCACATGGTGAGGGGGATAAAGGATATACATAGGTAGTAAGAAGAAAGGTGAGGTTTTTCAGAAGAACGTAAGAGTAAATAAGGGTCACATAGCCGTCTGTAGGGTGGTTTCTCAGGTCGTCCTTCCTCTGAGAACTCCCACAGAAAAACTCCCTTGTCTTCGGGATCGACACTTGAGGAGAAGCCGCTTCACTGCCGCTACAGCAGCATGCACCTTATATCTCTAGTTCTATTCACTGCCGCTACAGCAGCATGCACCTTATATCTCTAGTTCTATTCACTGCCGCTACAGCAGCATGCACCTTATATCTCTAGCTCTCTTCACTGCCGCTACAGCAGCATGCACCTTACAGTATATCTCTAGCTCAGTCTAATGACTAGTGTCAGACACTTGTGCTCAACTGCTGGAGTTTGGGGGAGGGGTAGAAAGGCTGGTTCACAGAAAATCATTCCAACAGGTTAGCTGTGGCCTGCTGCCACTTTAATCCCCCAATTTAGCAGAAGTGAAGCCTAGTCAGGACAGACCCCTGTGCTGCTTTACTCCTGCAGCTGGGGTGAAGGGATGGATAGGATGCCACTCAGTTGTCGAAATCTCTTTAATTTTTCTCCAACAGGTTACAAACCTTGAAACAATCAAACATTCAGTCAATAACCAACACATCACTACTATCATTCTGTAAAGTAGGGCTGACCTTCGAATTTTTCGAAGCTTCGGGCCGAGATTCGATTTTAATTCGAAGCTTCGAGATAAAAAAAAATAAAAGTATAAATAAATGTATTATTATTATTATAATATATATATATTTTTTTTTGTATGTTGTGGGACTTGTACAGCACTTTGTTCAACTTTGTCAGTGCTGTAAAGTTTAAACCTTTTAAAATCCTATAGACAAACGAAACACTTTGCTTTCATGAAATATTGTAAGCCGTCATTTGAGGCTTTATAAAAGCAGCACAATGAACACAAATCTGTCAGTGCCGAGTCCGACCTCATCTTAAATAACAAACAGCATTGCTTGTTGTAATTAACAAAGAGAGGCAGAGTTGATTTTGCAAAAAAATCGAATCTTTTTTATTTACTTTTTTAATATATTCGAATAATTTTTTCATATTCGAATCCCATGCCCATCGAACGAAGCTTCGAAGTATTTAAGGGTGCTTTCTCACTCACCATTCGGGTCCGTTCCGGTCCGTTCCCTCCTCGTTCCGTCCTTGGGTGAGAACTTCCCCCCTCCCTCTCCCCCCTCTAGTTTGCGTACACACTCAGTCTTGGTGCGCTCTGGGTTTTGTTTACGGTTTGCGTTTTGAGCGTGTAAGCTTGCCGTAGGCGATGATGTCACGCTCGAAAATGTAAACACAGGAAGAGTGTTAACACGGCGGTGGAGACTGGATGCTGATATAAAATAAACAAATAACCAATAAATATGAAGTTATATTTGAACCTCTGTTGTCAAGCCTTGTCAATATAACCCACCCCCCTTTTCTCACAAATGGAACTGGTGTCGTGCAGTCCGCTTGAGCGTTTCCAGGGTTAACGCTAAGCTAACGCTAGTTAGCTTAGCCTATTACTAGTCTATCTAGTCTACTAGACCTATCTACTAGTTAGCAGCTAACATTAGCCCATCGCTCGCGGCAATTATATTGCATGTCAGTTGATGGAACTGGTGTCGTGGATTCCGCTTTGAGCGTTTTCCAGTGTTAGCGCTAAGCTAATGCTAGTTAGCTTACGCTAACGCTAGTTAGCTTAGCCTTTTCAGCAGCTAACATTAGCCCATCGCTGGCGGCAATTATATTGCATGTCATTGATCTACCGGTCGATCACGGCCGACTGGTTGGGCACCACTGGTCTAATAGAAATAAATGCATTCGAACAAGAAACCAATGTATAGACATAGCAATGGCAAAAAAAATTGCCAGGTCTAATGCGAGCCAGGGAAGTGTTGTGCTTTGTAACGTGGCTTCATGTTTTCATCCACTGAGCTGTGAGGCTCCACATGCTTGTTTGGTTGAGGTCTGAACTCGCAAATTGCCCATAAATATCGTTTTTGTGGGTATTGTCCAGTTGTTGCTGTGTGTTTTTATTAGTGCTGTCAGGCGATTAAAAAAAATTAATCTAATTAATTACAGGATTTGTAATTAATTAATCTAATTAATCGCATTTTAATCGCATAACCATTTTATGCCTGATATTCTATATTCTATAATCATATTTCAAATTGCATGTGTCCGGATGGCAGAATTCAGTACTGTATCTACAAAATAGATCTTCCATCTATTAATTTGCTTAGATTTTTCAGGTCTGGTCAATTTGAGCATGGTGTTATTCACAGTCAAAGATAAAAAAAAATGTATTGATATTCTCATTTGGTTCATTACAATTTACTCAAAATAAAATGTTCATTCGATCAATCACCGCGCAGATTGATTGATTGAATGAAAATGTTATTAACAGATTGCAGAATGGGTACAATACAGTACGGCTCAATACACACAATTGTTAAGGGGATGCAGACCAGAGAAAGTCTTTTGTCTTGTTTACATCAGGGTCCCCCATTTTCAATTCATAATGAATTGTAAGTAAGGGTGCACCTTGCACCGTGCAATCCATTCTTTGTGGATCTAGCCCACAGTATTTCTGACACTGGAAATACATTCCCTGAGATTCATAGATGTCCCTAGAATTAGATACCAAGAACATGCAAATGGGCCATATTAAAAATAAATCTGTAAATGTGTATTCTACATTCTTATGGAATGAATGATACAAAAAAGATATTATAAAAAAAAATAAAAAATGTAATTAATTTTGAGTTAATTTTCATAACGCGATTATTTGCTGTGTAATTAATTAATCTAATTAACGCGATAAACTGACAGCCCTAGTTTTTATCTGCCCAAAATTCAAGCAAGCATGAAAGCATTACAGTAACGACGTTGTGTGTGTCACGCCCCCCGCTCCCACTAGCGCGCACCTGAGACCACCTATTTCAACGGTCCATGTTTGGAGCGAGTCAGCATCCCGGGGGACGGGGGGCAGCGTTCTCAGTAGGGATGTCCCGATCCGATCACGTGATCGGGATCGGGGCCGATCACGTGATTTTCCGAAGATCGGGATCGGCAAAAAAATTAATAAAAAATTCTGCATTTTCTTTTTCTTTTTTTTTTTTTTATTCAACAAACATGACCATGTTCACGTCTTAAACTCATACTGAGGCCTTAGTTTTGGTTTTAAATTGCATATCACCATTCATTTATTTATTGTCACACAGAGCAGAAGAATTTTGCCAAAACAAACCAATAGTATCCAGCTGCAGAACGGCAGACTCTCAGACCCAAATTACATTTTTTTTTTTTTTTTTTTTAATCCCAATCACCCTGAATGTTGACGTTATCCAGGTGAAAAGTTAACTTCATAAATCATTTGATGTATAATTAAATCAAAGGAAATGCGTTTGGGTCTGAGTTTGTGGCTGGTCTGCCGTTCTGCAGCTGGATACTATTGGTTTGTTTTGGCAAAATTCTTCTGCTCTGTGTGACAATAAATAAATGAATGATGATATGCAATTTAAAACCAAAACTACGGCCTCAGTATGAGTTAAGACGTGAACATGGTCATGTATCGGGTCGGGAAATATCGGTATCGGTAGATACTCAAAATCACATGATCGGGATCGGATCGGGAGCAAAAAAACTTTATCGGGACATCCCTAGTTCTCAGTAGAATGAATGAATGAGCCTTTAGCAGCTAGGATGATGTTATCTCTTGTTGGTACTTCTGGTTCACAGAACTTGTACATGGTAGGGATGGGCATTTTTAAGAAGAATCCAGATAGATTGATCGCATGCTATACTCGAGTGATTGTGTATTACTCGAAAAGGGAAAACAAACAAAAAAATATATATTTTAGAATATCTTTATTTATTTATATATATTTTTTACTTAATTTTGTTCATTCACGTATATGTTTAAGGAAACCAACAAGCAGTTATAATCTTACACATACATGTGAAACAAATATGTAAAAAAAAAAATTATAAAAAAAAACGTATATATTTTTTTCATATATTTTTTTATTACTAATTTAAGATAGATTTTTCTCATAGCTACGAGTAATCGATTAATCATGCCCATCCCTAGTACATGGTGTCCATTGAAGAGGTCCCCTCAGGATTATCATATCTCAGCAGTAGAAAGGAACATGAACATGTCACATCTAGGCCTACGTGTTTTTTTTTATCACATTTTTCTTTTCAATTTCTTTTTTTCAACAACAAACACAGCATTGACAACAACAACTACAATAATGACAAGACAACAAAAATAACAAACACAGACCCAAAACCCGACAAAAAAACCAAACACAAAATACTAAATATACCCAGACACTCCTCACTAATCTATCACCTACCCTTTAGCTCTATCAACCCTGCCCCCCCCCTCCTTCTAATCCATATCATTAGCCTCATACGACAGCCGCCCAAGTCACCCTCCAAGACTGTTGGAAAAGAGCCTCGGAAGTCAGTCACAAGTCATACGAGTGAGTTAGGCAAATGGGGATTTCTTTTACGTAACAAGTGTTCTGACTCGCCGAGGACATAGGCACTAAGCCAGGACGATGCAGCAGTGTGAGGAGAGTACAGTTAGGCAGAAGTCTCAATTTGACAAAAAAAGGTAAATTACCTAGGCAACTATCGTATGAGGCCAACGATATATTGATCCGTTTGTTAGGGATTAGTGTTGGCGGAGGGCCCAAATGCAGAACAGGACGAGGAGAAGAGGCAATAGGCAATAGCGAGAACACGGAGCCAGGGGTGAATGTCAAAAGTATAATGCTTTACTGAGCAAAAACAAGGAGAGCACAGCAATGGCTGGCAGAGAGCAAAATACAAAATAACAAGAAACAAAAACCACAGCAGTGCTGGTAGGGAAAAAATTTACAAACTAATCTACAAACAAACACTCACAAAAACGACTGTAAACACGAAAAACAAAGATGGAAAACTAGACTTACTGACAAGGAACGAATGACAGAGCAAGAGTACACACGAGGACATCAAACAAGGAACCGAAACAAACGATGAACCGAAACAATGAACCCCCAACACTAGAGACTAAGTAAGTACTAGAGAGACAGCAGGGCAATTAGCAAAACGAGACGCACATGGGGTGAGACAACCAGGAAGGAAACACACAAGACAATACTGGACACTAGACAGAGTAACATAACAACCATACAACCACACAAGGAACTAATAAACAAGGAACATAACAATTAACACTTTGATTGCCTAAGGCTAAATTCATGATATACCATAGGTTGCCAGCTCTATTTGTCTATGGATAAGTTCCCCTTCTTTGCAGGGCTATAACTTTTTAAATTCTATTGCTAAATTGCCATTATTAGGGCCCATTCAATGTCCTATATGTATTGTTCAGGGTGTATGAACGTTAAACCTTTTCATTCACATATTCATACTAAAATATGATCTAAAGTATAAGTATGTTTTCATCTCTTTCTGCAGCTTTCTCCAGAACGTGATTTATAGCCCCAAATGCATTATATTGATGATCAAATACAGTTTGATAGCAATCGGCGCGATATAAAAAAATCCAACTGGACGGACTTCTGGAAGTTACTACACGTTATCTGATGTTGACCGGATGGCCGAGGGGGCGTTTATAATTCCGTGGGCAGCGTTATACCATTCATCTAATGTGGGTCAAATGTTCATCATAGCAGTTAGTATCGTACACATTGAAAAATAACGCTGAATCTTACCGTATCTTCCTCGCGCCGTTGGGCGATGAGCGTGGAACAGACATTTTCCTATTATGGGATATAGAAATATCCGGTCCATTTCCAGGTTGTATAATAATATATACGTCCAAATCATGTTGTTTTTTCGAGTTATTTGCAGCGATCGATGTTCACTGTGTGAAGACTGAGTCTCTCTAACATTAGCGAGTGCCCGGACCACATATGGAGTGAGTCCTGCCGGGTTAAAGGTAACATCCGTTTTTTCGATCTGCCGATCGGCCACCAGATGGCGGTCTTGAACCGCTAGAGGATTGAGAGGAGATCACACTTGTGTCTCAGGGCCCCGGAAAGGAAATATGATTCCGATCACAGATTTTTGAAATATTGATATCAAAGACGAGTTACGGCGTCTTCGGCAACTTGAGCATGGCGGGGAAGGACGCCTAAAAGCGTCTTCCGGCAGTTAAAGTGTTAACAGGGGAGCAAGAGACAAAGTAGCAGGGGAATGGTACAGAGAGACATGTAGACATTAAAGATACACCAGTGCACCAGGAGGGTATGCATGAGGGAGATAAGGGGAAGTTCAGATGAATGTCCAGCAGGGGGAGGTACAGAGTGAGGAGCATTGTTCATGAGTGGAGGAGGTCCATGGACAGGTGAACCCTTACACCGTCAAACATAAGGGTTGGCTTCACATACTTACCACCTAATCTAATATGATCTCCCATGGAGACATATGTTCCTAAGGCTGTCCCATCCTTGCTCCCCCCTCTATTAACCCCCCATTAGTCCTTGAATAGATAAATTGAGCATCTCACCGTACCTCTATCTAGGCAAATTGGTTGGAGATAACCGTAATTCCTTATAAAAATAAAAGCAACACCAGCAACATAAACAAAAAACACAAAGTACTGATATAACCTCGGTACAACAGCATAAGCACAACATAATTATAACTGTGGCCCACATTAAACATAGGCCAAATGCCAAAACAACA
The DNA here is from genome assembly GCF_963971535.1 of Notolepis coatsorum. Lineage (NCBI taxonomy): Eukaryota > Metazoa > Chordata > Actinopteri > Aulopiformes > Paralepididae > Notolepis > Notolepis coatsorum. The sequence continues at coordinate 114,085,743 of NC_140170.1, forward strand.
ACACCCGTGAACAGGCCTCTTAGCTCAAACATTGTGGAAAATATTAAATAAGCGGCAAAAATATATAAAAAAGAGTAAATCCAAACATTTAACATCAACTAACTTCGGCAGCGTTAATTCATGCCAATTCCTGCCCATGCCTACTTGCCCAGTCAGGGCAAAATAACGGCTAGCTTGAATGAGCACACAAGGTTAGCATGATGTGACGGAGCATAGTGTAATTCACGCACAGGCCGTGTTCGGGCCTAACAAAATTAATAGTTGGTTTCAGGTTGGTTGTCAGTTTGGCCATGGGTAGGTAGGGAATTTATTTTATTTTATTTTTTTATTTTATTCTTTCCCACTGCGACTATGGATAGGGAATTTCTTTATTTAATTAAAATGTTCACAGCAACATGGATGCATGTACTCTGCCAGCATGTTTAATATCCATAATACTAAATGTTTGACTAAGATTTCTATGAAACTTTATTCTAAAAAAAAAGAAGAAAAAAAAAATCGTTTTTTTTTTTTTTATATAATTTTTTTTTTATAATTTTTTTTAAAAACTCATAAAATATATTGGGTCGCACCTAAATCGGCAGGGTCGGTCGGCAACCTGAAACCAACTATTAATTTTGTTAGGCCCCAGCTAGCTCACATGGACACGTGCAGCACTCTAGCAATTGACCAGCTAGCTTAATTTAACAAAGAAAAATAATTAAATAAACATAGGGTTGCAATAGCAAACAGTGTCATTCCACATACCTGTTGTGTCTATTCGCTCATATGTCCATATGTCCAGCGGGCCATCCGCATAATCAGTTCCTTCGTGCGTAGACTGTGAATCCTCGCAATGATGGGTCTAAGCGCCTGGTTCCCGTCTGACCTCGCCGGCCCAGTTCTGTAGGCCGTCTCACACAATGGAGGGGTAGCCAGAATGTCAAGGCCCACAATCTGCTGCAACAAGCCAGGCATGGAGTCCACGAGACGGCTCCCTTCGGATCCCTCCGGGACTTTCCTCGGTTAGGGATATTATTTCAGATGCATTAGCCGTGGCCATTGAATTCAGCCATTCCACTCTCTCCATGACCAAATACATTTCTGTCCTGATTTCCAACGTAACCATTCGTCTAAAGCTCTTGAATCAGCTCCTGGCTGATTCAACCGCAGCGTCAGCTATTAGCCTGCCAATAGTTTCCAGGCTCGTGTCGTTTAGTTCAACCAAGGGAGACACGCTAGCAGACGGCTTCGTTCCCCCCCGAGTCACCGAACGTTTAGCTGCCATCTCCAATGCTCAAAAATCGATATACTCGATGTATCTAACAAAACAAACAAATAACAAACAAACAAATAAAACAAAATAAAATAAAGACTAATGGGTAAAAGTGTGATAAAATAACGTGCTTTGGGGAGCTTAGGTTAAACGCGACCTCACCCTATGCTGCCTGGCCACGCCCCCACATCTACATGTTTTAACAAACTTTTTAGAAAGGATTTCTTCACAAAATTTTACGATTCCTACAGATGTCTGCTTTTGCAGTGCAGACCTTCACAGGCATTGTTTCGTGCCAAGCTTTATGTTTTTGCTATTAAATCAAATCCCTGTGTAGTTTTGCCTCCATCAGAAGCAATAGGCTGCAGTAACTGAATCAAGATTGACATTATGCAACACAGTACTTCAGGAAAATTTTTGTCAACATCTAGAGGTTTTTGATAATACAGCAAGACACATGATCATCTAGAAGCCAACTCTACCCACACAGACCCACACATTGACCTGTAAATGGCCACGTAGACAAGAGGAGACTCATTTATAGGTCACATATGATGACAAATGTGTTTTGCTTGGTCTTGGGTATGGATCTGGCAGTCTGATGTTATTTAGGCACTGGGGGGACATTACATGGGTGCTCCTTGCCATTTAGGGCGTGTTCACACCTGAAAGTCCACGGATAGTCCGGACTATCTGGTGGACCAAATGTGAAAATGATACATTGTTTGATTTTGATCTGCGTTCACACTACCCTTTTTGGTGCGGATCTAATTTGTAAACAAAGGACATATACAGTCACCAAGTTGTTCATCTATTGCAGTGGTTCCCAAAGTCGGGGTCGCGACCCAAAGGTGGGCCGCGAGCAGCCACGGGTGGGCCGCGAGATGATTTAAAAAAAATAAAAAATAAAAATAAAAAAAAATATTTTATTTATTTTTTATTTTTATTTTTATTTTTTTATTTATTTTTGTCAGGCCACTGAACTTAGAAGCAGGCCAGGACAGTGTTTCTAGTTGTATTCTAAAATTCTATTCTATTGTATTCTAAAATGTGACTATATGGTTTTATATTAACTTAATAAATAAACAAAAACTAAAAATCTACTTATTTCAACGAACATTTCAAACTAAATAACAGATTATGCACATAAAACACTGAAAACAACCGAAGCAACAATAGTATTTGAATGAGGCTATTATTATTATCATTATTATTTTGCAACAAGTTAGCCCTCTCATAAATAGCACATATAAATGAATAACTAACTTGAACTAACTTAATAGGATTGAAGTGATATTTGGCTTAAAAAATCGGTCGCCTGACAAAAAAAAAAAAAAAAAAAGGCCAGACGATGTGCATTGGGCCGCGGCTCTCTGACGCCTTATTTTCTGGGCCCCGGCCTGAAAAGTTTGGGAACCCCTGATCTATTGGACTATAGCACTCACAAACGTAAACAGTTGCCGACAGCGTAATGAGAGAGAGAGATACTGTCATTACGAGCGCGGCGCAAGTCGACTAGAGAGTAGAGAGGGAGAGACTGTCCGCTCGCGGCGCCAGTCTAGAGAGAGAGAGAGGAAGAGAAGAGACTGTCCGCGCGCGGCGCATGTCTAGAGAGGCGAGACTCATTACGCGAGCGGCGCGAGTCTGACTTCAGAGCCACACTGCAATGCACTGTAGGTTACTTTGCTTCCTGGATTAGGTACTATAGTTCGATTGAAACGGACAGAGTCCCAACTTTTCAAGAGGACCATGGTTCGGTTGTTTGGTCCTCAAAATAGTTCGGTTTGTGTTCACACCTCTACAAACGAAACGGACTATTCATTTAAGTGGACCATGGTCCACTTAAAGTGGACCAAACAGGGTAGGTGTGAACGCGACCTTAGTCTGGGTTAAATTCTGTGACATTAATAACAAGCCTTTAAAGCTGTTCAGAAGTAGCCTATTGCCCTTTATGATGTCACACCATAGACTGTAAAATGTCACACAAAAGACACAATCAACACTGATCTACTGACTAGTTTGTAAATGTATTTTATTATTGATTCATTTATTTTGCATGCATTTTATAGTTTGTGTGTGCTGCACCAAATTGTTGCAAACATACAAAATATGGGACCTTAAACGTACTGAATTAGACCTAGTTTGCATTTCCACCTATTGTCCCTCTGAAACACACACAGACACAAGCAAATACCTCCTAGCACTTAGCGCACAATTAAATCATCAGCTCCTCATGCCAGTGTGTCTGTGCAGTGTGTTCTCAGCTGGTGTCTGTGCAGTGTGTTCTCAGCTAGTGTCTGTGCAGTGTGTTCTCAGCTAGTGTCTGTGCAGTGTGTTCTCGGCTAGTGTCTGTGCAGTGTGTTCTCAGCTAGTGTCTGCAGTGTGTTCTCAGCTAGTGTTTCTCAGCTAGTGTCTGCAGTGTGTTCTCAGCTAGTGTCTGCAGTGTGTTCTCAGCTGGTGTCTGTAGTGTGTTCTCAGCTAGTGTCTGTGCAGTGTGTTCTCAGCTGGTGTCTGTGCAGTGTGTTCTCAGCTAGTGTCTGTGCAGTGTGTTCTCAGCTGGTGTCTGTGCAGTGTGTTCTCAGCTAGTGTCTGTAGTGTGTTCTCAGCTAGTGTCTGTGCAGTGTGTTCTCAGCTGGTGTCTGTGCAGTGTGTTATCAGCTAGTGTCTGCAGTGTGTTCTCAGCTAGTGTCTGCAGTGTGTTCTCAGCTGGTGTCTGTGCAGTGTGTTCTCAGCTAGTGTCTGTGCAGTGTGTTCTCAGCTAGTGTCTGTGTAGTGTGTTCTCAGCTGGTGTCTGTGCAGTGTGTTCTCAGCTAGTGTCTGTAGTGTGTTCTCAGCTGGTGTCTGCAGTGTGTTCTCAGCTGGTGTCTGCAGTGTGTTCTCAGCTAGTGTCTGCAGTGTGTTCTCAGCTGGTGTCTGCAGTGTGTTCTCAGCTAGTGTCTGTGCAGTGTGTTCTCAGCTAGTGTCTGCAGTGTGTTCTCAGCTGGTGTCTGCAGTGTGTTCTCAGCTGGTGTCTGTAGTGTGTTCTCAGCTAGTGTCTGCAGTGTGTTCTCAGCTGGTGTCTGCAGTGTGTTCTCAGCTAGTGTCTGTGCAGTGTGTTCTCAGCTGGTGTCTGCAGTGTGTTCTCAGCTGGTGTCTGTGCAGTGTGTTCTCAGCTAGTGTCTGTAGTGTGTTCTCAGCTAGTGTCTGTGCAGTGTGTTCTCAGCTAGTGTCTGTAGTGTGTTCTCAGCTAGTGTCTGTGCAGTGTGTTCTCAGCTAGTGTCTGTAGTGTGTTCTCAGCTAGTGTCTGTAGTGTGTTCTCAGCTAGTGTCTGTGCAGTGTTTTCTCAGCTAGTGTCTGTAGTGTGTTCTCAGCTAGTGTCTGTAGTGTGTTCTCAGCTAGTGTCTGTGCAGTGTGTTCTCAGCTAGTGTCTGCAGTGTGTTCTCAGCTAGTGTCTGCAGTGTGTTCTCAGCTAGTGTCTGCAGTGTGTTCTCAGCTAGTGTCTGCAGTGTGTTCTCAGCTGGTGTCTGCAGTGTGTTCTCAGCTAGTGTCTGTGCAGTGTGTTCTCAGCTAGTGTCTGCAGTGTGTTCTCAGCTGGTGTCTGCAGTGTGTTCTCAGCTAGTGTCTGCAGTGTGTTCTCAGCTAGTGTCTGTAGTGTGTTCTCAGAGTGTCTGCAGTGTGTTCTCAGCTAGTGTCTGTGCAGTGTGTTCTCAGCTGGTGTCTGCAGTGTGTTCTCAGCTGGTGTCTGCTAGAGCCATATGAAATCCGTTTTATTATTTTCCAAATTCCATTTAATTTTTTCCCAAATTCCATTTTTTACGTTTTAATATTTCAGAATTCTGTATTTTGCTTTTTATGCTAATTTTACCATCAGAAATAGTGTCTAATAAGTGGGAATGAATAAATGTCCACAATTGAATAAGATATAACAGTCCATTTAATGTTTTTAAGTGCTGCAACTCAGAAATACAGTTCAATTTTACACAATATTTTTCAATTAATATTGTGACAAAATAAAAATACATATTTCAAGTGTAAACAATAGATACAGCTAGCTACTACTGACATTATCACAATGGCAATGTCAGTAACCTAGCTATATCTATTATATTGTGATGAAATATAGTAATGCATAATTTAGGCACCTTTAGTTTAGTTTATTTCGTTTATAAAGGACAGTGTATAATGGCAATCGTTTGCATTAAACAAATGGATGGGTGCACTAGATTTAGCAAGAAGCTATCATTTCCATCTATAGTCCTATGTACTGTAACGTTTCATAGCTATTTAAGTTTATTTAGATTATAAAGGGCAGTGTATAATGACAATCGTTTGCATTAAACAAATGGATGAGTGCACTAGATTTAGCAAGAAGCTATCATTTCCATCTATAGTCCTATGTACTGTAACGTTTCATAGCTATTTAAGTTTATTTAGATTATAAAGGGCAGTGTATAATGACAATCGTTTGCATTAAACAAATGGATGGGTGCACCAGATTAAGCTAGAACTTCTAGAAGCTATCATTTCCATCTATAGTCCTATAACGTTACATAGCTATTTAAGTGTATTTAGTTTATAAAGGGCAGTGTATAATGACAATCGTTTGCATTAAACAAATGGATGGGTGCACTAGATTTAGCTAGAAGCTATCATGTATTCATGTCCTAAGTTAACGTTATAGCTATTTAATCACAATAGTGTCGCAAGTGTTTTTGCGGGTCCAGTCCACGGAACGTTGACAGAATTAGCAAAACACCTTATCACCGGAGGCATAAAAGTCATTAGGATACTGTTCTGCTCTGAATTGAGGGCTTATTGTGGAATTGTTTAGCTTCTTGACGATGTTAACACTGAAGCAGCCAGACGCTTGAGCACCGCGGCTGTGTTGTGTGTAACACGCTGTAGAGTCCCCGCCTCCCCGGTCGCGTGTGCACCAAACGTTCCACCCAAAAACGAATTTCAGTCCAGATTAGGCCAAATTCTGCAATATTCCACGTTTTGCAGTTGATTCCATTTTTATTGGTTAATTCCGCGATTCCGTCCGCGATTCCGTGAACGCGGATTTCATATGGCTCTAGTGTCTGCAGTGTGTTCTCAGCTAGTGTCTGTGCAGTGTGTTCTCAGCTGGTGTCTGCAGTGTGTTCTCAGCTAGTGTCTGTGCAGTGTGTTCTCAGCTAGTGTCTGCAGTGTGTTCTCAGCTAGTGTCTGTGCAGTGTGTTCTCAGCTAGTGTCTGCAGTGTGTTCTCAGCTAGTGTCTGCAGTGTGTTCTCAGCTAGTGTCTGTGCAGTGTGTTCTCAGCTGGTGTCTGCAGTGTGTTCTCAGCTAGTGTCTGTGCAGTGTGTTCTCAGCTGGTGTCTGTGCAGTGTGTTCTCAGCTAGTGTCTGTGCATTGTGTTCTCAGCTAGTGTCTGCAGTGTGTTCTCAGCTGGTGTCTGCAGTGTGTTCTCAGCTAGTGTCTGTGCAGTGTGTTCTCAGCTAGTGTCTGTGCAGTGTGTTCTCAGCTAGTGTCTGTGCAGTGTGTTCTCAGCTGGTGTCTGCAGTGTGTTCTCAGCTAGTGTCTGTGCAGTGTGTTCTCAGCTGGTGTCTGCAGTGTGTTCTCAGCTGGTGTCTGCAGTGTGTTCTCAGCTAGTGTCTGTGCAGTGTGTTCTCAGCTGGTGTCTGCAGTGTGTTCTCAGCTAGTGTCTGTGCAGTGTGTTCTCAGCTGGTGTCTGTGCAGTGTGTTCTCAGCTAGTGTCTGCAGTGTGTTCTCAGCTAGTGTCTGTAGTGTGTTCTCAGCTAGTGTCTGCAGTGTGTTCTCAGCTAGTGTCTGCAGTGTGTTCTCAGCTGGTGTCTGCAGTGTGTTCTCAGCTAGTGTCTGCAGTGTGTTCTCAGCTAGTGTCTGCAGTGTGTTCTCAGCTAGTGTCTGTAGTGTGTTCTCAGCTAGTGTCTGTGCAGTGTGTTCTCAGCTGGTGTCTGTGCAGTGTGTTCTCAGCTAGTGTCTGCAGTGTGTTCTCAGCTACTGTCTGCAGTGTGTTCTCAGCTGGTGTCTGCAGTGTGTTCTCAGCTAGTGTCTGTGCAGTGTGTTCTCAGCTAGTGTCTGCAGTGTGTTCTCAGCTGGTGTCTGCAGTGTGTTCTCAGCTAGTGTCTGCAGTGTGTTCTCAGCTAGTGTCTGTGCAGTGTGTTCTCAGCTGGTGTCTGCAGTGTGTTCTCAGCTGGTGTCTGTGCAGTGTGTTCTCAGCTGGTGTCTGCAGTGTGTTCTCAGCTAGTGTCTGCAGTGTGTTCTCAGCTGGTGTCTGTGCAGTGTGTTCTCAGCTAGTGTCTGTGCAGTGTGTTCTCAGCTGGTGTCTGCAGTGTGTTCTCAGCTGGTGTCTGTGCAGTGTGTTCTCAGCTGGTGTCTGTGCAGTGTGTTCTCAGCTAGTGTCTGCAGTGTGTTCTCAGCTAGTGTCTGCAGTGTGTTCTCAGCTAGTGTCTGTGCAGTGTGTTCTCAGCTGGTGTCTGTAGTGTGTTCTCAGCTAGTGTCTGCAGTGTGTTCTCAGCTGGTGTCTGCAGTGTGTTCTCAGCTGGTGTCTGCAGTGTGTTCTCAGCTAGTGTCTGCAGTGTGTTCTCAGCTAGTGTCTGTGCAGTGTGTTCTCAGCTAGTGTCTGTGCAGTGTGTTATCAGCTAGTGTCTGCAGTGTGTTCTCAGCTAGTGTCTGCAGTGTGTTCTCAGCTAGTGTCTGTGCAGTGTGTTCTCAGCTAGTGTCTGTGTAGTGTGTTCTCAGCTGGTGTCTGTGCAGTGTGTTCTCAGCTAGTGTCTGTAGTGTGTTCTCAGCTAGTGTCTGTGCAGTGTGTTCTCAGCTAGTGTCTGTAGTGTGTTCTCAGCTAGTGTCTGTGCAGTGTGTTCTCAGCTAGTCTCTGTAGTGTGTTCTCAGCTAGTGTCTGTAGTGTGTTCTCAGCTAGTGTCTGTGCAGTGTGTTCTCAGCTAGTGTCTGTAGTGTGTTCTCAGCTAGTGTCTGTAGTGTGTTCTCAGCTACTGTCTGCAGTGTGTTCTCAGCTGGTGTCTGTGCAGTGTGTTCTCAGCTAGTGTCTGTAGTGTGTTCTCAGCTAGTGTCTGTAGTGTGTTCTCAGCTACTGTCTGCAGTGTGTTCTCAGCTAGTGTCTGCAGTGTGTTCTCAGCTAGTGTCTGCAGTGTGTTCTCAGCTAGTGTCTGTGCAGTGTGTTCTCAGCTAGTGTCTGTGCAGTGTGTTCTCAGCTAGTGTCTGCAGTGTGTTCTCAGCTAGTGTCTGCAGTGTGTTCTCAGCTAGTGTCTGTGCAGTGTGTTCTCAGCTAGTGTCTGTGCAGTGTGTTCTCAGCTAGTGTCTGCAGTGTGTTCTCAGCTGGTGTCTGCAGTGTGTTCTCAGCTAGTGTCTGCAGTGTGTTCTCAGCTAGTGTCTGTAGTGTGTTCTCAGAGTGTCTGCAGTGTGTTCTCAGCTAGTGTCTGTGCAGTGTGTTCTCAGCTAGTGTCTGCAGTGTGTTCTCAGCTAGTGTCTGTGCAGTGTGTTCTCAGCTAGTGTCTGTAGTGTGTTCTCAGCTACTGTCTGCAGTGTGTTCTCAGCTAGTGTCTGTGCAGTGTGTTCTCAGCTAGTGTCTGCAGTGTGTTCTCAGCTGGTGTCTGCAGTGTGTTCTCAGCTAGTGTCTGTGCAGTGTGTTCTCAGCTGGTGTCTGCAGTGTGTTCTCAGCTGGTGTCTGCAGTGTGTTCTCAGCTGGTGTCTGTGCAGTGTGTTCTCAGCTAGTGTCTGCAGTGTGTTCTCAGCTGGTGTCTGCAGTGTGTTCTCAGCTGGTGTCTGCAGTGTGTTCTCAGCTAGTGTCTGCAGTGTGTTCTCAGCTAGTGTCTGCAGTGTGTTCTCAGCTAGTGTCTGCAGTGTGTTCTCAGCTAGTGTCTGCAGTGTGTTCTCAGCTGGTGTCTGCAGTGTGTTCTCAGCTAGTGTCTGCAGTGTGTTCTCAGCTAGTGTCTGTGCAGTGTGTTCTCAGCTAGTGTCTGCAGTGTGTTCTCAGCTAGTGTCTGCAGTGTGTTCTCAGCTAGTGTCTGCAGTGTGTTCTCAGCTACTGTCTGCAGTGTGTTCTCAGCTGGTGTCTGCAGTGTGTTCTCAGCTGGTGTCTGTGCAGTGTGTTCTCAGCTAGTGTCTGCAGTGTGTTCTCAGCTACTGTCTGCAGTGTGTTCTCAGCTAGTGTCTGCAGTGTGTTCTCAGCTGGTGTCTGTGCAGTGTGTTCTCAGCTGGTGTCTGCAGTGTGTTCTCAGCTGGTGTCTGCAGTGTGTTCTCAGCTAGTGTCTGCAGTGTGTTCTCAGCTACTGTCTGCAGTGTGTTCTCAGCTGGTGTCTGTGCAGTGTGTTCTCAGCTGGTGTCTGCAGTGTGTTCTCAGCTGGTGTCTGCTAGAGCCATATGAAATCCGTTTTATTATTTTCCAAATTCCATTTAATTTTTTCCCAAATTCCATTTTTTCCGTTTTAATATTTCAGAATTCTGTATTTTGCTTTTTATGCTAATTTTACCATCAGAAATAGTGTCTAATAAGTGGGAATGAATAAATGTCCACAATTGAATAAGATATAACAGTCCATTTAATGTTTTTAAGTGCTGCAACTCAGAAATACAGTTCAATTTTACACAATATTTTTCAATTAATATTGTGACAAAATAAAAATACATATTTCAAGTGTAAACAATAGATACAGCTAGCTACTACTGACATGATCACAATGGCAATGTCAGTAACCTAGCTATATCTATTATATTGTGATGAAATATAGTAATGCATAATTTAGGCACCTTTAGTTTAGTTTATTTCGTTTATAAAGGACAGTGTATAATGGCAATCGTTTGCATTAAACAAATGGATGGGTGCACTAGATTTAGCAAGAAGCTATCATTTCCATCTATAGTCCTATGTACTGTAACGTTTCATAGCTATTTAAGTTTATTTAGATTATAAAGGGCAGTGTATAATGACAATCGTTTGCATTAAACAAATGGATGAGTGCACTAGATTTAGCAAGAAGCTATCATTTCCATCTATAGTCCTATGTACTGTAACGTTTCATAGCTATTTAAGTTTATTTAGATTATAAAGGGCAGTGTATAATGACAATCGTTTGCATTAAACAAATGGATGGGTGCACCAGATTAAGCTAGAACTTCTAGAAGCTATCATTTCCATCTATAGTCCTATAACGTTACATAGCTATTTAAGTGTATTTAGTTTATAAAGGGCAGTGTATAATGACAATCGTTTGCATTAAACAAATGGATGGGTGCACTAGATTTAGCTAGAAGCTATCATGTATTCATGTCCTAACGTTATAGCTATTTAATCACAATAGTGTCGCAAGTGTTTTTGCGGGTCCAGTCCACGGAACGTTGACAGAATTAGCAAAACACCTTATCACCGGAGGCATAAAAGTCATTAGGATACTGTTCTGCTCTGAATTGAGGGCTTATTGTGGAATTGTTTAGCTTCTTGACGATGTTAACACTGAAGCAGCCAGACGCTTGAGCACCGCGGCTGTGTTGTGTGTAACATGCTGTAGAGTCCCCGCCTCCCCGGTCGCGTGTGCACCAAACGTTCCACCCAAAAACGAAATTTCAGTCCAGATTAGGCCAAATTCTGCAATATTCCACGTTTTGCAGTTGATTCCATTTTTATTGGTTAATTCCGCGATTCCGTCCGCGATTCCGTGAACGCGGATTTCATATGGCTCTAGTGTCTGCAGTGTGTTCTCAGCTAGTGTCTGTGCAGTGTGTTCTCAGCTGGTGTCTGCAGTGTGTTCTCAGCTAGTGTCTGTGCAGTGTGTTCTCAGCTAGTGTCTGCAGTGTGTTCTCAGCTAGTGTCTGTGCAGTGTGTTCTCAGCTAGTGTCTGTGCAGTGTGTTCTCAGCTAGTGTCTGTGCAGTGTGTTCTCAGCTGGTGTCTGCAGTGTGTTCTCAGCTAGTGTCTGTGCAGTGTGTTCTCAGCTAGTGTCTGTGCAGTGTGTTCTCAGCTGGTGTCTGCAGTGTGTTCTCAGCTGGTGTCTGTGCAGTGTGTTCTCAGCTAGTGTCTGTGCAGTGTGTTCTCAGCTGGTGTCTGCAGTGTGTTCTCAGCTAGTGTCTGCAGTGTGTTCTCAGCTAGTGTCTGCAGTGTGTTCTCAGCTACTGTCTGCAGTGTGTTCTCAGCTGGTGTCTGCAGTGTGTTCTCAGCTAGTGTCTGCAGTGTGTTCTCAGCTGGTGTCTGCAGTGTGTTCTCAGCTGGTGTCTGCAGTGTGTTCTCAGCTGGTGTCTGCAGTGTGTTCTCAGCTGGTGTCTGCAGTGTGTTCTCAGCTGGTGTCTGCAGTGTGTTCTCAGCTGGTGTCTGTAGTGTGTTCTCAGCTGGTGTCTGCAGTGTGTTCTCAGCTGGTGTCTGTAGTGTGTTCTCAGCTAGTGTCTGTGCAGTGTGTTCTCAGCTGGTGTCTGTAGTGTGTTCTCAGCTAGTGTCTGCAGTGTGTTCTCAGCTAGTGTCTGCAGTGTGTTCTCAGCAAGTGTCTGCAGTGTGTTCTCAGCTGGTGTCTGCAGTGTGTTCTCAGCTAGTGTCTGTGCAGTGTGTTCTCAGCTGGTGTCTGCAGTGTGTTCTCAGCTACTGTCTGCAGTGTGTTCTCAGCTAGTGTCTGTGCAGTGTGTTCTCAGCTAGTGTCTGCAGTGTGTTCTCAGCTGGTGTCTGCAGTGTGTTCTCAGCTGGTGTCTGTGCAGTGTGTTCTCAGCTAGTGTCTGTGCAGTGTGTTCTCAGCTGGTGTCTGCAGTGTGTTCTCAGCTAGTGTCTGCAGTGTGTTCTCAGCTGGTGTCTGCAGTATGTTCTCAGCTACTGTCTGCAGTGTGTTCTCAGCTGGTGTCTGCAGTGTGTTCTCAGCTGGTGTCTGCAGTGTGTTCTCAGCTGGTGTCTGCAGTGTGTTCTCAGCTAGTGTCTGCAGTGTGTTCTCAGCTACTGTCTGCAGTGTGTTCTCAGCTACTGTCTGCAGTGTGTTCTCAGCTAGTGTCTGTGCAGTGTGTTCTCAGCTACTGTCTGCAGTGTGTTCTCAGCTAGTGTCTGCAGTGTGTTCTCAGCTGGTGTCTGCAGTATGTTCTCAGCTACTGTCTGCAGTGTGTTCTCAGCTAGTGTCTGCAGTGTGTTCTCAGCTAGTGTCTGCAGTGTGTTCTCAGCTACTGTCTGCAGTGTGTTCTCAGCTGGTGTCTGCAGTGTGTTCTCAGCTGGTGTCTGCAGTGTGTTCTCAGCTGGTGTCTGCAGTGTGTTCTCAGCTAGTGTCTGCAGTGTGTTCTCAGCTGGTGTCTGTGCAGTGTGTTCTCAGCTAGTGTCTGTGCAGTGTGTTCTCAGCTGGTGTCTGTGCAGTGTGTTCTCAGCTAGTGTCTGCAGTGTGTTCTCAGCTGGTGTCTGCAGTGTGTTCTCAGCTGGTGTCTGCAGTGTGTTCTCAGCTAGTGTCTGTGCAGTGTGTTCTCAGCTAGTGTCTGCAGTGTGTTCTCAGCTGGTGTCTGCAGTGTGTTCTCAGCTAGTGTCTGCAGTGTGTTCTCAGCTAGTGTCTGTAGTGTGTTCTCAGCTGGTGTCTGTGCAGTGTGTTCTCAGCTAGTGTCTGCAGTGTGTTCTCAGCTAGTGTCTGTGCAGTGTGTTCTCAGCTAGTGTCTGCAGTGTGTTCTCAGCTACTGTCTGCAGTGTGTTCTCAGCTGGTGTCTGTGCAGTGTGTTCTCAGCTAGTGTCTGTGCAGTGTGTTCTCAGCTAGTGTCTGTAGTGTGTTCTCAGCTGGTGTCTGTGCAGTGTGTTCTCAGCTAGTGTCTGCAGTGTGTTCTCAGCTGGTGTCTGCAGTGTGTTCTCAGCTAGTGTCTGTAGTGTGTTCTCAGCTAGTGTCTGCAGTGTGTTCTCAGCTGGTGTCTGCAGTGTGTTCTCAGCTACTGTCTGCAGTGTGTTCTCAGCTGGTGTCTGTGCAGTGTGTTCTCAGCTGGTGTCTGCAGTGTGTTCTCAGCTAGTGTCTGTGCAGTGTGTTCTCAGCTAGTGTCTGCAGTGTGTTCTCAGCTGGTGTCTGCAGTGTGTTCTCAGCTAGTGTCTGCAGTGTGTTCTCAGCTAGTGTCTGCAGTGTGTTCTCAGCTAGTGTCTGTAGTGTGTTCTCAGCTGGTGTCTGCAGTGTGTTCTCAGCTACTGTCTGCAGTGTGTTCTCAGCTGGTGTCTGTGCAGTGTGTTCTCAGCTAGTGTCTGCAGTGTGTTCTCAGCTACTGTCTGCAGTGTGTTCTCAGCTGGTGTCTGCAGTGTGTTCTCAGCTAGTGTCTGCAGTGTGTTCTCAGCTACTGTCTGCAGTGTGTTCTCAGCTGGTGTCTGCAGTGTGTTCTCAGCTGGTGTCTGCAGTGTGTTCTCAGCTACTGTCTGCAGTGTGTTCTCAGCTGGTGTCTGCAGTGTGTTCTCAGCTAGTGTCTGCAGTGTGTTCTCAGCTAGTGTCTGCAGTGTGTTCTCAGCTACTGTCTGCAGTGTGTTCTCAGCTGGTGTCTGCAGTGTGTTCTCAGCTAGTGTCTGCAGTGTGTTCTCAGCTACTGTCTGCAGTGTGTTCTCAGCTGGTGTCTGCAGTGTGTTCTCAGCTGGTGTCTGCAGTGTGTTCTCAGCTGGTGTCTGCAGTGTGTTCTCAGCTAGTGTCTGTGCAGTGTGTTCTCAGCTGGTGTCTGCAGTGTGTTCTCAGCTGGTGTCTGTGCAGTGTGTTCTCAGCTAGTGTCTGCAGTGTGTTCTCAGCTAGTGTCTGCAGTGTGTTCTCAGCTAGTGTCTGCAGTGTGTTCTCAGCTATTGTCTGCAGTGTGTTCTCAGCTGGTGTCTGTAGTGTGTTCTCAGCTGGTGTCTGCAGTGTGTTCTCAGCTGGTGTCTGCAGTATGTTCTCAGCTGGTGTCTGTGCAGTGTGTTCTCAGCTAGTGTCTGCAGTGTGTTCTCAGCTGGTGTCTGTGCAGTGTGTTCTCAGCTAGTGTCTGCAGTGTGTTCTCAGCTGGTGTCTGCAGTGTGTTCTCAGCTAGTGTCTGCAGTGTGTTCTCAGCTGGTGTCTGCAGTGTGTTCTCAGCTGGTGTCTGTGCAGTGTGTTCTCAGCTAGTGTCTGTGCAGTGTGTTCTCAGCTAGTGTCTGTGCAGTGTGTTCTCAGCTGGTGTCTGTGCAGTGTGTTCTCAGCTAGTGTCTGCAGTGTGTTCTCAGCTAGTGTCTGCAGTGTGTTCTCAGCTGGTGTCTGCAGTGTGTTCTCAGCTGGTGTCTGCAGTGTGTTCTCAGCTGGTGTCTGCAGTGTGTTCTCAGCTGGTGTCTGCAGTGTGTTCTCAGCTGGTGTCTGCAGTGTGTTCTCAGCTGGTGTCTGCAGTGTGTTCTCAGCTGGTGTCTGCAGTGTGTTCTCAGCTGGTGTCTGTGCAGTGTGTTCTCAGCTAGTGTCTGTGCAGTGTGTTCTCAGCTAGTGTCTGTGCAGTGTGTTCTCAGCTAGTGTCTGTGCAGTGTGTTCTCAGCTGGTGTCTGCAGTGTGTTCTCAGCTAGTGTCTGTGCAGTGTGTTCTCAGCTGGTGTCTGTGCAGTGTGTTCTCAGCTAGTGTCTGTGCAGTGTGTTCTCAGCTAGTGTCTGTGCAGTGTGTTCTCAGCTGGTGTCTGTGCAGTGTGTTCTCAGCTAGTGTCTGCAGTGTGTTCTCAGCTGGTGTCTGCAGTGTGTTCTCAGCTGGTGTCTGCAGTGTGTTCTCAGCTGGTGTCTGCAGTGTGTTCTCAGCTGGTGTCTGCAGTGTGTTCTCAGCTACTGTCTGCAGTGTGTTCTCAGCTGGTGTCTGTGCAGTGTGTTCTCAGCTGGTGTCTGCAGTGTGTTCTCAGCTGGTGTCTGTGCAGTGTGTTCTCAGCTGGTGTCTGCAGTGTGTTCTCAGCTGGTGTCTGCAGTGTGTTCTCAGCTGGTGTCTGCAGTGTGTTCTCAGCTACTGTCTGCAGTGTGTTCTCAGCTGGTGTCTGTGCAGTGTGTTCTCAGCTAGTGTCTGCAGTGTGTTCTCAGCTGGTGTCTGTGCAGTGTGTTCTCAGCTGGTGTCTGCAGTGTGTTCTCAGCTAGTGTCTGCAGTGTGTTCTCAGCTAGTGTCTGTAGTGTGTTCTCAGCTAGTGTCTGTGCAGTGTGTTCTCAGCTAGTGTCTGCAGTGTGTTCTCAGCTAGTGTCTGCAGTGTGTTCTCAGCTGGTGTCTGCAGTGTGTTCTCAGCTGGTGTCTGCAGTGTGTTCTCAGCTGGTGTCTGCAGTGTGTTCTCAGCTGGTGTCTGCAGTGTGTTCTCAGCTGGTGTCTGCAGTGTGTTCTCAGCTAGTGTCTGTGCAGTGTGTTCTCAGCTAGTGTCTGTGTAGTGTGTTCTCAGCTGGTGTCTGCAGTGTGTTCTCAGCTGGTGTCTGCAGTGTGTTCTCAGCTAGTGTCTGCAGTGTGTTCTCAGCTGGTGTCTGTAGTGTGTTCTCAGCTAGTGTCTGTGCAGTGTGTTCTCAGCTGGTGTCTGTAGTGTGTTCTCAGCTGGTGTCTGTAGTGTGTTCTCAGCTAGTGTCTGTAGTGTGTTCTCAGCTGGTGTCTGCAGTGTGTTCTCAGCTGGTGTCTGCAGTGTGTTCTCAGCTAGTGTCTGTGCAGTGTGTTCTCAGCTGGTGTCTGTAGTGTGTTCTCAGCTAGTGTCTGTGCAGTGTGTTCTCAGCTGGTGTCTGCAGTGTGTTCTCAGCTAGTGTCTGTGCAGTGTGTTCTCAGCTAGTGTCTGTGCAGTGTGTTCTCAGCTAGTGTCTGTGCAGTGTGTTCTCAGCTGGTGCCCAGGTGTGCCTTGAGTCTAATAACAAGCGGAAATTCGCAATAGCTGCTAAATGTTTGCAATAGGCCACTCCCCTTGCCACACCCCTTTTTAGTAAATCGGCATGAACACACACACACACACACACATCTTCACACATGCGTTCTTGACCTCCGTGTCCAAATTCAGCCTCCTAGGGCAAAACCTGTGGCTGCTAGAGGGAGGGGACATTTTTGTGGACCAACCGAGTGACCTACAGAGCTGGGCTAAAAAACCATCCCCTCCTCACCCCTCCCCCCTTGGCCAGCAGCTCTTTGTATTATCTATCTTCCTTTGTATATTGTTATATTGGGCTTTATGTGGCATTTCTGAGGAATCAATAACGAGCTGGACCTCGTCTGTCAGGGTGCATTAAAAAGGTAGAGGATCATGTCCCTATTCATTCATGAATAGATTCTCGAATGCTTTTTAGTGAGGATATGGAGTCGGCAGCTGGCTGGGAACTCTGCAGAGATGGATTGGCTTGATATGGATTGACTGTTTTCCGCTGAGCAGTCATTATTCTAAAGATCACCCTGGGTCAGGATCTAAATCTGGGTCTCAGGCATGCTTCTGCTGGACGCCACACCACCATAATGTTTTAATGAGAAACGTTACATACTTGTATGAAGTGCAGTAACAAGCAGGGCTCCTGTACCCTACTTTTATAAATAAGGGGACCATAGCTGCTCAGCTCAGGCTGTCCTGTCAAAGGATTCCTTAAAGCTTCCTTCAAATTATGATTGTGTAAAGCCAGGGACAGACTGGACAGGAGCACTCTGTCATCTGCATCAGACACTTAATGGGACCATAAAAGGGTAAACAATGCTGCAAATCTGCTTCCTCCTCCAGAGAGCATTGATGAGAAGTTTTACAACCGCATCAGGTTCAGCTGTTACATCAGATCCTCCAGACATCATGAATATTGGAGGTGAATGACTCATTGAGTCTGTCAAGAGATTGAGTTGGTCTTCAGAGAACTCTGACGTGACACGGATGGGTTACTTTCTGCTGAATATTCATCATCACCTCCGCCAATCCAGAGCGCCTGCCTGCCTGTGTGTGTGTGTGTGTGTGTGTGTGTGTGTGTGTGTGTGTGTGTGTGTGTGTGTGTGTGTGTGTGTGTGTGTGTGTGTTCTGTCTCAGCTATTATTGGCAGCTTAGCCACGTGGAGAAGGAGGTGCTATGTGTACCCTCTTAAGTGTTCAGTGCTGCTTGGCCCCGATACATTTGATTCCCTGTTTATGTAATATAATTTGTGGAACCAAATAGAAGTATTCAAATGTGTGTGTGCGTGTGTGTTTGTGTGTGTGTGTGTGTGTGTTTGTCTGAGACCCCAAGAGAAATACATCTATTCGTTTGGTAACGTCATGACCTTTCAAACATTCCATTTTTAAATGAGCGTATCTACTGACCCGTCACAGAATTCAGTCACACAACTCGCCTGTTTTTATCGCCTGTGGGGATATGATGTATCCATCCTTCTCATCCTTCATATAGCATTCGATTAAATATATACATTTTCTCACGCACCTCAGTGCTGAAGATGCGCTCTATGGCATCTTCCTAAGCATCCCTGTCACAAATGCCTTTGTGGAGAGCCTGCTACCCCTCGCGTGTGAACGGAGCAGAGAAAGTGATGCAGCATGGATCTCATGAAGAGTGATATTCAAGTCAAAGCTCATTCCACTCTGATAGGCCCAGAGTTTTATATACATCCTCTTGGTCAGCAGGCTGTAAGCTGCACGGTCCAGCAAGAAATATCAATTCCTCAACAGGCCTCACACTCTCCATGGTGCTGAAACCTTTGTCTCGGATTTACCGAATGTGTTGGGGGAGATGGAACAACCCTGTAGGACCCTCGGTTGCAAAATTACAACGTCACTTTTAGCTTTGAGCTATTTTAAAAAAAGTCTGTAAATGTTTATATATTTTTTTTGCACATTTACATAGTCAATGACCTGTTGTTAGGTTAGTTAGGGTTAGATTATTATAATTTTTTTTTCAGATAATGGTTGAAGAAGTGCGTCTTTAGTCAATGGCAAAAGATTGGACGGGTTTCGGCTGTCCTAACTGCGTCTATTCTTTTACCAACCGATTTCCAGTTCCGCGTTCGCGTTCTGCGATCTGATTGGCCACTGACGTTTCTGGTGTGATCTGATTGGCCACTGACGTTTCTGGTCATGTGACATGTGTGCCCAATCTCGTGCCGTGCCCATTTCCGCCTCGAACAGCAGCAAACTACCTAACGCCTAGTTTATCACTGGTTAAGCTTAGGCGACTCTTTCGAAGTTGGTTAAGGTTAGAGTTTGGAATCAGGGCTGGTGTTCTATCGCCCTGCTCTAAGACAAACTCTAACCTTAACCAACTTCGAAAGAGTGCCTAAGCTTAACCGGTGGCAGAACTTGCCGTTACACGATTGGCGTGACCAGAAACGTCAGTGGCCAATCAGAGCGCAGAACGCGAACGCGGAACTGGAAATCCGTTGGTAAAAGTATTCAGGCGTCCTAACTGGGGTGGGTAGTTCATTCCACCATTGTGGGGCAAGGACTGAGAAAAGGCAGGTTCTCCTTGATGACCCTCCTGGAGCTCGGATAGGAGTGGGTCTGAGACGGCCAGAAGATGCAGAGCATAGGGGTCTTGAGGGTGTGTAGTTAGAGACCATTGACCGGAGGTAGGCGGGAACGGTTCCCTTTGCCGCACGGTATGCCAGGTCAAGGGCCTTGAATCAGGCCGCCTATTCGACCTACTTAGCATACTGTGCTTAATCTAAATGTTTACATTTAGATCAAATGTATTATACATTATGTAAACCTTATATATTGTATTCAGTTTAACTTTACTGTCCCACAAAATCAGCTGTTCTGCATTTGGTCACCCTACAATATGAAAAGGGGGCAGAAAACAAATTGTATCATATTTTGGGAAGCATTTGTTTGAAAATGTACAACATAGCCTATTGAGAATACGTTCATTTATTTGAATGTCTTTGCAAGTGCTTTAGGGCAAATCCTTTGAATGGAAAAAAATGTAAACAAACAACAGACTAAATAGAAAACAGAATCGTCTTGTGTGGTTTTTACATGGATATAACTAGCCTATATATTAAGGCCTACATTAAAAAAGAATGTGCCACCATATGGATGCATACCCTGGGTCTGTTGAGACTGGCAATATCGGCAACTCTTGTTTCATCTACCCAGTAAATGTTGCTTATTGTAAAAGTATGGTGCACTGCACTCTCCATGGTGCTGAAACCCCTATGCAGTGCATTCTCATTCATTCAGTCGGTATTCCTTTATTGATCCCCTTGTGGAAATTCAGGAAAGGATTCAGGAAGACCATCTGCATGGAGCCATTAATAGCATGAGTTAAGCTCAGTGTGTGAAATCCCCATCCTACCTACATAGTGCTTGAGTGTTTGCTTTAGTCTTCCACAAATTCTAGACCACCGCAACACTTCCGGTATTCTGAAATCATGGGATTGGTCTCTCCGTGTTCAGGAGACTCAGGCGTATACAAGTATATTGGATCATGTCTCCAGCACCCCGACAGCCGTAGTTACAACCACTTAATGTCAAGGCTCTCATCTCCCATGAGCTCAATGTAACGCGGAAGTGCAGTGGTCTATGCAATACAAGATCATGAATGCAAGGCAACAGACTAGGCTCACTTTGCACACACATCACTAAGGGCGCATTCACACCTACTCTGTTTGGTCCACTTTAAGTGGACCATGGTCCCTTTAAGTGGACCATGGTCCCTTTAGATCGATAGTCCGTTTGGTTTGTACAGGTGTGAACGCAAACCGAACTATAATGAGGACCAAACAACCGAACCATGGTCCTCTTGAAAAGTTGGGACTCGGTTCGTTTCAATCGAACTATAGTACCTAATCCAGGAAGCAAAGTAGCGTACTCCTCTCTAGACTGGCGCCGCACGCGGACAGTCTCTCTCTTCCTCCCTCTCTCTCTCTCCTCTCTAGACGCAGTCTCTCTCTTCCTCTCTCTCTATAGACTCGCGCCGCGCGCACCCCCCAACTTTCTCCTGCATGAGGAGGACATTCGCAGACATTCTCTCAGATAAAGAAAAAAAAAGCTTACATACTTTTTGGGTAATTTCATAATAGCAGCGTAGCTCTGTAACAACAACGCATCTCGAGCTGCTTCTATGCAGCTGTCTAGTAGTTGACAGCTTACGCAGAAAGGGAAGGGAAGGTCTCTCTCTCTCTCTCTCTCTCTCTCTATCTTTCTCTCTCTCTCTCTCTCTCTCTCTCTCTCTCTCTCTCTCTCTCTCTCTCTCTCTCTCTCTCTCTCTCTCTCTCTCTCGTCGACTAGCACGTGCTCATAATAGTATCTCTCTCATTACGCTGCCGGCAACTGATTACGTTTGTGAGTGCTATAGTCCAATAGATGCGACAGCATGTCCTTTGTTTACAAATTAGATCCGCACCAAACAGGGTAGTGTGAACGCAGACCAAAAGCAAACAATGTATCATTTTCACATTTGGTCGACCAGAAAGTCCGGACTATCCACGGAAAGTCCGGACTTTCAGATGTGAACACACCCTAAGGTTAACTTGTACACAACAAGGTCCCTCAAGCAGCAACACGACTATGCAACAGGAGCTACACCGCAAGTGAGATATAACACTATGGCAACTATTTTTTTTTCTGTATTCGTATTTTGAATTTGCAATAAATAAATTACATAAAAAGCTTTAGTAACAAATATGTTTGAAAAACATATTCCAGAGATCCCCAAAATTCAGCTGTTGAGGCTTTCAGGGCATCTCAAGTTTCAATCAAGGGGTCTGAGACCCCATAATGTCACACCCTGGCAATGCTTTAAATGAAGTCAGCACAAAGTACTGTAGGTCCCCAATGCTTGATAGACAAACTACTGTATATCGATGCAACAAAGACAACTCCAAACAGTGAGCAGAGGTTCAGTTGGATAATATTGCCTGATAGAGAAAGTTTAGGAAGTGAAGGGTGAATCGCTAGTTATTTTTTATCTCTTTGTTTCATAATGAGCTAGTGTTGGTCGAATGTGACTCACAACCATGCACTCATCAGAGGCTCAGACACACACACACTGACTGCAGCCCCTCATCTCATCTCCATCATCAGCTCCAGCCAGCCTGTCACATCTTACTGGCTGGGTAAGATAGCTGGGCGGTTGGTTGGATGGCAGGATCACTTACTGGTCGCTGGTTGTTGGTCATCAGCTGGTACTATTTGCATGGTGAGCTAGTTGACTGGATTGATTGGCAATTTGTTGGCTGGTGAAGTGGCTGGCTGGCTTCGGCTACTATAGCTGGCTGGCTGACAGGCAAAACAGGCTGCTGCAAGGAGAATCCATCGCCCCTCTTACTGTCACTCAGACACACACACACACGTGCGCACACGCACACACACACACACACGCACGCACACACACACACACGCACACACACACACACACACACACACACACACACACACAAAACACACACAAAACACTCCTGTGCCAGATTGCACCATCAGTTCCAGCTTATCGCCTCTCCTCTATTCACCCAACCACTCTTTTATGCTCAGTCTATCACTCCATCCTTTCACTCCTCCACTCTCCATACCTCTAATGGGTTGTTGTTATTATTATTATTATTATTATTATTATTATTATTATTATTATTATTATTATTATTATTATTATTATTATTATGGCAGGGGCGGCTACGTGGCGTAGTGGTCAAGGCGCTCGCCACGAAATCTGGAGACGCTGGGCTTGCCTTTTCGAGCCCAGCGCTCCACATTTGCTTTCAGTTTAGCTGGTCGTCCGTACTAATACACATTGGCCGTATTAGGGGGTGGGAAACTGATGGGTGGGGATCGGGCGTTGTGGACAGCGACTCCTACAGGTCGGTTGGTGCGCCTGCGCAGTAGAATCAGGAAGTGTCGGGGGCAGCGTGAGCCTCCCACGCGTTACTCCTCGCCACTGAGAGATCGAGCTGCGCAGGTGAAAAGATGCGACTGCTGTTACCTCAAGTACCGGAGGGGACTTGTGCTATGTATGACTTAGACTATGGTTAGACTAGTGTATTCCTGGCGTTTTTTTATACGTTTTTGACGACGTTTCATGTCCTATCTACACAGAAACACGTTTTTTGGCGTTTTTTTGTGGATACGGCTGAAACGCAAAATTGTGTTTGCGTTTGGAGATACGCAAAAAAACGAGTCGACAAACAGCGTGTAGTCAGCACGCTAGCCGTTGTTGCGAAAACGCCCATGCGCAGTAGATACCATCTGCGTGCCCTTCCGGTGACAGCAGTGTGTGTGTGTGTGTGTTTGGGACAGAGCTCCGTGTCCCAAATAGCTTCAGCTACCATGTGTTGTCAAGTTATTGTTATAAGGACCCCAGTCCAAGCTACAACAGTCTGCATTCCCTTAACAATTGTTTGTATTGAGCCGTATTGTATTGTACCCATATGCAATATGTTAAATAAAGTTTACATCCATTCATTCTGCTAGCATTACCGATGGCATGAGCAGCTGGCTAACGTGAGCTATCAGGATTCAGACCCTGTTAGCTCAGAGTTCCTCTTTCAACTTAAGAAGCATTAAACAAAATGGCCCAGTCATCTATTCACCTTTGTTTAATACACACAGCGTTGTCTCTAATGTTATCTAACTACTGATAGCTCGCGATATCATCAGTTTTGATGCTGGCTAAGTAGCGTGAGCTAACGTTAGCTTCTAGCCACAATGCTATATTGTTATAATGGCATACTCCATTGACGTTAGCATGCAGCTAACAATGCTACCGAGCGTTTTTTACACTAAACTATCCGCTCTTGGTGGTCACTTGTGTTGATGTTAGTTTTGTTTCATCAACAAATGACAGGCAGAACACACAGTGAATGTATCCGTTTTGTTTATTGCACTTTTATTAGGCTTTGCTGACAAATTATGGTTATTATTATTAAAAGATGGTGGCGCGGCATAGGCGCCTGCCTTATTGACATCTTTGCTGGAGCTTCCACCAGGAAGTGTATTGGCACATTCGTTCTGATTGGTTGAAATTGCCTTCATGTTTGCCACCTACTGCCACCTACTGCTTTGGCAGTGTACTACATCAGTGTGCTCTGGTGACAAAAACAAAAAAAAAAACGAAAGTGTGACTCGAGGCGCATGACGTCGCGGCGATACGCGGCGATGCGTATAAGAAAACAATACGAAGATGATACGAAAGGTGTAACCTCAGCCTTAGTCCACATTGCAGCCGGCTTGTGGGAGGCAAGAAACAGCGTTCGTGACAGGGGAGGGTTGAATTGGATGATACGAAATTGGGATGGGAGAAAATATAGAAAATGGGAGAAAAAGTGGATAAAAAAAAAATTATTATTATTATGGTATTTGATCCCTGTCTAGGGAGGCCAACAGCTTCTCTTAAAGGCCTCAAGCTCATCCAAAACACCCAGGGCATCTCAATAACATCCAATAAACCCACAGGGACATACAGTACACACATACATACACACACACAGGATGTATAGCACTCAGAGGTGGACATATGGGCCCTGTGTGGTGATATAATTTATGTGTTGTTCCCCAAACACAGACAGGAGGACATGCTGTCATAAAACATGTTTTATATAGGCATCCTCGTGCGCGCTGTTCAATATGAATACTGTATGTCCCGTTATTGTTTTACACAGTAAGCTTTTTATTTTTTATTACCCCTATTATGTCGCTATTACTATGTCGCTGTATATACGTCATGTTTTAACACCAGAGGCAATACAATAGATGAGAAGACACACACACACACGCACGCACGCACGCACGCACGCACGCACACACACACACACACACACACACACACACACACACACACACACACACACACACACACACACACACACACACACACACACACTCCTTCTCTCTCTCTGTCTCTCTCTCTCTCTCTCTCTCTCTCTCTCTCTCTCTCTCTCTCTCTCTCTCTCTCTCTCTCTCTCTCTCTCTCACACACCTCTTAACAGATGCATTTGACAGTGATTCTCTGGGGAGGGGGGTGTTGACAGTAGGTTTAACCTCTGTCTAAACAGTGTAACTGAATGTGTGTTTGTCTGGTCCCTCACAGGGGAAGTCCTACGCGTTTGACCGGGTGTTTCCTGTCAACAGCACCCAGGAGCAGATCTATAACACCTGTGCCAAGCAGATCGTCAAAGGTGGGTCATTCTCTTAGGTAGAGCCTGTAATGCTGTCAAACAGCGACCTCTAGGCAAAAGAGCCCTGCGTGGTATTCATTGCACTTTCTTTTGTTTTGGTCTGATGTGTAGGTTGGAGTTTAGTAGTACTTAATATACCGTGAATGTATCCAGACCTCTCTTGGTAGAGCCTGAGGTGTGGCCAGCAATAGCAAACCCCTCCCTATCCTCACTCAACTCCAACTCACACATCAAATCAAACAAAGTGCAAACAGTGCCTAGAGGTTTGACAGCATTATTATTCTACCTTTAAAGCCCTAATCCCTATATCTTTTATAGATTATTTTGATTGATTGATTTATTGATTGATTTATTGATTTATTGATTTATTGATTTATTGATTGATTGATTGATTGATTGATACGCTTTTTGGAACTTTCTTGAGTGAGTGAAGATGTGAGTGACTGTGAGTAAATTACATTGCCAATCATTGACCATAATTCACCCATTTTGCTGTTATGTAATACTCATAACATATCGAAAAATATGTTAGTCCTTGTATCAAGAGCTCAGTCAGTCAACTAGAGAATGAAAACATATTTCCAACTCTATTTCTTATTTTTAGTGGTGGGGCTACCCATTTGGTTGCGTTCGGATCACTGATTGGGCCTTTAAGGCTCATATCTCCTTTTTCCACAACACACAACAGTCTCACAGACAGCACAGCCACAGGGGAGGAAATCAGATGTCAGCTTTCCTTATCTGTTTTGTCAAATTTATTCAGTGTGTCTTTTCTCACCTTCTCAACCTCTTCTCTCCTTCTCTCTGCATGTATTTACCGCCAAGACACGCAGTTAGAAAATCCCCCCATTACCAGGACAAGATGTAGTCATGAGACCTATCGGCATGTAGGAGCACCATTAAACTAGATGCTCATTTATAGGCAGGCGGCAGGATTGCTGTATCTCCCAAAGCCGAGATCAAACGAGACTGTCTCCCATGCAAAGAGTCCCTTGAGTCAATCATTTCTCTCTCTCTCTCTCTCTCTCTCTCCCTCTTTCGCCCTCTCCCTCCCTCCCTCCCTCCCTCCTTCCTTCCTTCCTTCCTTCCTTCCTTCCTTCCTTCCTTCCTTCCTTCCTTCCTTCCTTCCTTCCTTCCTTCCTTCCTTCCTTCCCACCATTCACCGTTCCATCCTCTCGTCACAGTGTTTTTTTGTGCTGCAATACCTTCAAACAGAGTCGGACTCCCTTGAACAGACAGACTGTGTAACAGAGATCAATTGTCACAGGGAGGAAGATGGCTGATGGATCGTGAGATTAGTGTGTAGCCAGAGGAAGGGGAAAAACAGACCAAATTGGAGTGCAGGGAGTGGATAATCAATGGGTAGTGATTTAGAGAGAAGAGGGGATGAAAGGAGGAATGACCTCAAATATATAGAGGGAAAACGAGATGAAATGGAGAGGGAGAGAGAGCGAGAGGAAAGTGGGCCAGAGAGAGTCGTTTAAGACTGGCTGCAATAAAGAGATACCTGTCCAGTTTCTTTCTCTCTCTTTGCTGACTTCTTTCTTTCCCCCTGCCTCGGTCTCTGTCTTTTCCCGTGCTCTCTCTCCTTCTCTTTCTCTCTATATCTGCCTTTTTCTATAATTATGCTTTTTTAAATCTATGCCCCCCCCTCTCCCTTTCTCTCTCTACCTTTCTCACTCTATCTGTATGTCGCTCTCTCGTTCTCTCTGTCTCCGTCTCTCTCTCCATTCCCACTCTGCAGTGGCCTTTATTGTCTCGCCTCTCATTATCTACTGTCTTCATCTCCTGTCAGAGTGGGATTCTCTCAGTCTTCCCTGACGACGACACCCTCCCATTTATGTCACGGCTCATTTCAGTCTCGCCGCGGTCAGGCCAGAGCAGCTTTCAGCCGGCGGGAGGAAAACACGTTGCTAAGCTGAGGGCTGTGAGGGGGCGAAGGCAACAGAAGGGAGGGCAGATAAGGAGCTGGGGTGGCAGTACCACATATTTACGACGGGAAATGATTGAATGATTGCTCCTCTCTGTTTCGCTCAGACCTGCTGCGACTGACTGATGTTGTTGCCTCTTCCCAACGTTTGACTTTCAACATTCTTGTGTTTATCACACTTTGGAGGTAGTATATGACTATATTATTTTAGCCCCTCAGCTTTGTAAGATAAGATTAACCTGTCAGAGCAGCAACATCTAAGATAATGAAGGTGTAGGTGAGGTTGAGAATCCAAACAAACAAGAAACAAGATAAAGTAAACATGGGTTGCTTGCCCTTGAAATCTACACTGGAGTGAGTGAACATGTAGTGAAAAATATGTATACTCTATCAATAACATAAATATGTGCATAACCCTGGTATAAATATATAGACCTAACTCTATCCTAATTCTACCCTGATACGAATATAATAATAATAATAATAATAATAATAATAATAATAATAATAATAATAATAATAATAATAATAATAATAATAATAATAATAATAATAATAATAATAATAATAATAATAATAATAATAATAATAATAATAATCTTTCTCTACTGTATACTACTGTACATCTGCCCTGCCTGGTATAATATATCAATCTTGGTCTATTGATAAATATAGACGTACATATGAATGAAAATGATAATGACTGAATATATGAGTCCATGTGCAAAGTGTGCCAGAGTCCATGTAGGATTCAGTAGTTAGAGGTCTATCAGTTCTAACAGTTCTCCAGTTCACCAGCAGTTAGCCAAGTCAAACCTTGCTCTTGGTTGTGGAGCCTGGTGGCTACTGGCATGAAGGACTGGCCAAGGTGCTTTGTGGTGTGTCGGAGGCAGTGGCGAATCCTTATGGAAGCCAACGGAAGCCATGCCTCCCTATTCAAATATGAATTAATATCAAATATGAAATATGAAAAAAAAAATATATATATATTTTTTTTTAATATAGTTTACATTCTTTTTCATCTGTGCATCTGTGTTATAATTTTTTTTAATTTTTTTTTTAATGTCTCCCTCTTCTCCTTCTCACTCCCTCTAACACACTGTCAGACTCACTGTGCTCACTGCAGCTATAGAGGAGAGGAGGCAGGGGGTAGGTCTCTTTCTCCAGCCTCAACCATGTGATTCATGTATCTAGAGTCCAAATCCGATCCTAGCCAATCAGATTCGAGCTGACTGCCACACCCTAAAAGTTTAAAACAGGGCTGTGAGAAGAATCCTGAGTGTGGCCTCCCCTCTGCACACCTCCCCTCTGCACTCTGAACATTGTATTAACCCGTGACTGCTCCCACGGGCCGAATATTGCCCCGATCCTCGCAGGATTAAATCCACGGGTACCTCTCGGCGTGCCTAAGCTTTTCCTAAATCACTTCCATCATCGAAAACGAGGGGAAAAGGTCGGCTCGCGACCCTGAAAATGTCGCGTGATTTTAAAAACGCTGTATTAAGTGAGCCTATTATGGGATCCACGCAAGCTTTCTACCGTGGAAACATCTGGGTGTCCCGCAACTTTTACTCATTCACATGTAGCCCCGAAAATGCTTAGAAAAGGAAAACCGAAAGCGTGGAATAAACTCGCCGAAACGGAAAAGTGTCCCACGGGCGCGCCGTGATTCCGATCCGCGTGAAAATATTCACGGCCATAGAGGAGACCGTGGGACACCTTTTTGCAATGAATATGTGTCTCGAATTTGCTCCCACGCGGCGCGCAAAATCGTGCAAGGAAAAATCGGACCAAAAATTAACCAATGCTCCAGCAGTATTAATGACCCTGATGTAAACAAGACAAACGTCTTTCTCTGGTCTGCATCCCCTTATACAATTGTATGTATTGAGCCGTACTGTATTGTACCCATTCTGCAATCAAATAAATAAAAATAAAGTTTGACTGGCCGCCGAGCCATACTGTAGTGTACTACAGTACTGCTTGACTTAAAAAATATTAATAAAAATATTAATAAAAATATTTAATAATTTTTTTTTTAATATTTTTTTTTTTGCTTCCCCTGTTATTTTACCCACGCGACGCCACTGGTCGGAGGATGAGTCTATGGCTGAACGTGCTCCTCATCTTCGCTGGTTAATCATAGAGGGGATGGGATGGGTTCTCTAAGATGACGTCCAGCTTCCTCCTCATCCTCCCCTCCGTAACCACCTCGATTGTAAACCATCTGTAGCAGCCTATTGCACACATTGAAGGACCTGAGCCTCCTCAGGAAGAACAGCCTGCTCTGTCCCTGTAGAGGACCTCAGTGTTGTCAGAGCAGTCCAGTTTATCGTTCATGTGTACTCCCAGGAACGTGTAGGTGTCCACCACCTCCACCTATATCTCCTCCCCATGGAGGGTGATGGGAGTTGGGGGCCACTTCTTGCTCTGCTGGTAGTCCACCAACAGCTCCTTGGTCTTACTGATGTTGAGCTGGAGGTGATTGTCGTCACACCACCCACCACCAGGTTGACCAGGTTTCTGTACTCCTCCTCGTTGTCGTCCGTGACATAACTGACAATGGAGGAGTCCTCGGAGAGCTTCTTATATCCTCAACGTGTGGTGAATGATGAGGAGCTGTGCCTCCTGGAGAGGCTAATATGTTTAGACGTATAACACTCTGCTGTATGGTGACTTACACAGGCAGACATTTTTACTGTGTGTGCCCATAGCGGTAATTGAACAGCTAACCTAGTAGTATATATTATAGTATACTGTATATTATGCTGAGTGCAGCAGGGCTTCATGATGCATATTCTGCATGCATATTCAGTTTATGATGGTAAAGTGAAATAAGAGTGTCTATCCATACTGTATGTGTCTGTCTGTCTGTCTGTCTGTCTGTCTGTCTGTCTGTCTGTCTGTCTGTCTGTCTGTCTGTCTGTCTGTCTGTCTGTCTGTCTGTCTGTCTGTCTGTCTGTCTGTCTGTCTGTCTGTCTGTCTGTCTGTCTGTCTGTGTGTGTGTGTGTGTGTGTGTGTGTGTGTGTGTGTGTGTGTTAATGCCTATGTAGCAATGACGGCGCTCCCCCCTGGGTTCAAACCAACACAGTACTCACAGATGAAACCACTTGGTTTGTTTATTGGCACGACACTGACACATATAAAAGCTCTTTGAGGTTACCAGACAGCTTCCACTGGTTAAACTTAAAACTCATCATAAGTAACAAAATACCCAGATCAGCTGTTTATTGCTCCTCTGTTCACAGTCTCACTGTGAGATAAGAGAGAGCGGGTTAATTACACAGAATGGCATCTGTGCCAATTAACCTCTTAACCCTTTCTCCGCCGATGACGTGTTAAGACGTCATTCTCCGCCATGCGTAATCTGCCAATGACGTCTTACAGCGTCTTTGAGATCAATATTTCATATTTTCATCATGGTATTCACATTTCACCCACGGAGTCTTTGCTGGTGTTGTAGGACTCCGCTCAACTCTCCAACGCTTCAATACCGCCACTTGATGGCCGATCGGCGAGTTGCCAAAACCAGAAGTCACCGGAAGTGCTTAGTCCGTCCCCTATTCTGTCCGGCCACTCGCTATCTCTCGCGGGACTCTATCCAGACATCGTGCATATCGATCCGTTGCCATAACTCAATAAACAACATGATTGGACGTGTATTAGTATTATACAAACCGGAACTGGATCACCTAGATCAACATCCCATAATAGCGATCTTTTTGCTCCACGCTCATCACCCAACGGTAAGAGGAGACTGGGGTGAGCTTCAGCGTTTTTCTTTACCATTTTCGATACAAACTGCTCTGATCTATATATCACCCATACTACATAAATCATTTAACGTCGGTCATTGCATTATAAACGACCCTCCCCCCTCCGGTCAACCGCAGATGATCAGTCAACACGTCTAGGACCGTGTACAGTTGAAATTTTTAATATAGCATGGATCGGTATCAAACTGCATTTGATGATCTAATATATGCATTTATGGCTATATATCACGTTCTATGAAATACTGCGCGATAAAAACATATTTATACTCTAGACCGTATTATTGTATGAATGTGTGAATAAAAAAGTAAAACGTTCCTACATCCTGAACGATAGATAATTGATGTTGAATGGGCCATAGTAATGTCAATTTAGCAATACAATTTAAAAAGTTATAGCCCTGCAAAGAAGGTGAACATCTCCATAGACAAATAGAGTTGGCAGAGAGGCTACACTCCGGCAAAGAATGGGTTAATTGCCCTATTTTCTTAGGGGTGGGACGATACATCGATCCAGATCAATATATCGATCTATTATCAATAATCAAATAGGATCGATGCAACGTAAAAAGATCGATTCATATTGCGATACTCTTATTTTGAAAATCCGGCGACGGCAACATCATCGCCCCGCGCCCAGTGTTGTGAAACTCTGTTTAACATCAACAGCACACAGCATTAGCGTCTAGAGCGTCACTAGAGCAAGACTAGTGTGCCTATTCTGTGACCCAAAACATGTCCCTGCTGTTTTATTCCGCAACGGGTCCAATGCATCTAACCTGCTTTGCAATCCTCGCCACTCCATTATGCCCATGTCGCGTTAAAGATCGAAGATAACGTTACGTTAGCGTAAGCTAACAAGCTAACCCAGAGCCATAGGCAGAGAGAAGTGGGGACTGGGAAGGAGGGTGCATTCTCGGGATAGCCCCACTAACAGGATCTGGCCGGCTTTTCCAGCCAAAATACAGCTCTGTGACAGTGAATAGGATATTAATATTGAAAAAAAATAAAAACGAACCAAAAACAGCAAACAGGAGGTCTATTTGTATTAAAAACAATAGATTGTTTTTCATTTAAATGTCTGGAAGAGCTCAAAGATAAAAATGTCAAATGATATTTCCATTGCTTTTTTTGTTGTTGATTTAAATGTTACTGATTGTGTTAAATGGGCATATAATATCGTCTCATATCGATCGCAGGCACCTGAATCGAATCGTATCGTATCGTGGCAGACTGTGTGATATCGGATAATATCGTATCGTTGTCCAAAGAATCGATATCCGCCTAAAATACATACCTAAGTAAATGGAATATTGCTCCACTTCTACAAGGGCCATTTGCATATTCTTGGTATCTAGGGACATCTATGGACCTCAGTGAATGTATTCCCAGTGTCAGAAATAGTGTGTCTATTACTAGGCTTGCTTAAATTGTGATGAAACAAAGGAGAATATGAATTGACAGTGAATAACACCATGCTAATAATTACCAGACATGAAAAACTGCTAATGATCTCATGCAGTACCTTCTTGTAGATCATGTGTACAAAAAATCGAAGGAAATTAATAAAGGGAAGATGATTAAACAGAAGGTTTTGTAGATACAGTACTGAATTCTCCCATCCGGACCAATGCAATTTGAAATATTATTATAGAATATAGAATAGCAGGCTTAAAAAAAATTATCTTTCAAATGTCCGAGTTCAATTTGGATTTAGTATCACCAGGCGTGCATAAGAACAGATAATGAAATCTACTGTAATACAGTAGCTTTTTTATTTTTATCAGGGTGGCACCATTTTTAAACTAATTTAAATTCTAATTGTTGCTACATGCTAAAAATATGGAAGAGAAACTAACTGCGCTTCAATATATGTCAATAATGTTAAGTTGTGTGGTTTATTATCCCGAATAATAAGCGCTATAAAAAAAAATCATACAGAAGTAATTTGCTTGAAACCCCATAGAGGCCCTTGGGAAGTGTTGTTCTGAAAAATTCTCCAACACTCATCGAAAGTTGTTGGTGTGGCAGCAAAAAAACTACAATTCCCGACGTTCAAATGTTCCAAAATGGCGACTTTCACGAACTAAATAACACCAAAACGAAAAGTTAAATCTATCTAATAACACTTTAACCTATTGGTAAACTAACTTATTGATGATAATATACATTATAACTGCTGTTGTGACATGGTTATGATGTTTATAC
Organism: Notolepis coatsorum; assembly: GCF_963971535.1. Lineage (NCBI taxonomy): Eukaryota > Metazoa > Chordata > Actinopteri > Aulopiformes > Paralepididae > Notolepis > Notolepis coatsorum. The sequence goes on from NC_140170.1 coordinate 114,117,852, forward strand.
TTGAATACGTTTGACAAAAAAAACAATACTTTTGTCAAACAGTCTGGAGAGATTGATTTATGACGTGATGTCATTTTGGGACCGGTACCGGTCCCGTCGGGTGGAAGAGGTGTGGTATATTCTGACTCATAATCATGCTTTAACTCCCAGAAATCTTTAGCGACGGCTGTGTGTAAGTTTGGTGATAGGAGAAAACAATTAAATCCAGTAAATACTCTGATATAGTTCAATACAACTCTGGCCCAATTCTGCTGTATTCAAGAAGATTCATGCTGTTCTTAAAATATAGTGTTCTGTTTTTCCCCCAAATAGTAGTTAAGATACATGTGTTCTAGAAGTAATTGTAAACTAACCACAACTAAAGATAATATTGATTACATTATGTACTGGAGGAATAGCCAAACGGGTCAGATAAATCTATGAGACATACTGAAGGGTCTCTTCTGTAAACACAGGATGGGTTGCGGCAGGCCTGAGTGATTAAATTTAGTATACAATCTTAAAGTAAATGCATCTGCTCCTCTCCCCCACGTTGGAACAGGTAAAACAACAAAGGGCTGGGCTGCTAGCTGGCTAAAAGTTAGCATTTGAATAGAGTGGTCTGTTGACCAAGCCAAAGTAGAACAAAAGAGACGGCCCTCAGGCACTCAACACTGATACTACAAACAGGACATACCAGAGATGCAGCTGTCCTCCAGAAAGAATCTCTTCCTTACCTCCTTGGCAAACGGGGAGAGGGGGATAGGGATTCTAAACTATGCATTTAGTTTTAAGTGGGTAAAACACCACCAAAACCCTTTATTAATCCCATAAGGACAACTAGTCTCAAAAGTTATAAAATAGTGTACTATATAAGAACTAAACTAGACTCTTATCCACCATTGCAAAGTCTAATTAAGCCAGTAATATAGTTAAAATATAAGATTTAAGGGGGCAAAATATGTGTAATGTACTTAGAAAATTAATCTAACATCAAAGATAAGGTTATATAATATTGATAAATGCAACAGGTTGTCTTAAAACCAAATAGACTAAAATAGATAATCATTTGAAGATCCTATAATTAAAATTATAGAATCCTTTGTTCTAGTTAAAAACAACAAATAGAGCTAAATACAGTTTCTAAATACCTAAAGATACCAGGAAAAGACTTACTGTAACTGAGGGGTACAATTCCCTGACTGTATTGAGAGTATGGTATTATTAAACCACTACTTAGTTATGTACTTTAATTACTGGCCATACAGTACATGATATATCTGGTGAACACCCACACAAGAATACGGCAATGACAAAGAAAGTTCTAGTTAGAGGTATTTATTATTATTAGAGCAGCAACGGTAGGTTACAGATTGAGAATTATAATTGCGCTTGTAAGGCGAAGAACACTTAAAGTAGGTCAAGAGCGTAAGTCCATGAGAATAGTAAGATGGGTATAACTGACGCCACCTGTAGCATAGCAATTACATAAGGCACACTAGTAGTCAGCTGGAGACACTGGGGGGTTCCCTCCGGTTGTAAGCCGGCAGGGTAGAGGAATGTTCGGGTGCAAAGTCTGGGTCAACGAGGAATAAAGAAGCTCCAGCTACGGGAATTGGTACATTACTCCCTTGATCGGCAGACAAAGCAGCAGCTATAATCCAGTATGCTCGACAGCATGGATGAAAGCTAGTCAGCCTCTGGTCCTAGAGGCGGGCTCGAGGGTGCTCCTCACAGGGGTAGATCCCACACGATAGTGGGGTAGACGGTTCTCTGCTCCAGCAGCCACGGTACCAAAGCAATATAATCCAACCAGAAAATGGTTCTGCATTCGCCGGTGTAGATTCTCCTGTGCACTATCCGTCACATTAAACTAGGTTGAACTTGACGTTACTTCACCAAACTATGACACTTTACTATCCTATTCGCACATGTTCTAAGTGCTCTATTTAGACGCAAGGTTGCTCACTTCACATGGTCGTTGACTCGTGGTGAAGGCTTTACTGGTAATGAACGAACTGAATGATGAACGAACTGAATGATGAACGAACTGAATGCTGTTTCCACCTGCGCCGTATTTATACGTAAGGTGAATTATCTAGTGCCAACCTCAGTTCTGTCTCGTATTACTGCGCAAACCTGGACATGTTGAGACATGCCTTGGCGTTGCCTTTGAACTTGCCATTGGGGGTATGGCCGTTGGCGCCTAGGGGTCGCTGTCCAATAGGAGAACGAATATTATGGTCTGGTCTGTACCCAGGTAAAGGGATATTCCGTGTATATATACAAAGAATATACAAGGGATATCAAACGATATACAAATATTATACAAGGGATCTCAAGCAATAAATATATATATTCGGTTTAATCTGACCCTTTGTAACAGCCGCCTCCTAATTAGTCCGCACCTAATTAGATAAAGCAAAGACAGATTAATAGTCCCGTCAACTACTCAATGTCTGTTGTGGGGAGTAGGGCAATCTACAAAGTCAGTGGGTCATGATCGTCATCAAGGGAGTCAGGGAGCCTTGGCAACTCTATCAGCCTCGCCACGGGTCGGGTGTGGCGGTGAGGCAGGTCGGCCCTCCTGGGTATACTGGGCTGTGCTTGGCTGTGTCTCCACATCCTCCGTCTGTTCCTCTTGTTTGGTCTGTACCCCGTCTGAGGAGGGGCCGGTTCCGGCCGCCCCATCAAGGAGTCGCTTGGGGTGCTGGGTTCGAGGTCAGCTACGTCGCTTGGAGCGCAGCTGAGGGGGGTGGAGTTCGGAACTCCCTCTTCTTGGGCCCACGGTTCTCTCACAGGCCTCTCGTCTAATGTCAATAGCCTCTCAACGGGCTGTACGAGAGAGTGACCGGTGTCGCTCACCTTTGTGTGCAGGCAGCGTGTAGACGTGGGTTGACTGTCAAGTCCGTAGAGGGGGCCCTGGAGCGTCCACCCCAGTCGGGTCTGAACCGCGACTGGGCATCCTTTGGGTCCGATGTGGGCCGTCTCAATTGGGAGAATGAGGTCCGCGTGGTCGGAGCCTATAAACAGGGTCGGTGTGGCGCCGTCGATAAGCGGTATAGGTAGTCTGCGTAGGTGCTCGTACTTCGCCATCAGCTGTGGGATGGGGTAGGTGTACTGTGACAGGCCTATGTCGTGGCTGGTGAAGACGTTGGTGATGCTATACTGCTTCTCGGGCTGGTCCACCGCTGCTATCCTGAAGGAGACATTTTCACCCTTTATGGTCTTCTGGTCTCTTCTAATGGTACGGATTATCATTGTTCCTTTGGCACCCCGCAGACCCAGCCGGGCTGCGGCGGATGCGAGGAGGAGAGTCTTTTCAGACCCATCGTCTAGGACGGCGTAAGTGTCCAGGACCTTGTCCTCGTAGCTCAGGAGCACTCTGAGCACTTTGATGAGCACTCGGGGGGTCCCGCTATGCTTGGGGTCTATGTGGAGCACTCCTGTTGGTCGGTTGCCTTGGCTCTTCTGTAGTGGTGCCGACTCGCGGTCGTCCGAGTAGCACCGTGACTCCCAGTGTCTGCTGTAGCAGTCAGGACACCAGGGGACGGTCCTATGGATCTTCGGTAGTGGTGCCACCGCCTCGGCCTGATACATCACCGTGACGGGCCCACTTTGGTTTCCTGGCGGACGCTTGTTGATGTCGTGCAGGACCTCCAAGTGGGCGCCGTCACACTTGCTGCATTTCTTCTTTAAACGGCACTCAGCTGCCATATGGAAGTGTCACATTGATACAGCCGATGTTCCCCTTCACAGTACTGGCATTCAATCTTCCACTCCCCCTTGGTCGGGGGGTTGCTGTGGTTCTCGTGCTGCGGCACTGACTCGGCCTGGTGCATAACAGTCACTGACCGGCGGTTATCATTAGATCCCCGAGGTCCATCTCTTGGGCTTGGTCCACTCCACACGAACGTATCCAGTCGTAGGCTGCTGACCTCCCTGGCGAGGAAATCAGCTAGGTCTAGGAGGGATGGCTCGGGACCGTCGGGATCACGGTGGTCTCTCTGCCGCCGAAAGCGCTCTTGGCGGGCTGGAGGGAGCTTCTCTAGTATTCGTTCTACATTAGAGTTAGCATATAGTTCATGTCTCCCTTTTTCCTTTTGGGACCCCAGCATCCCTACCAGGGATTGTACCTTGATAGAGAGGTCATCCAATGCTCTATTGTCTTTGGCTGGGGGGAGACGGTCAATATTCCTTATTTCTTGTATCACGTAGTCCCATATGCGTCCATAACGCTGGTCGAGGGCCACTAGAGCCGCGGAGTATGGGGTGCTTGAGTTGGAATATGCCAGCGCTATATTATGCGCTCTGGGCACCTTGAGGTGCTTGAGGAGGATGGCATATTTGTACGACTCATCGGGGACGTCGGACATCATAGTCTCCAAGCACATCCGTAATTCCGTGTACTGTGCTCTGTCCTCGCGCGTAAAGTCTGGGAACGTCGGTGTGCCAAGGTACGATGCCATGGATGGCTGGCACATTGGTGAGCGTAGGGGAAGGGGCCTCCTGGGCGCGTCTCCCCGTACGTGTTGTCGTGGGTTGGTACTTGGTGGGTACCAGGGGCCGGGTACCCAGGTGCTGTTCCTCGGTGCTGACTGTACGTCAAACTCACCCGTGAGTTGGGTCGGGGGTTTGTAGTGCAGTGACTCGGGGCTGACGTCGGGGCTGTACTGGGCCTCCTGGTCCAGAGTACGTTGCTGCTGGTCGGGGCTGTACTGGGCCTCCTGGTCCAGAGTACGTTGCTGCTGGTCGGCTTGACATTCCTCCTCTTCCTCTTCCTCTGCTAGGTCCTGGAGTCTTCTAGTCAGTCTCTCGGCTACGTAGGCCGGTTCTTCCCGGTGGCTGGGTCTCGTGTGGACCGGTCGGGGAGGGGGGTCGGAGACGTAGACAGGATCCTCTTGTTGGCCGGGTCCCGGGTCGCTTCGTCGGGTAGGGGAAGGTGCCCTAGACCCTTGTCGTGATGATCTCCGGGAGCTCCGTGCGGAGCGAGGGGGTGTCGCCATGGCAATCAATTGTTCTATCATCTGCGCCTGCAGCCGGTCGCGCTCTGCTTCGCGCTGGGCATGGGCGGCGTCGCGCTCTGCATTGGCAGCGTCGCGCTGTGCTTCGCGCTGGGTATTGGCGGTGTCGCGCTGTGCATTGGCGGCGTCGCGCTGTGCATTGGCGCTGGCATGGGCGGCGTCGCGCTGTGCATTGGCGGCGGCGCGCTGTGCATCGGCGCGGCCTCTTTCAATGTTCTCTTCCGTCTGAAGGCGTCTGGTCTCCAGTCTTATGCGGTCGTCTTCACTCCTTTGTTGCGCCTGGAAGCGCTCTCGCTCGGTTGCAGCGTGTTCGCGTTCACTAAGGGCTTGCGCTTGGAGTTGCGCGTGAAGGCGCTCTCGTTGGTCTGCAGATTGTTCGCGCTCGCTCGTCTGTTGAGCCTGAAGGCGCTCTCTTTCCATGGTAGAGTGTTCGCGCTCACTAAGCGTCTGTGCTTGAAGTCGATCGCGTTCACCCTGAAGTCGATCGCGTTCGGTGGAGGCTGCCAGGGTGGCGATGAATGCCTGCGCCAGCATCTGGTCCGCCTCGCTGGGGGATGACACTGACGGAGGTGATCGGCTTCTGACAGTGCTCGTTGGAGATCTGTTCTCTGGGCGCGCCTCGAGATCCATCTCCTGGGCGCGCTTCTCTTCTCTTGGTTGTGTGTCGGGTTCTGTCCCCGGAGCGCTTTCTTTATCCTGGAGCTCTCCGGGGACTCTCCCGGTGACGTTGTCTGGAGGTATAGTCTGGTCATGTCCCACCTGGTCCCCCCCGTGAGCTGAGTCAGTTTGGTCTGAATCCACTGGGGTCTCTACTGGTCGGGTCGCCTGGTCGGTAGGATTTGACATGCTTTGACTATCCGCTTTATCCGCATTTAATGTCTGTTTAAAGCTAGGTATTAGACTGACAGCGTAGTCCTCTAGATAGGGAGGTGGCTGACGTCTGCGCTGCGGGCGTTCTAGCTTGGGAGAGCCGCTTGGGGAGTGTTCACCGCTGGCCATGGTTAATATCAATATTATATTTAGATATTACACTGATATTCCTCCGGCTCGAAGGACCAATTGTAACTGAGGGGTACAATTCCCTGACTGTATTGAGAGTATGGTATTATTAAACCACTACTTAGTTATGTACTTTAATTACTGGCCATACAGTACATGATATATCTGGTGAACACCCACACAAGAATACGGCAATGACAAAGAAAGTTCTAGTTAGAGGTATTTATTATTATTAGAGCAGCAACGGTAGGTTACAGATTGAGAATTATAATTGCGCTTGTAAGGCGAAGAACACTTAAAGTAGGTCAAGAGCGTAAGTCCATGAGAATAGTAAGATGGGTATAACTGACGCCACCTGTAGCATAGCAATTACATAAAGCACACTAGTAGTCAGCTGGAGACACTGGGGGGTTCCCTCCGGTTGTAAGCCGGCAGGGTAGAGGAATGTTCGGGTGCAAAGTCTGGGTCAACGAGGAATAAAGAAGCTCCAGCTACGGGAGTCGGTACATTACTCCCTTGATCGGCAGACAAAGCAGCAGCTATAATCCAGTATGCTCGACAGCATGGATGAAAGCTAGCCAGCCTCTGGTCCTAGAGGCGGGCTCGAGGGTGCTCCTCACAGGGGTAGATCCCACACGATAGTGGGGTAGACGGTTCTCTGCTCCAGCAGCCACGGTACCAAAGCAATATAATCCAACCAGAAAATGGTTCTGCATTCGCCGGTGTAGATTCTCCTGTGCACTATCCGTCACATTAAACTAGGTTGAACTTGACGTTACTTCACCAAACTATGACACTTTACTATCCTATTCGCACATGTTCTAAGTGCTCTATTTAGACGCAAGGTTGCTCACTTCACTTGGTCGTTGACTCGTGGTGAAGGCTTTACTGGTAATGAACGAACTGAATGATGAACGAACTGAATGATGAACGAACTGAATGCTGTTTCCACCTGCGCCGTATTTATACGTAAGGTGAATTATCTAGTGCCAACCTCAGTTCTGTCTCGTATTACTGCGCAAACCTGGACATGTTGAGACATGCCTTGGCGTTGCCTTTGAACTTGCCATTGGGGGTATGGCCGTTGGCGCCTAGGGGTCGCTGTCCAATAGGAGAACGAATATTATGGTCTGGTCTGTACCCAGGTAAAGGGATATTCCGTGTATATATACAAAGAATATACAAGGGATATCAAACGATATACAAATATTATACAAGGGATCTCAAGCAATAAATATATATATTCGGTTTAATCTGACCCTTTGTAACACTTACATTCACTGTTTAAGTATAGTCATAACTAATCTTTAATCTTTTAGTTGGTCAAATTAAATGCTGTATACTTTAAAACGTTAAAACTCCAGAACAGTACTTTTGTGCTTAAAAATAGCAGAGACTGCCCCTAGGTTCAAAATACTCCATATAGGGGGTGGTGTGACTTCTAAAATGGCCGCTATGAGCCTTAGCCAATCAGGACGAAGAAGATCCGCCCTCTGACGTACTAGTTTAACGTTCTCTCAGAGGAGGGATTTAACCTTTAAAACCGACTGCACAAAGGGAGACGAGAAGGAGCCGCTCGTGAACATTCTATGCACAGCAAGACGAAGAGAGAACTGCTTGAAGACGCTGAACGAGAATACCATCCTTTGTCTCCTGGCAACAAGAAATCAACAACCGACGCCATTGAAGATTATTATTCTTTAAACTACTTTTTTAGACTGATATTAATGACAAGCGGCATAGTGCTTTGGTACATTACACTCATTTTGATTGAATCAGAGTATTTCTTGTACCTTTTGACTTTGAAATAAATCAACTCTGAGAAATAGAAACCTCTCCTTTGATTCCTGTTTCTCCAACCACAGTGTTTTGGTACCAGATTTAGGGCTATAGAACACAACGCAGAGTAGAGTAGATATATGATCAGGAAACCCTATTTCTTATTACGATAGAGGTACTCACCCCTACAGCTGCTTCAGTGAGTCACTCCTGATGGGCCGTTCTCACCAAAGTCTAGCAGCACAGCTGCTTTCAGTTCAGTTCCAATGTAGATGAGTGTATGCAGTACCTCGCACGTACCTCATGGCTGCATGGCTGCATGCAATCAATCAATTGATTGATTGATTGAAAACTTTATTAACAGATTGCAGAATGGGTACAATACAGTACAGCTCAATACACACAATTGTTAAGGGGATGCAGACCAGAGAAAGACTTTCGTCTTGTTTACACCAGGGTCCCCCATTTTCAATTCATCAGCCAACACTCAAACTACACCCCTCATCACACAGCATTCTTGTCTGTGTTCTTCTGTGTGTGTGTGTGTGTGTGTGTGTGTGTGTGTGTGTGTGTGTGTGTGTGTGTGTGTGTGTGTGTGTGTGTGTGTGTGTGTGTGTGTGTGTGTGTGTGTGTATGTGTGTGTGTGTGTGTGTGTGTGTGTGTGTGTGTGTGTGTGCGTGCATGCGTCTGTGTGTCTGTATGCGTGCGTGTGTGCTATCTCTGTGTCTTTCTGACTTTGTCGGTCTGTCTGTCAATCAGTTGTTGATCTATAAAGGAACACAATTTTAAATATCACACGTCTATTTTTCTGCCTCTTCTCTCTAGATGTTCTGGGAGGATACAACGGCACCATCTTTGCCTATGGCCAGACCGCCTCTGGAAAGACACACACCATGGAGGTATGAATCATTCATCAGGACCCATTGCTGTGTTTCACACACACACAAACACACACACACACACACACTCACACACACACACACACACACACACACACACACACACACACACACACACACACACACACACACACACACACACACACACACACACACTCCTCTGTAGTACACATCTCTATTTGTCTTCCTCTCATCTCTTTTGCACCAGTCCTTTCTCCTTCACCTCCTCTCCCTCCCTCACACCTCCTCTCTTCCTCATGCCCTCTCTCCCTCCCTCTCACCTCTTTTCTCTCCCCCTCACATCCTCCATCCCCCTCGCCTACTCTCCCTCCCCCTCGCCTTCTCTCCCTCCCCCTCACCTCCTCTCCCTCCCCCTTACCTCCTCTCCCTCCCTCTCAGCTCTTCTCCCTCCCTCTCCCTCCCTCCCTCTCCCTCCCTCTCACCTCCTCTCCCTCCCTCTCAGCTCTTCTCCCTCCCCCTCACCTCCTCTCCCTCCCCCTTACCTCCTCTCCCTCCCTCTCAGCCCTTCTCCCTCCCCCTCACCTCCTCTCCCTCCCTCTCCCTCCCTCTCACCTCCTCTCCCTCCCTCTCAGCTCTTCTCCCTCCCCCTCACCTCCTCTCCCTCCCTCTCAGCTCTTCTCCCTCCCCCTCGCCCCCTCTCCCTCCCACTCACCCCCTCACCTCCTCTCTGTGTCATTCCTCCTACTTGTCTCCAACTCTCCATTTTGCCCCTGTTTTTACCATGGTCTCCTCTGATACTCTAACTGTACTCTTCTCTCTCCTCCTCCTCCTCCTCCTCGCAGGGGAAGCTTCACGACCCTCATGGGATGGGCATCATCCCCAGGATTTCAGAGGACATTTTCGAACACATATTCGCCATGGATGAGAACCTGGAGTTCCACATAAAGGTGTGTGTTTTTCATATATGCGCATATAAGTGTATTATGTAGTGCAAGCATAAGTATGTACGCCCCCTCCTCCCCTTGCCATACATTCTCAGAAGCACAGACCATAATATATTCAGCATGAATGTGTGCTGTAGCTTGGACTTCTAAAATGAGGGGCTCTTACACTCTAAAAGTATTCACAAATGCTACTGCATCTATCTTTTATCTGCCTCTTATCTGCCTCCATGTGACATTTGAAGACGCCAAAGTGTTGGTCGATCCTCTTACCATGCGAGTGCCCTCATTGCTTGATGTTGATATTTCCTGCTATGTGTACCTAATAGCCTTGAGCACAGACTGGATTGAGTACTCTTCTAAAATAATCCTCCAATGGCAGAAGAGCAGCAGCAGGACATGAATAAAACATCATAGCTAAACTGTGTTTATTCAGCCATATGTGTTGGGCTATTTTACCTTGTTCACTTTTAGTAGCTGGTAGGGCTGACCCCTATTAGTCGAATAGTCGACTGCCAACCTCTTAGTCAAATGCTAAAAAATGTATTTATTATAATTTTTTAAATAATAATACATTTTCCAAAAGAAAGGAGGCCTAGAAGCGTGGCTAACGCTAATGGCACGCATACCAGAGGCTAACTGCCTACGAAAACAGGCACAGAGGCACTGAAAGAGGATTTCACCCATCTAATGAACACACTAGACTAGACAAATATCAAGATGTATCCATCAGTGGACCAATTGCATGCTTTTGCAGAGGACAAGAAGCCTTCCGTCGACTCCTTCAGACATTAAGCACCCCCACAGCCCAAATTGAATGATAAAAAAATATTATAATAAATAAAAATTAATTTCAAAAACAATATTTTGACTATCGGTGTGGGCGGCTACGTGGCGTAGTGGGAAAGGCGCTCACCACGAAATGCTGGAGACGCTGGGCTTGTCAGTTCGAGCCCAGCGCTCCACATTTGCTTTCAGTTTAGCTGGTCGTCCGTACTAATACACATTGGCCGTATTAGGGGGTGGGAAACTGATGGGTGGGGATCGGGCGTTGTGGACAGCGACTCCTACAGGTCGGTTGGTGCGCCTGCGCAGTAGAATCAGGAAGTGTCGGGGGCAGCGTGAGCCTCCCACGCGTTACTCCTCGCCACTGAGAGATCGAGCTGCGCAGGTGAAAAGATGCGACTGCTGTTACTCAAGTACCGGAGGGGACTTGTGCTATGTATGACTTAGCCCACATTGCAGCCGGCTTGTGGGAGGCAAGAAACAGCGTCCGTGACAGGGGAGGGTTGAATTGGATGATACGAAATTGGGATGGGAGAAAATATAGAAAAATGGGAGAAAAAGTGGATAAAAAAAAAAAAAAAATCTTTGACCATCGGCTAATTTCGGCCAATCAAAGTTGACTATCCAAATCCTTAGTCAGGGACAGCCCTAGTAGCTGGTAATACCTCTGCTCATCCATGGGACTGAAGATTACCCTAACATGATTTTGCAGTCATGTTGATCTCCCATTATCTGCTGGTCTCTCTTTCTCCATCTCTCTCTTTCTCTCTCCCTATTTGTTTGTTTTTTCCTTTTTCTTTCTTTCTTTCTTTCTTTCTTTCTTTCTTTCTTTCTTTCTTTCTTTCTTTCTTTCTTTCTTTCTTTCTTTCTTTCTTTCTTTCTTTCTTTCTTTCTTTCTTTCTTTCTTTCTTTCTTTCTTTCTTTCTTTCTTTCTTTCTTTCTTTCTTTCTTTCTTACTTTAATATTTTTTTTGGTCATGTCTGTCTCACATTTTAATGGTCTAGAAATGAGAGTGTACCCGACCAGAAGAGCTCATATGGGCAATTTCACTTTGTCTCATGCATCACTGTTGGGAGAGTTGTTCTTGTTCAGCACAATCTGACCCAACTCCATGATTCAGATCTCTCTCTCTCTCTCTCTCTCTCTCTCTCTCTCTCTCTCTCTCTCTCTCTCTCTCTCTCTCTCTCTCTCGCTCTCTCGCTCTCTCGCTCTCTCTCTCTCTCTCTCTCTCTCTCTCTCTCTCTCTCGCTCTCTCGCTCTCTCTCTCTCTCTCTCTCGCTCTCTCTAGGTGTCCTACTTTGAGATCTACATGGATAAGATTCGGGACCTGCTGGATGGTAGGTGTCTGCACTATCCAGCTCAACAAAAGAAAATATTGACAGTCAAAGAGTAAAACACAAAACGAACACATTTGTTTACTCAGGTTTTTCCCCAATGCTCTTTAACAGAACCCTCACGTCTAAAATCAACCACACACACACACACAATCATTCAGTCTGGACTGTTGAAAGGACTGCCATTAATAACAGTCTGGCGCTACTGTACGTTGCAGCTACAACTTTGACTTTATGAGCTCATGAGTTTATGAGTGTTGAAATAATGTAAAATTATATAAATAAGTATGTTGTATTAAGCAGTGAAATAAATGCCTGCAGCTGCATATCTACTTCAGATAATCTCTTTTAGATATATCACATCGCTTCTTGAGGTTAGTATATTATATGCGCAGGGCAGTATAATGCGGAGATACATGGCATTATGGAAAAGATGAATGTGCAGAGGAGAATGATGGGGGGAGCCAGATACGAAGCTGTAGGCAGTATCCATCCCATTACACCTCTAATAGAGACAAAACCAACGGGAAGAGCTCCCATCTGTATGCAGGGGAGCACTCTGCAGGGTTATAGGCACATTTAGGTAATGAACAAGAAGGAGGTGACAACAGGCTTGATGGATAGAGACGGCACCCAGGAGACATCTGTGAACATAGGAGGAAACACCCAAATGCAAGCTCATATACTTGGACATAATGTGTTTGTGTGTGTGTGTGTGTGTGTGTGTGTGTGTGTGTGTGCACTCTCAAATGCACATTTACATTTAGTCATTTAGCTGACGCTTTTATCCAAAGCGACTTACAAGTTTTGTACAACAAGTCAGCAGTAAGGGTACAACTCTATCAGTTGAGTAACAATGTTCATCAAAGTGTTGAGTGCTACAGTGTAGGTTAGTATATTAGGACAAGTGCATGACAGTAAGGTTAGTTAGGGTTAGATTATTATAATAATTTTTTTTAATTTCAGATATTGATTGAAGAAGTGTATCTTTAGTCGACGGCTAAAGATTGGACAGGTTTCGGCTGTCCTAACTGTGGTGGGAAGTTTGTTCCACCATTGTGGGGCAAGGACAGAGAATAGGCGGCTTCTCTTTGATGACCCTCCCGGAGTTCGGATAGGAGTAGGTCTGAGGCGGCCAGAAGATGCAGAGTGTAGGGGTCTTGAGGGTGTGTAGTTAGAGACCATTGACTGGAGGTAGGCGGGAGCCGTTCCCCTCGCCGCACAATATGCCAGGTCGAGGGCCTTGAAGCAGATTTGTGCGGCAATGGGAAGCCAGTGCAGGTCCCTGAGAAGTGGGGTGACATGGGCTGACTTCGGTAGGTTTGAGATCAGGCGGGCCGCTGCATTCTGAATGAGTTGAAGAGGCTTGGTGGCAGTGGTCGGAAGGCCAGCCGCTCAGAGATGTGGATATCTGAGGGAGGGAAGGAGAGGAAGAGTTGAGTATCATTGGCATAGCAATGATACGAGAAGGCATGAGACGTGATAATGTTACCCAGAGATTTAGTGTAGAGGGTGAAGAGAAGGGGTCCAAGGACCGAGCCCTGGGGGACATCCGTCCGCAGGGGGCGGGTGGCCGACAGGGTCCCTCTCCATGACATTGATTTGGAATGGGTGGGGGTTGGGAGAATGAGCTGCGGATGTTCTCCACTTTTTCCTCAAAGAAGATCGCAAAGTCTTCGGCAGAGAGAGATGAGGGGGGAGGGGGTGGGGGGGGAGGACATGGTAGCATGCAGTTTGCGAAGGTTCTTGGCAGAGGCCTCGATCCTATGGTGAAAGAAAGAAACTTTGGCATGTAAGCTTGCATGCTTAAATGCACAAGAGAAGCATGTATACACACAGACCAGGCAAACACACACACACACACACACACACACACACACACACACACACACACACACACACACACACACACACACACACACACACACACACACACACACACACACACACACACACACTTTCCCAGGCAAAGTTTTGCCAAGTGAGTAACTAACATAACATTTTTGTACATGATATTTTGTTGTTATGGCTGATACTCTGGCAGTATCAGCAAAGAGAAAGTAAATAATGACAGAGGAACGTAAAAGGGACAGTGATTTTATGCTGGCTGCCGCCTTGCTACCAAGCTATATGTTGCTGTTGGCAATGATTATGAAAACATTACTAGGGAATGTTGATACCTTTAGTAGAACAATATTACTATTACTGAGCAACCAAAGCTGTTAACTCATTGGACGCCACGGATTAGCCTCATCCTGTAGTAGCTACCGCCACCGCTGTAAACGATGGGAGTCGCTCACCTTGTTTGCAGGGCTATAACTATTTAAATATTATAGCTATGTATGCAATACTATGGCCCATTTGACATAGAGTATCTATCGTTCAAGATGTGAAAAAGGAATATTTTTTCCATCCATACATTCCCGTTTTATACTGTGGTGAATATGTATGGTTGGTTATTAGGGATGCTCGATATTGGCTTTTTTACCGATACCGATATTCCGATATTGTCCAACTCTTAATTTCCGATACCGATATCAACCGATATCAACCGATACCGATATATGCAGGGTTCCCCCCCCCCCAAAAACTGAATAATTTCAGGTAACTAATAATTTCACTGGATATATATATAACAAATATTGTTATTGTTTTTTTTTTTTTTAACCGATACTGATATTTTCCGATATCACATTTTACTGCCGATATCGGCCGATAATATTGGTCGGCCGATAATATCGGACATCCCTATTGGTTATGTAAGTATGGTTTTAGAGTGGCTTAGGGTAATTCCTGGGAGGCTAGTATTAGGCCGCGACGCATATTATACTTAATCCATTGGCATTTCGTCTCTATACACAATAAAAAATTCAAATGCATATGATTGGTATAATTATGTTCCATCATGCATGCATGAAAAGGGGGGGGGGGGGTCGTTTCTGATTAATTGATTGTCAATAACGACATTCGTTAGTCTAACAGCATACGCTGATCAGGGCGATAGCTATGAAAACAATGCACAACGAAGCTGAAATTGACGTTAAATTGCTCTTACCTGTGGCCGATGAGATTACAAAAAGAATATTCCAATTATTTGATTGCCATCTGCTAGATCGTATGTCCATTTGACCCACGCCATAACCCCCCACAGCATAATGAATCGGGCATCCTGAAAGCGATTCAATGCGATCGGGTATACCCCTCGGTCCAGGCTACTCGAAAACTCCGCCCGGAGGAATTTCAATGATACACAGAGTCATACACAGAGTCACAAAGGAAGTACAACATCGGCCGCATACCACCAGGCGGCGGTATTGGACCTTTGTGATCTCAGACACATTGCATATGGTACCACAGCCTTCCTGGATGATTTATGAATGGAAATAGAATAAAAGAAATAACAATCCAATAACATATATATACGTGGTTGGCGTTATTCGATTGGCGGACAAACATGTATATATGCGTGAACGGCGCTGAATGAGTTAATGTTACTTGTAAATATATATGCGCTATATAAATTTTTTTATTTATTTTTTTTAAACTTTTATTTATAGCATTTTCAGCTTTTTCTGGCCACGCAGGACCGATAGAGGGAGAGAGGGAGAACGGGAGGAGAGGTAGGGAAGACATGCGGCAAATGGTCGCCGGGACTGGGAAACGAACCCGGGACGACCACTTTGCGTGTGCTACTGGAGCGCCCCTGCGCTATATCAATTTCAGAAATTATTATTATTATTATTACTTGGCTCATGTAACCTAGGTGTATGAACGGTACTAAAACAAAGTTTACTTTAATGTTACACCATCATCGTTATTAATCTTACATAGCCACAAATACATACATTGCCTCATCGCTACACATCCTGCTGTGTTTAAATAAGTTGCGTATTTCTTTCACTCGCTTCCATAACAAATACAGGCGCGAGCCAGACCCAGATCTTTACGACCTGAGGCGGGGTGTTCATGGGAAATGCAGTCTTCATTCCGGGAAAAACGACCACCTTTGTCCAGAAGGGGCGCCAAATCAACACAAAAGGAAAATTCCTACAGTAGTAGCTGCTTTAACACACTCACACATTGTTGCACTAATCCTCCCAATTAAAATAAATGAATATATAGGTCTATATATTTTGTGGTTGAGAATAGAACATGAAAGAAGGGATTAGAGTGGGCGGAGGATTGGTCTGACATTCAGGCCTGAAGAGGCTTTGACTCACAACTACACGCCTACTAGAGTTCTTTCTGGGCTACACTGTAGTGGGGTGGGACACACACACACACACACGCACACACACACACACACACACACACACACACACACACACACACACACACACACACACACACATACACACACACACACACACACACACACACACACACACACACACACACACACACACACACACACTCTCCTCTGTAGTACACATCTCTATTTGTCTTCCTCTCATCAATAGTAACATTTTAGAATAACTATCTCTAAATAGATAATAGATCATTCACAAACTGGGTGGCTGGGTGGCTGTAGTAGGTGGCTGACTAGAGAGTTGGCAGCAGAGAGGGTTTACTGGTTATACTGAAAGTTGTTAATAAACTATTAACAAATACAGAACAAGTCATTACTAAGTAGTTTACCGATAGCTTGTTCACAAACTATTTATAAGGCATCGTTTTAAAGCATTAGCCAACTATTAACAAACATTTAACAAGTAATGAATAACTCATTAATAAAACGGGTAGCTCAAATCAATGTGATTGGTTCATAGCCATGGTATAATGAGCGTATATATCCACACCTATGATTCTAATTCCTTTTCACAAGTCAGTATCACTCTGTGTCTGAGGAAAAAAACATGAATATTGTTGAATGAGACGGTCTGGTCTACTGAGGAGACTGGGGCTGACGCATACAGATCGGGGACTCTCTTGCGTCACGACACACGATATGCACATATATGGACCAAGAGAGGCTCAAAATGTCTGTTGGCGTCATCTGAATCAGATGGATAAAGCAGGATTTTATCCAGATTATTTGATTATTGCCACGTTCACTAAATGTATTAATTTACCTACTAACTGGGGAGAATAATAGAATCAATTACAGATGAAGGAATGTAGCAGGACAATAAGGTTATGATAGTTAACCTCACGTTGAACGGGGATTCCCAGTTAAACTTGGTATGCATCAACACCAGTCCTGTCACAGACTTCCGAAAACGTTATTTGGACGAACTGACCACATAATTGGAATCTAAATGGGTACATTCTCACCTGAAAAAATATTAAAACTGTATAATAATGGTCCTAGGTCGTACTGTATGTTAAAACAGCGTTCTGCCTTGGTAAATAGACGGCATATCTGCCCGACTATGAAAAAAAGAATGCCAGCTTGTTGTTAGTATGTATGTTGCATACTGTAGCAACCGCCTTGCAATGCAGGCAGCCAGGAGGGCCTATTTTATTTTGTACATTATTATTTACTAATAGAAATGTACTAATACAAACATTGTCTTACTTTCATGTTGCCATAGCCTACTTGGTAACCGTTTTATAAAAGCAATAGCTCACTTCAGGCCATATCACAGCTAATGTGGAGTTCCACAAATCATGTCCAACCCAGATTCGGCAAAAAAAAAGGAACTAAACACGTTTCGCAATTATGCCACAACAATGTGGAACGCCCTACCCACCGCCAAATAATGTGAATCCATACCCACTTTCAAATCCGCTCTAAAAAAGCACCTACGGGAGGCCGCAATTCGAAACTGGCCCCGGTAAATGTCCAACGCCCCCCACCCAACCCCCCAATGTACAGTTTCCTCCCCCTCAAATGTATATATTCTCTTTTAGAAACTCTGTCTGTAAATAAACAGTACTGTATATTTGTATCTTGTATGTCATAAATGTCTGGATGTAACAGTACTGTATGTCGTGTATGTCATAAATGTTATGAATTGAAAATGGGGGACCCTGATGTAAACAAGACGAAAGTCTTTCTCTGGTCTGCATCCCCTTAACAATTGTGTGTATTGAGCCGTACTGTATTGTACCCATTCTGCAATCTGTTAATAAAAATGTCAATCAATCTACCAGCCCAAAATACGCCCCTTAGCGGTGATTGAATAACCATATACCATGGCCTGTCATGAGCTATTGCTTAATTAACTAACCGTTTGTGAATGATCTATTATATTTATAAGGGATAGTTATTCTAAAGTACCATACACGGTCTACTACAGTGTCATGTGGTGAGTAAAGTGATGACCTCTCTTCTTGTTCTCCTTGTTCCTTCTCATCCTTCAGTGACAAAAACCAACCTGTCAGTACATGAGGACAAGCACAGGGTTCCCTATGTGAAGGTGAGTCAGTCAGACAGTCATTCTGTTAGGAGACTGCTGCCTCTATCTGCGTGTTATGGAGATATACTGTCTTCCATTTTCATGATGATTTCATAATTTTGATAGGGATTGAAGGAAACTTCAAAACGTTCTTGTGTGTATATGTGTGTGTGTTTTTTGTATTATTTGGGGGCGTATGTGTGTACACTGTACAGTATGTACATGAGTGTGTGTGTTTGTGTGGGCATGTGTATGTACAGTATATGTGTGTGTGCATGTGTATGTGAGTGTTTGTGTGGGGGTGTGTGTGTGCATGTGTGTGTGTGTGTGTGTGTGTGTGTGTGTGTGTGTGTGTGTGTGTGTGTGTGAGCCAGTACTACAGATGTATTTGTGTGTAAATGTAAATGTTTGTGTTAGGGATGAAACAGTTACCATCAAATTTAAATAATTAAAACCGTGTTTGATTACCGCACTTTGAAAAACTCACAATACAGTAAATACTGTCTAGACTGTTCTGCGTCAACCAAAGACGTTAGCAACAGTCTCCCAGACACAGACAGGCACAGCATGCAACCTGGGTTTGTTTTACAATGAGAAAATGGCGGAACACAGAGCTCTGGAGACCTCATACCTAAAGCACCTTAACACATTCGGGGCCATTCGATTTCCCCATCCTGTTCTAGCACGGCCAGGTTTTCATTACATACTGTAGTTTCACTGTGTGTCACCTTGTTTGTAGAGCTAAATCTATATTTTATATTATAGCTATGGATACAATACCATGGTCATTTGACAGTAACTATCTTCCGTTCAAGATGCAAAAAAGAATAAATTGTTTCATGAATACGTTCACACGTTATCCCGTGGTGAATATAAGTATAATTTCGGAATGATCCGGGCTAATTCCTGGGAGGCTGATTATAGGGCGCAACCTGAATTCTACTAAAACCATTGGCGTTTCGTCCCTGGACACGCTACTATTTCCAAATCAAATGCATATGTTATGTTATGTTTCATCATGAATGCATGAAAGGGGGGGGGGTCGTTTCTGATTAATTGATTGCCAATAACGGCATTCGTTATTACCACAACACACGCCGATCAGGGGAATGGGTATGAAAACCATGCACGATCAAGCTGAAATTGATGTCAGATTGTCCTTACCTGTGGTCGGTGGTATTCCAAAAAGAATATTCCAATTATTTGATCGCCATCTGGTCCATCCTATACCCATCTGGTCCGGGGGTCCCAAAAACGATTCAATGGGATCGAGTGAAGCCCTAGGTTTCCCATTACTAGAAAAGTGCGCCCGGAGCGGTTTAAACGTAGCACCCGGTCTGGAACAGGGTTTACTGCACTCTCGATACTGCCTACTAGCAGGATCTGGCCAGTACTGCACCTTCGGAGTACCAGTATGCCTTTTAACGGCAACATACAGGTCCCTGACATTGAATAGGATATTAAAATTGAAAAAAAGGGAAAACAATCCAAAAACGTATATATACGCTTTTGGCCGTTAACCGTTGGCGCCCAATAACGTACAGTATATATACGTGATTGGCTGTGAAAGTGTTAAGTGACTTACGCACCACACATGCACATGCACACACTGCTGCTACTTACAATGTAGAATATATATATATTTGTTTTTATATTTATCTGCTGTTTTTTACCTTGTATAGTTTGTATATATCGTTGTGTATTTTAGTTTACTAATCTACTACAGTTGAGGAGCCGGGAAAAACAAGCATCTCACGTTTTTCTGAATGTATGTACATTTAAAAAATCTGTGACAATAAAATAATCTGAATCTGAAGATATCTTGATAAAATATATACAGGTATGTACAAAATGCCAGCTCATGTGTACATCTTCTCTTTTCTAAAGTTGAACCTATCTTAAGTCATATTTGATCTGGAACGTTTAGTTTGACTGTTAGATGGTTCTCTCAGCTCGCTCATTACAGGCACAGAAACAGCCCATTGAGAATAGGACTGAAACAGAGAGGAATGCATAATCTGAGTGGGGTTTTTTTTCAGCAAAAAGACATGTTTAGAGGACCTCAAATACCATATTAACTTGTTGAAAATTACTAAAAAAATTTCCCCTTTAACACTCGCGCCACTCACGGCTAATCTCGGGTTTACGATTGTGACGTTGAAAGCCACGTCACGGCTTTTCTCTGGATTTTTTTATTTATTTTTTATTAGCGATCTGAAATCATATGTGACCCAGTCTGGTGATGATGCCTACAAGTCGCCAGGGTGAAATGACAGATAGACACAATAATTTTTTTTTATATAACTACAGTTCGAGAGTTGAAGAACATATTTAGTACAACAGCGAACAGATATAATAACTCTAATTGTAAGAATTCTGTGTTTAAAAAAGGCTGTTTTGAAACACAGTTTGTGCTCTCCACAGAGGAGAGGTGGGGGCTGGGTTTATTTTTGCATCTGAATAGAGCTGTGCGTTAGGATTCAGATTCACTGAGCCAGGTAAAGGCCAGGTAAAGGCATTCACACAGACACATTAACGTTAACGATGGACGCATTCAGGTGAGGGTAGTTGTCCACGCCCTCCCCCCCCCCCAAACTAGCTGAAGCGTGAACATCTTTGAGAGGCATTTCCTCCCCTTGAGTATTCTAGACAACAGACTGTTTTACAAGATTTAAATGAATATATGATATTCAAAACATTCTCATTTCAAAGTATGACACATCATTTGAAAGCTTACATTCTGTACTTTCACAATCTGGAAAAATCTGGAAAATGAAAATGGAGACAAACCCTGGACTCGGTCACATATTGCATCACGCGAGCCTACCGTTGCGCCCCCTATCGTCTCCCAGATGGTAAATCACCCTTTTGGAATGGACTCAATGAAAATGGATGGGGAAAAAAAATATTCCAGTCCACATTTTCCAGTCCACTGATGCAGCCGGAGTTACCAGAGTTCATTCTGGAGCCTCTGAGCCGCGGCGATCATGGGTTATACTGTACACACGTTGGATCAATATACTTATTGATTTTTTTGAATGGTGATCAGGAATTGGAATATACCATTTGGATACCATCTGATGTCAGGTAAGGAATCTATGTTATCAGTGTTAGGATAATCAGACTCGTTTTCATGGAGATATAAGCGTTTCCACTATATGTGATATGGCTGTTTCACTGTAAAAGCCATGAGGAAATAATAGCAGCGATTATCAGCACACATATACTATCGACCATCTAGCGTTTATTTGAAAACTATTCATAAATAGACCGACAAATGATAACGTTCTGGAATATTCCAGTAAAAGGCGATTATCATGGAATGTGTTGTTTTTTCTTCGAAACCGAGTGGTTTTCAAAATGCTATAAAAAGGAAATGAAGCGATAAAAACACAATCTGCTTTGCCAATGTTGACTGGAAAATGATTATTTGATAAGCGATGGGCAGATTAGACACATAGCATAATTTAAAACATAGATTAGGCGATATTAACGTTACATGGGCCGTGGACCGTGGCATCAACGGGGTAAAAAGGAAAACACGGCCCGGCACTGAAAATGTTAAGACGTATTTGTATTTATTTAAATTGTGCATGGGGTCATTATCATTAGAATAGAATAGAATAGAATAGAAATACTTTTATTATCCCGTGGGAAATTTGACACTGCAAATCGCTCAACATTTAAACATTTAGACAGAACAAGTCACGAATTAGAATAATAAAACAAATCAAATGCAACACAGAAATGCAACACAGAAGATAGACAGTTTGTATCAGTACTTTTTCAACATTTTCAGAGCGCGCTTCCAGTTTAACTCATTGTGCTCCACCCTCTTTCCCCATTTGTACTCAATGGTGCCAGCGTTATTAACCATTTTAGCGATGTTTGCAGACTCATCGTGTGTTCTGTATTATAGCTATGGAGACAATAGTATGGCTCATTTGACAGGCATTGTTCATAGTCCATCACTGACTAATCAGATAATTTCTACATACTGTAGTTTGTGCGCTATTACATGCTAAACATCGCCCCTTTCCAAAATAATCCAGTCTTTTTTCATAGATCGCGAGATATGACGCGGTATATGCAATATGCCCAAATCGTTCTGGTTGATCGCCTGAAACCCCAAATACTTCCAAATCAAAGGTATATACCATGTACATATGTGTGTTCACAAAATCCTCAAGGGGGGGGGGGGGGGGTCGTTTTAATTAGAAACTGCGATCGTGTTTGTCGAGCATGTTTTTTTTCTTTTTCCGCTCCAATGTTAGTCGGTATGCCAATTCCCAATTCCCTTCCTGGTCGTTGCGCACGCTACCCCCTACCGTTGGTCTGGGAGGGCGGAGACTATCACATGCTTCCTCCGACACACATGTGTACCCAGCCCACCACTTCTTTTCACCTGGCAGCGCGGACTCTCACTGAGAGAGTGTAACGTGTGGAAGGTCACACTACCTCTCTTAGATCCTTCCCTCGCTGTGCAGGCGCCCCGACCGAACTGTAGGAGTCGCTGTCCACAACGACCCAGACCCACCCACCGGCTTCCCTCCCGCTGACTCTGCCAATCGAGCCAGTATGACGGCCGGCCAAGCCGGAAGCAACGCTGACAGCTGGATTCAATACCAGTGTCTCTTGCGTTGGTGACGAGCGCCTTGTCCACTGCGCCACCCAGCCGCCTTGTCGAGCATGTTTTACGTCTGGTAAAACACGACACTGTGATCAGTACAGAAGCATGTTTTACGAGAAAATAAAATACCAGCAGGTTACCTAAGATAGACCTTACCTCAGTCAGAAAGTACTCCAAAATGAATAAATCCCAGTCGATCCCATGGCGATCGCAATTACTCATGTATATTGGGCATGGCTACCATACGGGAAAGAATAGCTCTGATGCACCAAACCTTCCACCGATTGCTATGTTGTGATCCACTCCTAGGCAGAAACAGCCGGTGGTAGACTCAGTACTGGGGACAAGTGATATCCCCAGTTCAAAAGGTAGGCGATTCTGCCACCTGGTGAGATTCGATCATCATTGCAATTACAATGTAGGCAGATGAGCCAGGGAGACCTAGGGAGCTCCGGCTGAGTGTATAGAATGGGGATCAAAGGAAAAAGATCAAAGGATCAAAAGTATACTCGGGTTTTGGCGCTCAACGCATGGTGGCGAAACCCGACTATACTCGGGTATGGCGCCCAATGAGTTAAGAATGAGTGACGTTTTTCATTCATGGGAACCCAGCTGCGAAGATTTTAGCCACTTACAGAGACCGTTTCACGCGTTCAGGAGTTTGTGGGTTTTTTGTAAATGTGTTAGTACGATAGTATTTTTACCAAGATATTTACAAAGGTACTTGTTCATTGTACGTACATGTTCGAGAATGAGGACCTATGTCTGCATATCTATTATTGTGTGTGTAATGTTACTGTATGTATCTTCGTGTGTACGCATGCTTGCACATGTATATATAATTGTGGGTGTACATCCTGGCATGCACGTACTGACTTTATATATATATATGTGTGTATGTGTGTATGTGTGTGTGTGTGTGTGTGTGTGTGTGTGTGTGTGTGTGTGTGTGTGTGTGTGTGTGTGTGTGTGTGTGTGTGTGTGTGTGTGTGTGTCATCCAGGGCTGCACCGAGCGCTTCGTTACAAGCCCCGAAGAGGTGATGGATGTCATCGACGAGGGCAAGGCAAACCGTCATGTCGCGGTCACCAGTGAGTCACTCCATTCCTCTCCTCTCTCCTCACCTCACCTCACATTAGGTGAACAACACAGTGTCAAAGACACAAAGCTAACTCATCTTGCACAAAGTGCAATGCATGGGGAGCCACCACTAGGGGCAGACCGACTGAATGAATGTGTGTGTGAGTGAGTGAGTGAGTGAGTGAGTGAGTGAGTGAGTGAGTGAGTGAGTGAGTGAGGCTACTGACTCTGAGCCCTCATGGACTTGACTGAGCGATTTCTGAGTTCTCAAGTTTACCAAGAGGGTTTGAGGGTTCTGAGTTGGAAGAGCATTTGGAACACAGCCCTCCTCTCAATCAACATAATCAATATCAGCTGTATAGTACAGCGTCAGCGACCCAAGACCCTGGATGTTGTTGTAAAAAAATTATTTAATGGGCATGAAGCAGCATGAAAGGATAAATGTGGGTTTATAATAAATTCAATCCAAATCCATAAATAAAATAGCAGGCTACAGGTTAATAAAATATAAGGTATATTACTATTGATTCTTGTTTATTTCTTTTGGCCATTCTACGTATTTTACCTTTATGGGTAATGATTATACAAGTAAATAAATTAGGGCTGTCAAAATTAATGCTTTAACTCTGGAGATTAATTTAAATTATTTTAAGCGTTAAAAAAAAGTATCTAGATTAATCTATGGAGTGAACATTTTTCAACATTCTGAACTTTCAGCAGTATATTTGCTTGTTCTTTTTTTGCATTGACTCATGCACATTTTTGAAAATCATTTGACATGAAGATGGAACACATTTTTGTTGTTAATATGATTTATATTACTGGTAGTTCATACAAGACATTCTCTATAGCCAATCTGCACTTTAACATAGGCCTGGGTTGTTTTTATTTCTGTTAGCGCCGCGGATATAAGAAAGCGGTCTAGCTGAGTCAATGTTGATGGTTTTGTTGAACATTTGTATTTCACAGGAGAGAAACTATTCAAAGAAAGCTATTAAAATAGTCTTTGAATCTAAATATACTTTCTTTGTGTTTATTTTACATTAATTCCATGATTTTACTCAAGTAAATATCTGTTACAAGCTTCGGTCTTAAGTAGAAAAATGCTATTTTTAATCTAGATTAATCTAGATTAATTACAGAAAATTGTGAGATTAATTAGTTACATTTTTTTTGTCTATTGACAGCACTAAAATAAATATGTTGGAATACATTTCTAAATAAATGAAAAATCATCATCATGTGGGTAATTCCCTTGGGTGAAGTTCACAAAGCTACGTACTTGCTGAAAGACCGAATAGAGGGCTCAAAAAGTCAAGTTCAAGTTCAAGTTCAAGTTCAAGTTCTTTAATAGTTGTCATACAGAAGTACAGAATACTTTCATACAAAATGCTTCTTACTGTTACGCTCCAGAGACTGTGCTAGACAAGATAGTATCAAATAACATAATATAGCATGTAATTTAGAAGAAGAAAAATGAGGTCACAGTGTTCGGTATAGACATATGTACAATGTTCTGAGTTACCATATAATATACAATACTATGCAGTGTACTAATGTACAGTACTATCTAGTGCAAAGCAGAAATGGGATGAGGTACAATTTTAGGTACAATTTACAGTAAGGTGTACGAGTTGTAGTGCAATCCTTCATCAATAAATATAAATATAAAGTGTGGGGAGTGGGTGCTACAGTGTGTTTGTTTAAAGTGGGTGTGTGCTATAAAGTGTGTGGAGTGGGTGCTACAGTGTGTTTGTTTAAAGTGAGTGTGTGCGTGTGGATGTGTGTGCTATGTGCGTTTGGTGGTTGTTGTTGTGTAGTGTTCATTCATTGTTCGTTTAGCAGCCTGATGGCCTGGGGATAGAAGCTTCTTCTGAGTCTTTCTGTGCTCGCCTTGAGACTCCGGTATCGCTTGCCTGACCGCAGCAGTTCAAAGAGGCAGTTGTTCGGGTGACTGGAGTCTTTAATGATTCTCTTAGCCTTGCCCTTGCAACGCTTGTTGTAAATGTTCTGGAGGGTGGGGAGCCCCCCTCCAATTGTGCGTTCGGCTGAACGTGTCACTCTTTGTAGTCTGCTTCGGTCTTGTGCAGTGCTATTCCCAAACCAGGAGGTGATGTTGCCGGTCAAGATGCTCTCTATTGTACATGAGTAGAAGTTCTTAAGGATCTTCTGACTGACTTGGAACTTCCTTAGGCGCCTGAGGAAGTAGAGGCGTTGTCGTGCCTTCTTCACAACACTGTCAATGTGTGTGGTCCATGTCAAGTCCTCGGATATGTAGGCTCCGAGGTACTTAAAGCTGTTGACTCTCTCAACCGGTGCCCCGTCGATGCTGAGGGGGCTGTAGTCCTTGACCCCCGACCTCCTGAAGTCCAAAATCATCTCCTTTGTTTTGCTGACGTTCAGGGAGAGGCTGTTTTCCTGGCACCATCCCGCCAGGACCTTGACCTCTTCCAGGTAGGCCCTCTCGTCGTTGGCAGAGATCAGGCCCACCACCACTGTGTCGTCAGCAAATTTGATGATTGTATTGCTACTCCGCTGAGCCACACAGTCGTGTGTGTACAGGGAGTAGAGGAGGGGACTCAGAACACAGCCCTGGGGGGCCCCTATGTTGAGGGTGATGGATGAGGAGGTGCAGTTGCCTGCTCTCACCACCTGGGGTCTGCCAGTCAGGAAGTCCAAGACCCACTGGCAGAGGTCATAGCCCAAGCCCAGGTCCCTGAGCTTGGCTATGAGTATGGAGGGGACTATGGTATTGAATGCCGAGCTGTAGTCGATGAATAGCATTCTCACATAGTTCCCCTGCCTCTTGTCCAGGTGTGATGCTGCTGTGTGCAGCACATGGGCTATGGCGTCCTCCGTGGACCTGTTGGGGCGGTATGCAAATTGCAGGGGGTCCATGTTGATGGGGAGGGAGGAGCAGATGTAGCCCTTTACTAGCTTCTCAAAGCACTTCATGGCTATGGAGGTGAGAGCTACAGGGCGGTAGTCGTTGAGGCAAGCAGGCTTGGATTTTTTGGGTACAGGGATAATAGTGGATTTCTTCAGGCAGGTGGGGATGACAGCCTGTTCTAAGGACAGGTTAAATATGTCAGTGAATACTGGGGCCAGTTGGTCGGCACAGACTTTTAGGACGCGGCCGGGGATGCCGTCCGGACCTGCTGCCTTCCTGATATTCACTTTTTTAAAGGTCCGCCTCACCTCATGCTCTGTTACCCTGAACACTGCGCCTCCATCAGCAGCCGACCCCCCCCCCCCCATTGCCGTGGCTTGTGAGCTGGTGTTGTTATTACCAGCATCAAACCTCGCATAGAAGGTATTGAGGTCATTGCGTCAGAACCCTCATGGACTGAGTTTGACACGGGACAGGTCATGATGAAACAAGGTAAGAAGTGAAAGGGGCTCTCAGTGACTTTTAGAGTTTAATGGGAAACAGCATATTGATGGATGGAACTTTTAGCAGCTGTGACCTTGCGAGACATTTTCTATTTGGAGCCTGGAATAGATTCCGTCTGCCTCTCATCTTGAATCTCATCTCGTTATGTCTTGTCTCTTCTTCTCTATTTCTCTCTGGTCATCCATCATCCATTTTCCTTTGTCTTGCTTTCCTTTTCTCATTCTTCCTCCTCTCTTCCTACCATCTCTTCCCCTCTCTTCTCCTCTCTTCCCACCCTCTCATCTCCTCTTCCCACCCTCTCCTCTCTCCTCTTCCCACCCTCTCCTCTCTCCTCTTTCCACCCTCTCCTCTCTTCCCACCCTCTCCTCTCTCCTCTTCCCACCCTCTCCTCTCCTCTCTCCTCTTCCCACCCTCTCTCCTCTTCCCACCCTCTCCTCTCCTCTCTCCTCTTCCCACCCTCTCCTCTCCTCTCTCCTCTTCCCACCCTCTCCTCTCCTCTCTCCTCTTCCCGCCCTCTCCTCTCCTCTCTCCTCTTCCCACCCTCTCCTCTCTTCCCACCCTCTCCTCTCCTCTTCCCACCCTCTCCTCCTCTCTCCTCTTCCCGCCCTCTCCTCTCCTCTCTCCTCTTCCCACCCTCTCCTCTCTTCCCACCCTCTCCTCTCCTCTCTCCTCTTCACACCCTCTCCTCTCCTCCATCTATCTTCCCTAGACATGAATGAGCACAGCTCCCGCAGTCACAGTATCTTCCTGATCAACATCAAACAGGAACATGTGGAGACTGAACAGAAGCTGTGTGGGAAGCTTTACCTGGTGGACCTGGCCGGCAGCGAGAAGGTCTGTGTGTCTGTGTGCAGGACTCCTTACTGCCTTGACTACACACACACACACACACACACACACACACACACACACACACACACACACACACACACACACACACACACACACACACACACACACACACACACACACACACACACACACACACACACACACACACACACACACACACACACACATTGGCGGTCAGAGTGACACACAATGGCAAGGGTGTCCTGTGGTGGGATACTTGAATGTTACCAGTGTTGTAGTCGAGTCACTAAATCTCGAGTCAGAGTCGAGTCTCGAGTCCCCAGTATTCGAGTCCAAGTCCGAGTCACCAAAGAAGAGCCCGAGTCGAGTCTGAATTACCCTAGTCCGAGTCCAAGTCATCAAGGTTGAGTCTACACCACAGATGTCTGTTGAAGTTTGAGGTTTCCTGGTCTTCTCTTCAATAGTTTGTTTACATATCTAACATCTAGCAGTGCTCTTGCTGGAATTTTATGTAAAATCCATGTAAGCAAAGCGCACGATTCGGGGCGTCTCTTTAGGCTTAAGTACTGAACATGAGGGTATCGACGTGAATCTGCATGTAGATGGAACACACGTGTCTGCCCTTACACAACATGTTATAATGTTAATTATTAGGGCATATTACAAAAAAAATAATAACTGTATTTATTAGGGTTGCTCGATATTGGCTTTTTTACCGATACCGATATACCGATATTGTCCAACTCTTAATTTCCGATACCGATATCAACCGATACCGATATATGCAGGGTTTCCCCCCCAAAAAAACTGAATAATTTCAGGTAATTTCAGGTAAATATCTCTTGTTGTGGAATTAACACAACATTATGCATACTTTTGACAATAAATAAAATCAGAATTTGTTCTTACTTGCTTGCCTGGGTAAATAAAGGTTATAGAAATGTAAAAAAATAAATAAAAAAATCTAAAAAATATTTAAACCGATACCGATATTTTCTGATATATCACATTTTAATGCCGATATCGGCCGATAATATCAGTAGGCCGATAATATCGGACATCCCTAGTATTTATCAATTAACAAGTCTGAGTCTGCACTTTCCGAGTCTGAATGCAGTCAATGCTCGAGTCCATGTCCAAGTCCGAGTCACGAGTCCTGAAAATCAGTACAGGACTTGGACTCGAGTACTACAACACTGAATGTTACATCAAGAAAACACACAGCAGAGCCAGACCCTGAACCGCCAGCATCTGACTTACGAGTCAGCAGCCCATGTTTGCTTTTACAGTTAGTTGACGATGATGCTAACATTAGGTAACGTTACCAGTAACTATGAGGATAAAAAATTCCGCAACAGCTCAAATCATGTTACTAACGTTAAACACACCTCTTACTTACTTAAAGGAACACGCCGACATTTCGGTAAATTAGCTTATTGTCTTCTCCAGAGAGATACAAGGAGATAGATACCAGTTTCCTCTCTACTGTATGTGCGTTCAGTAGAAAGCTATCTGGCTGCATGTTAGTCTAGCTTAGTACAATGAATGGAAGTGCCGGTTAGCCTAGGCATTGTCCAACTAACACCTCTCCCGAAGGCTAACCGGCACTGTCCGCTTCCATTCATTGTGCTAAGCTAGGCTAACATGCAGCCAGATAGCTTTCTACTGAACGCACAGAGAGGAAACTGGTATCTATCTTTTATTCTTCTTGTCTCTCTCTGGAGAAGATGGTAAGCTAATTTCCCAAAATGTTGGCCTGTTCCTTTAATGTTACTCCTCTTCATCCCCGATGGAACATGTTGCTCCTCTCCTCATTAAGTTCATCTTGTCCAGCTCCTCCAAGCTAGCTAACTCGGAAACATCTCTTGAAAAACATGAACGTTATGTCCCAAGACAGCCAGCAAATAGTAAGCCAACAGATGCTCTGTGTGTCAGTGTGTGTGTGACAGTGACAGATTGGTCCCCGCCTACTCTCAGTCCATTCAGTTTATCGCTGTATGTAAAGTGTGTGTATAGGTGTGTGTGTGTGTGTGTGTGTGTGTGTGTGTGTGTGTGTGTGTGTGTGTGTGTGTGTGTGTGTGTGTGTGTGTGTGTGTTTGTGCGCGCACACTTGAAAGGGGGAGAGACTGGTTCACAGACAAGTCCAATCATTCTTGTACAGAGAGAGAGATTTAGATAAATGTTATCTATTTTCAGATGGATTTAAATAAAAAGGTTGATGACTTATCATCTAATCATTTGTATATATTTTTTTATTTATGTTAAAGGTCACTTTGAATGATGTTAACTATGATAAGGTTGGCGGTCAGGTGGCGTAGCGGAGATTGTGCTCGTCACCAATGCAAGAGGCTGCGGTCTCGACTCCCGGAGAGTCAGCATTGCCTTGGCTCGGGCTGATCGCTATACTAACTTGTTTGGCTGAGTTAGGGGGAGGGAAGCCGTGGGTGGGTCCTGGGCGTTGTGGACAGTGACCCCTACAGTTCGGTCGGGGCGCCTGCACAGCGAGGGTAGGATCTGGAGAGAGGTAGTGTGACCTTCCACACGTTACACTCCCCCGGTGAGAATCTGCGCTGCCAGGCTGGCTGCACATGTGTCGGAGGAAAACATGTGACAGTCTCCGGCCTCCCGGACCAACAGTAGGGGGGGGTGCGCAACAACCAGGAAGGGGGTTGGGAATTGGCATAACGACTAACAGTGGGATGGGAGAAAAATCGGGGAAAAAAGGAGGGAAAAAAAAAGATATATTAAAAAAAAAAAAAAAAACTATGATAAGGCTTAGATTGTACGTCGGGCGGTTCTGGGAGGATGGTGAAAAAAGTGATTTAAGAGCCCTGGTGTGTGTGTGCGTGTGTGTGTGTGTGTGTGTTTTTCTACCTCCATGTGTGTTTGCAGTAGGGATGGCTGACCAACAAATAAGATAAAAAGAGTACTACCAAATAATGCATCACAATGAAAACAAAAAGTGGAGGATAGAAATTGTTGAGCCGGCACTGGGCCCAAGATACCTGCTCAGCCCTGTTGATATCCACAGGAGAGATAGCAGGAGAGAGAGATACCTGCTCAGCCCTGTTGATATCCACAGAGCAGAGCAGGAGAGAGAGCAATGCACTCCACATGACCTCCTCTTCTAACCGCGGCTGCCTTGCAGAGTTTCTGCTTCTTCGCCACGGCCCACTCAGTAATACTTCCAGAGAATACTTTCAGACCTGCGGCCACATAGAGAGACCTTGATCTTGATGCTTATAGACCTTTCTCAATGTGTGCTATAATCTTTCCTCCCAAATAGGAGAGCATGATTCCCTCCGTCTCCCACAGCATGGGTAAATTAATGGGTTACTAAACTAGCTTCGTCTGTGGTTCACACAGGCACTTAGCCTTGTATGAGGCATTCTAATATACATTTCGCTCTCCGATAAGGCAGGGGATTTTGATAGCTATAGGTCCACCATTGTCACCAGCTTCAGTGCATTCTCGTAGTGACTAAACTGTAACATCCACTCCTTTAGTGTTCACAATTTGGCTCTTAAAAATGGCATAGTTGGCATTTATTTATAGTAAAACACAAGTAAAACACAGTTTATACATACTTTACATACACCTATAAATACACTACAATTATATTACGTGGCCCATAACGGCCCCAAACCAGCATTGCCAACTTCAACATATCCATGCCCTTTGATGTGAGCTCCAGGTATTGACAATGCCAATGCTACATACCCTACCACATGGCCCCTGATGGGCACTACAACTCAACATGTATAGATAGATAGGCAGAGAGGCAGCATATCACCAGGGTTATCAAATGGGCACCTCCCTTCAATGGTGTTTCATCAGGTTAGGCCCATGACACCTTGGGAAGGCTCAACAGTTAATTATCAAAACATACACTCTTCATGTAAAACATCTCTTTACCTCTCATCCTGAATGCTCTAAGAACACTTACCCCTTTCACTACCACACTACCAAAGGGTTAAGCCTTTCACTGCGACAATACAGTACATAAGGTTAACCCTTTCACTGCCACACGACAAAGGGTTCTATATCATACTAGCTTCCGCTCAGCGTCATCTGCACATATCTCACTTCGTGCATATGCACTGAATAAAAACTCACAATGTACCTTTACATACCAACATTCGTCTGGCCACACCCCTATCCGCTACCTTCATAAGCAGGTGTGTGGCCCCACACTTGCCTCCTTCTTCACTTTCACCACAAGAAAGTGCCTGTATACCAATCACTTGACAAGGGTATTAAGCTGAAGAAAGTTGAGTTACGTGTTTAAATTTTTTCGTGCTTTTTTCTTTCTCTCATACTTTTACAAAGAAAAAAGCTAAGTCATAATGTTTACCTCGGAGGGTCGCGCTAGCAACGTTACCCTTCACCAGCGGTTCTTCATTTCCTCCTCTGCCGTACGTCTTGGAGCGGGGTTGACGCCACTGTCGTGGACGGCATCCGCGCCCGGTAGGCGTCCGGTGGATAGTTTGCCTCTCCAAGGAGCTGGTGCACCAGCGCCGTCTCCTGTGAGATGGCCTGGTTCCTGCTCTGGTTCCTTTGCCGCCGGAGAGTCGTCCGCTGTTGGGCGGCCGGCTCCTCTGGTGGCGGAGGATTTGAGATGCAAACTTTTTGCGTCTGCTCGCTCCCGTCGTAAGATGGTGGCTTGTAGACGCGAACGGCCTGGTTTTGGGGAGTTGCTGGAGCCGGATGAGGATGCGTCTGCTTCTCCGTGGCCGATGGAAACTGAGGACTACATGGTAGAGGCAGACGGGTTCTTGTTTGACGCCCCGGTGGAGACATGTCCGCCTCCCGTCCAGGTTACACTGGTCTCCTTGGGGTCCCTTGTATGCTGATGTTGGGTTAGAACCTCCGACTCAGCGGCGGGATGCCCTGCTATCAGCCACATCGGAATATGGCTCTGCGACCAGTAGTCTGCCGAATGTGAGGGACGCGAGCTCGGTGGGGGAAAGTGTGCAGGGGGAACTGCGTGCTTTGTTCCTCATGACGGCGGCGGCAGTCGCAAACGGCGTGCCGCTGCCGCAGCCACTGCCTGTTCCTGTCCCTGATGATCTCATAGGTCATCTATGGCAATGTCGTCCTGTGAGAGAGACGGGCGTTGTCTGCCCATTTTTCCCCTCGATGGAGGCCTACGTCCGTCAGGGACAGGTGGTCTCCTACATCACGGGCCTCACCCCCGCCTACGTGCGAGTCACGAGGGTGGTGGGTTTGGTAGAAGGTATGAAGGAGGGGGTGCCTCGGCTTGATAGGCCGATGGCAGCTCTCCTTTGTCCTGAGGTGGTGTGGGAGCCGTTACGGAAGCCGGTTCCCCACGGGAAATCGGCAAGGCGGTTGGCTTACTGGAGTGACCAGTCATTCATCTCCGCGACTCAATCTCTGGCTGCCACGTCTAACATCGCGCAGCTGGCGAGATTCATGTCCGGGATAATGACGGGCGGTACGGAGCTGACCGAAGTGCAACGTGATCAGCTCGCCCAGGCGGCCGGAGCCATCCTGCATCTGATCCAGCTGCAGGCCGTCGCCGCTGGGAAAGTACGCGCCCTGGCCACTCTAGCCCAGCGCCACCTTTGGCTGGAGCAGGCGCGTGTGCCGGAGAGGAAGAGGACTCCACTTCTGACGGCACCCCTCTCCGATGTTGGGCTCTTCGGGTCGGCGTTGCAGCTGATGACCTCAACCTGCAGGGAAATGCAGGAGGAGCGTTCCGTGCTCCAGCCTCATTTCCCCCCGCCCGATGTCGCCGGTGGAGTCAGACGGAAGGCTCGTCGTCGAGGGTCCGCTGCCGAAGCCGCCGCTGCTACCACCGCCACTGCTGGCCCTTCAGCGAAGAAGGCCAGGAGGAGAGAGGGCGCCTCGGCCACTGCAGCCGGCCCATCCACGCTCGGAGGTGACGGTAGGGATCGTCGAGACCAGCCTCCAGTCCTTTACCGTCCCTCCGGGGCTCCCCGGGGTGGCAAACCCCGAGCGGCTCGTGGCAGGCGTCGCTAGTGACTTTTTCCCTCTATTGGTCCCCCATGTTCCCTTCCCGGCCCACCATATGATTTTTGTTAAATAAAAGGTCCCTCCTGGGAGGGACTGTATTTGTTACAAACTGTGTGTTTATTCACTACATATGATGGGGATACGATGTGTGAACCTTTCGCTAGTGTGGGTTTGATAGGAGGGCTAGACTTATAGTCTTGTTGGTCGCTACATTTCATGTTATAGAGCTTAAGCAAGGCCTGCAGCTTACACTCGGTTGAAAAAGGTTTTTTCTGCCTCGACCTGAAGATTAGGTTCTTCACATAAAGGTAGAGGTTAGTTGTGTGCTCTGTTGCTTAAACAGTGATATTGAGCCGCAACACTGTTGTGTTGGTCTGCAGTAATGCTCGTGTGTGTAAAGGTACCGCGGTCTTTCAGGCCGCTCTCTCTCTCTATCAAATCTTCTGTGTCTTGCAACATAAACACGGGTGTCGGGTTCACACATATAAAACTTTGGCCTTGTTATAAACCCTGTTCACAGACTTGTCTGTGGCTAGCGTGCATTGAGTTAGCTTTGCGCTGTTCATTAGCATACTGGCTACTTATGGTATCATATGGCTATTTGTTGTTGTCGTATTTGAGGGTTGAGCTTGCGAGGGGGTACCGGATAAACCCCTCCTTCCCTCTTCTGATTGGTCGTTTTTCTTTTGACCCTCTTTTTCATTCGGTCCGGCCAAGCTGTTTGGCAGCTTGGCACGGGGGGGGGGGGGGGGGGGGGGGGAAGGGTTTCCCTGACTCCGCACCTATCACAGGCAGTTGAGTCATGGGATTCCCCCTGTCATAGAATACGTCACTGGGCACGTTTCTATTGGACGACGGCTTCCGTGAGTTTTTTCAGACCCATGTATGGTTCTGTTATTGTCAAGTTGTCGGGGCAGAGCGTAGGAACTTGGTGTTCTGCTACGCTCGATATATGTGTAACTTGAGTCTGTTGGTCACATGGCTCAATGTTACCGTGACTTTTCAATTCATGGCTCACGTGGGAAGTCTCTCTGAGGATTCCCGTCTCCTCCCTGTGGTGAGGGTGGCGGGATGTAAAAATAAAAAAAATTTTACCCTTAGCCGCGTCACGTGGGATTCATGTCAGTCTGTGTTTTCTTTCTTTTTTAATAAAAAGAGGAAAGAACATGAAGCTCGACGGCTCCTTGTCATTCTCCCAGGCGACTTGGAGGAACAATGTCTGGTGTCTTGTTAGACTATCCATTGATGTGTTTGGGTCTCGACGCGTACATAGTGCTGGCTCGGGGTGTTTCTGATAAGAATCACGCATGAGGCTGGTACGCCTTGGTTGCTCATTATTAAAACGCCGTTTTTATAGGGCAACTGGGATGGAGGTTTTGTGCTATCATAAAGGGGCTGGTTCTCCATTCTTTTCGCCCCTCTCTTACGCATGGCGAAGAGGGGGCTGTTGGGGTGGTCTTATGGACCTCCTCTGGCATCCCTGTGTGCTTCCCGGTCCGCCGGGCCCGGTCCGAAGTTGTGTTTCGTAGGCCTGGAATAACCCCTTTTTGAAAACTGAAACACTTGTACTGCGGTATAGCCAGTGTTTTGGAGTTTTTTCTTGAGGGGTTATAGGAACAACCACCGCATATGGTACCTAGAGGGTGGTTGATTCCCTGGTGTGTTGGAGCGGAGTCAACTCCCGGGTTACCCGGTTGAGTGTGCCCCTGCACGTTCATGACGTCTGCCAATCGTGTCAGCCTTCTCTGCCTCGACCCCTCTGGGTTGGGTTTTTTTTGGTGGAGGCTTTGTCATGGTGCGCAACAATGCCAGCATACGCCCCTTCCGCCGGGGTGCTGTTTTCAGTTGACCCCTTTGGCGCCTGTCTCGTCCGCAGTGCTCCAGGCTCGGGTCAAGTGCCTGCTGCCTGGATTGAGGGATCAACCTTTTCTGGAGGTCGTCTCCCCAGTGCGCTGCCTGCTCCCGCTGTAGTGTAGCCTCTTGAGTGCTTCGAGTTACAGCCATGCTGACTGTCTGAGTATGCCAGGGTCAGTGTGCCAGGCGGCGTGCTAGTGGGGGGAAGGGCCCGCTCTTGGATGGGCCCTGTCGGA
Source organism: Notolepis coatsorum (assembly GCF_963971535.1). NCBI lineage: Eukaryota > Metazoa > Chordata > Actinopteri > Aulopiformes > Paralepididae > Notolepis > Notolepis coatsorum. Next base: position 114,153,898 of record NC_140170.1, read on the forward strand.
ATACGCTGGCGATGTGGGGGGCGGTGTCACTAGTGACCGCCTGGTGAGGTCTTGATGCTGTGGCGTCGTTGACCTCTCCGGGCCCCCTTTTTCCGGGGGATCCAGTCCCTTCAGTGGGTCTGGGTCTTCCTTCGCGCTCCACTGCTACGGCCTTGCCACGGGGTTGAGTTTGCTCTTGACCCCGTGATTTTGGGGGCGGTAGCGAGGTTTGTTCCTTTCGTTCGTTCCCTGGTGGCATGCGGATTGTGCGTGTGCGTAGTCGTGGGGTCAAGCCACGGTCTGCTCACCCTGTGCGTTGAGTTGCTCGAGTTCCTCTTCGCACGGTCGGATCCGTCTCCCTCTCGTCCTCCAATAGGGAGGGTATCCTCCATTAGGGAGGGTCGGGGGGGCTCGGTCCTCCCCGGTTCTGATGGTTGTGGGGGGCCTCAGTGGGGTACATTTGTCGAGCTTCAAGCTCCCGCTCAGCTCCCGTTGTGCAGATGACGCTGAGCGGAAGCTAGTATGATATAGAACGTTCTATAGTTCTATGAATACTAGTGACGCTCAGCGTCTAGACGCCACTGCGGCCTTTGATCTTGCCTTGTGGTGAAAGATTGGGAAGGAGGCGAGTGTGGGGCCACACACCTGCTTATGAAGGTAGCGGATAGGGGTGTGGCCAGACGAATGTTGGTATGTAAAGGTACATTGTGAGTTTTTATTCAGTGCATATGCACGAAGTGAGATATGTGCAGATGACGCTGAGCGTCACTAGTATTCATAGAACTACGGTTATATTCATAACCTATCGTTAACCCTTTCACAACCACACTACAGAAGGTTAACCCTTTTACTACCGTCTGTAATGTGGTAGTGAAAGGTTAAGAGACCTATAGAACACATTCCCATTCAGCTGTTCCACATACAGTAGACCATGGTCTAATTGAACCCTTGCAATGAACCGTTTACACTAAGTTAATTTAGAAAATGTGTGTATAACCTGTGTATTGGCAGTTGTAAAGCTTGACCTTCACTTGGAATGTGAATGTGAAAGGATCACCTGGAAGGACTCAATCTGTAATGTAATGACAAATGAAAGATAATTAGGTTTGAAAACACTGTTCGTCAAAAAACGTAAAACATACTTACAGTATATGGGTCTTTGTTATTGCAAGGGTTCAGTTATAGTAACTGAAAATCTTTTAGTTTATGTTGAGCTTGCTTTAGTCTGCCTGGAGTACAAAGATATGTGCAAGGTTTGGTAATTTGGGACAAGGTGGTTGGTTCCATTGTGTCAGGAATTATCAAACAAGAAACATGTGCCTTAAGGTTGATTTCCATTTCAAATGGTGACTGGACTCTGGATCTCGCTCTGGATCTCGCTCCCTTCACACACAGGATTTTGAATCTCAAAAGACTGGTTGAGTTGTTATTCTGCACTCTCTCACACACATACACACCACAGGTCACTTTAAACACATAAGAAAAGGTCACTTTAACACGTTCTGTATATATTCTATACACTCTCACGGACCTCTGTGTTATCATTGGAACTCATTCTGAGATCTCGAGAATGCAATGCCGGCCGAATCCTGCTAGGTGGCAGTATCGCCTACCCTTTTAAACCTTATTTCACACCGTGTGTTACATTTTATATGGTCCGGGCGGAGAATTTGGACCCAGGCAAGTGAAACGCTTCATTCGAGCAACTTGATGCATATTTTGTGCCATTTCTGGAAATCGCGATCAGACAATTGGAATATTCATTTTGGAATAACTCCTAGCAAAGGTAAGGACTATATGACATCAATCCATAACTCCATAACTCAGCTTCCAGGAGTTAGCCCGGATCACTCTGAAACTATACAATATTCACCATGGGATAACACGCGAAAAATTCACTATTTTTTACATGTTGGACGAGAGATAGTGACTGTCAAATGAGCCATAGTATTGTCTCCATAGCTATAATATAGAATATAGATATAGATATAGATATAGATATAGCTCTGCAAACATTGTGACGCACAGTGAAAAATCTTTTAAAGCGTGGCCCATTGACTACAGGGATGGGGATAATGGCTGGCACTGAATGAGTTAAAGGAAAGAAAAAAGGTCACTAAAAAAACATAACTGGATGTTTTTGTATAGTATAGGTAGTATAGCATAGTGACATATAGTATAACTGTATATTGTATAGTAGTGTACATAGGACTCATTACCTTTTTAATTCGTAAACTTAGCATTGTATTGTATTTTATCTTAGTACGTTTATCATGTCTATTTTTTATCTATTCTATTATTATTTGTATTTTTTGCACAATCGAAGCGGACATGGCCACCTTCATTTCACTATTATGTCTTGTGTATGTATGTGATGAATAGGGGTGTAACGATTCGACCTCGCAACGATTCGATTACGATTCTTCAGGCAACGATTCAATGCATCATGAAATCTCTTCATTTGACCACGATTCGATTAGATTAATATTCTATACATTTTCGATACATTTTCTATCAGTTAATTCCCCAAAAAATGTTGAATACACAAATGTGGCTGGGGGAACTGATTCACTCAGCATGAATGGACTATAGGTCAATAAAAACAATACACACAACAAAAAACATTATTTATTTTTAATTTTAATTAATTTCGATTATAATCGATTCTAACATATTCAAATCGATACATCGAATCGAACACATTAGAATCGATGCATTTCGATTAATCGATGCATCGTTACACCCCTAGTGATGAATAAACCTTTTGAATATTGAATCTTGAATCTTATGTATGAGGGCAAAGCAGACATGGGGTTAAATTGAGGGGCAACCACAAAGGAAGCATGCGATTGTTCCCCTGTTTTAAGGGCTTTCAGGTTCTCTCACATCCTAGAATCCAATTTAATTCCATGACACAGGTCGTACAGAGGAGGCCATAGGTCGCACAAAAGAGAACGAGGATATTCATCATGGACTCTATTGAGTTCAAGGGAACCAACTCTGGGTTCCTGGATGTCTTTCTAGTGGCCCTACTATTGATGTGAAACCCAGTGCAGTTCCCTCAGGACGCCCACTTACCTGGGTTTGTTGAGTGGGGCTGATTGGACCATGTAAGCTGTCGGGTGCTGAGTGCTGTGTTTTTTTAAACTACTAAGTGCTGATGCTGCATCTACAAGCCATATTGTCAATTCCTGGAAGGGGTGAAGGAAAAGCTTATGCTCCAATAACTTCTTTGACCCTAAAACAAAAGGTTATTGACTGGCTACGCAGTGTGTATATATGTGGATGATTTATGGCCCATATGTCAAGCGTTTTCAAAGCACGTTTCAAAAGCCCTGATCAGTATATACACCCTGAGGGATGGTTCATAAATGATGAACCAAACTGACGAGTCAGAGGAGATGGCTTGAGAAGAAAATAAACCCATGCCCTATTCTAGAGGAAATAGAAAAGGGGTAGGGAATAAAGGAAGGAAAGGAATCCAGGTAGTCTAGGTTACACATTGTAACAGACTAAAAAAAAAAAAAAAAAACCTTTTTTTTTACTGATGTGTAAGTAAAAGCACCAAATTAACTCATTCAGCACCAGCGATTATCCCCATCCCTGTAGTCAATGGGCCACGCTTTAAAAGATAGGCATTTTCACTGTGCGGCATGATGTTTGCAGAGCTATATCTATATTCTATATTATAGCTATGGAGACAATACTATGGCTCATTTGACAGGCATTGTTCATAGTCCATCACTGAATAATCAGTTCATTTCTACATACTGTAGTTTGTGCGCTATTACATGCTAAACATCGCCCCTTTCCAAAATAATCCAGTCTTTTTTCATAGATCACGAGATATGACGCGGTATATGCAATATGCTCTCGTCCAACATGTAAAAAAGAGTGAATTCTTTCATGTATACATTCGCGTGTTATCCTGTGGTGAATATTGTATAGTTTCAGAGTGATCCGGGCTAATTCCTGGAAGCTGAGTTATGGAGTGCTATGTGCATTTTGCGAAAGTCGTTAGCCTTGCTCGCCTGGACACGATATTATTTCCAAATCAAAGGTATATAATAGGTATTATGTTTCATCATGAAGGCATCAAAGGGGGGTGGGGGGGCGGTCGTTTTGTGATACTCTGATTGTCAGCAACGGCATACGTTTTGAATACTACATACGCTGATTGTTGCGATCAATGTGAAATCATTGTAGGATCAAAGTAGGATTGATGTCATATACAGTGATGCCAGTAACTAGTTACTCTAATCTGATTACTTTTTTCTGTAAATAGTCATCTAACTTGTTATTTTTTACAAGCCAGTAATCTGATTACAGTTACTTTTCCAAGTTGCTGTGCGTTACTATTTAGTTACTATATCATAATGCTGATGATAAGAGAGCCAGGGGTACAGTCAGCTATAGACCGGAGAAGGCCTACCGGGAGGAGGTTGAGGTAATGGAACGCTGGTGCCAGGACAACAGCCTGAACATTGGTAAAACCAAGGAGCTGATCGTGGATTTTTAGGAGAACACAGCAGGGGACACACACACCACTGAGGATAAACAGGGCTACCGTGGACAGGGTGAGCAGCTTCAAGTACCTGGGGGTCCACATCTCAGAGGATCTGACATGGACAACACACATAGACTCAGTCGTAAAGAAGGTGAAGCAGCGCCTCTACCACCTGAGACAGTTAACTCTTTCAGTGCCACGCCTGGTTTTCCGTTTTACCGCTTGAATGCCACCATCGGCGCCAATGTTAACGTTAATATCGCCTAATCTATGTTTTAAATTATGGCTATGTGTCTAATCTGCCCATCGCATTATCAAAGACTATTTTCCAGTCAGTGCTGTGAAGGCAGATTGATTTTCTATCGCGTCGTTTCCGTTTCAGAGCAGTTAGAAAAGCCCCCGTTTTGATATAAAAAACAGCTCATTCTGGAGCATTCTATGAAAATCGTCTTTTAGTGGAATATTCCACAACGTTGATATTCGTCGGCCTTTTTATGAATCGTTTTCAAATAAACGCTAGATGATCAATATTATACATGCACGCAAGCACATTACGGCCGCGCACTGATAATCGCTCCGTTGATTTCCTCACAGACTTTTACAGTGAAACCGAAAGAAGACATTTCACAAAACAGCTTATAACTTCATCAAACTTACTCCGATTATCCTACCACTGATAACATAGAGTCCTTACCTGACATCAGATGGTATCCAACTGGTATATTCCAATTCCTGATCACCATTAAAAAAAATCGATATGTGTATGGATCCAACGCGACACTGTAGAGCTCCATGATCCGCGGGGATCTGAGGCTCCAGAATGAACTGTGGTAACCCCGGCTGGATCAGTGAACTGGAAAATGTGGAGTACCTGATTTTTTTCCCCATTCATTTTCATTGAGTCCATTCCAAAATCACTTATGTCATCTGGGAGACGACAGGGGGCGCTTTTTTCCACAGTGATCACCGGCGCAGCTCGGCTATACTCGGGTAGGCTCGGGTGATGCAATAATTTTTCAGATCGCAAAAAAAAATAATAATAATAATTCAGAGAAATCTTGTGAGTGGCACGCAACCACCTATAAAAAAACCCGAGAAATCTCGTGAGTGGCACTGAAAGAGTTAAGGAAGTTCAGAGTATCTGGGAGTATACCAGTCCTTCTACTCCGGAGCTGTAGAGAGCATCTTGACTGGAAACATCACTGCCTGGTATGGAAACAGCAAGGCACAGGACAAGAAGGCCCTACAGAGAGTGGTGTGCTCAGCTGAGCGTACTACGGTATTGCACTACCACCCCTGCAGGTCTTATATAACAAGAGGTGCAAATCCAGAGCCTGCAGAATAATTAAAGACCCTCACCACCCCAACAACAGCCTTTTCAAGCTGCTGCGGTCAGGCAAACGCCTGCGAACACCAGCAACTAGGACAGAGAGACTTCGGCTCAGCTTCTTCCCCCAGGCCATCAGAGTCTTGAACACTGAATTCTCCACACACAAGCACACATGAGCACACACACAAAACACACACTGTATACGCTCACACACTAGCAGTCACTTTAACATGAACACACACACACACACATGCTGCACACGCTCACACTTATGGTCACTTGTAAAGTTTACACAATGAAAGGTCACTTTAAAAAAACAAGAACGGGAGTGGTTCTTGTATAGTAAACAGATGGATAGCAAGCTAGCATAAGGACACATAGTATAACTGTAGATTGTATAGTATAGCATTGTATTGTATAGTAGTGTACATAAGACCCAGTGCCTCATCCGTAGCTAACAGTGTATTGCACTATCACAGGACCTAGCATGTCTTACCATGCTTTTGTAAAACTCATGTACATATACCTGATATGTCTTTACCCTTATTACTTGTATTATTGCACAAATGTCGCATTCTCATCCTATTTTATTTTTAATTCAAATTATATTATATACATTTTCTATTTTATTTCGTTTGGGAACCACTGTCCTAGAGTGCCTGAGCAGTGGACAGCTGTGACCTTATATCGCCGGATGGCTGATGACGTCTCATGATGACCTGTCTGAGCAGCCAATGATGATTTATGACATTATGCACTTTCAATAAAGCATTATATATAAAAAAAAATAAAAAAAAAACGTTGTCATTCTTATGTTGTGGCAGCAGCAGGGACAACGACGACGACTTCGTAACCTACAGTAGTTACTTTCAAAGTAACTAAGTTACTTTGATAACCAAGTAATCAGTAAAGTAACAGTAGATGACTTTTTAAAGGAGTAATCAGATTTATTTTTTAAGTAATCTGTGGCATCACTGGTCATAGTCCTTACCTTTGCTAGGAGTTATTCCAAAATGAATATTCCAATTGTCTGATCGCGATTTCCAGTATTGATGTCCATCGCGTCCCTGACATGAAATGGCACAAATTATGCATCAAGTGTGCTGGACACGTTCCACGTTGCTCGAATGAAGCGTTTCACTTGCCGGAGTCCAAATTCTCTGCCCGGACCATATCAAATGTAACACACAGTGTGAAATAAGGTTTCAATGGGTAGGCGATAGTGCCACCTAGCATGATTCGGCCAGCATTGCACTCTCGAGGTCTCAGAATGAGTTCCAATGATAACACAGAGGTCCGTGAGAGTGTATAGAATATTAAAATCGAAAAAACAATGAAAACCCGAGAAATCTCTGGTATGACGCTCAACCGCTGGCAAGATAAATGTCGGGTATGGCGCAGAAAGTGTTAAGAAAAGAACGATTAGGCAGAGACAATTCTGAAAGCCTGGAAGATCAGTAAAGGAGTTATGAATTGTAACAGGCATTCTAGTGCGTAATTATTACACATTGAAATTCCCTACTGGGAATAAATTAGGAGCCTACAAAAGCTCACCGCTAGCAAAGCTAGGTAGATAAAGGAAGGCTCCAAGAGTTAAGGACAGAATGAGAGGGGAACTTTTGTCCCTTAATTAAAAAGAATATAATAATTTAAACTTGCCTACTGGCTAGAAATAGGTACTGTATTAGTGTATTGTACCCATTCTGCAATCTGTTAATAACATTTTCAATCAATCAATTCAATCAAGCCTAGGCAACCTCACAGCTGGCCAGAGCCAGGTAGATGGGGGTGGGCTCCCCAGTTGAGGACAGAATGAGAGAGAGGGAGAGAACAGGTGAACAGGGGACAGGGGGAGGAGGACCATGAGGCTGTTGCATTATGTCTTCCACTGAAACCCCTCTGAGGAAGGCAGAGGAGGCATCTCTGGTGGCACTGGTGATGCCTTCACACAGCCACTGTGACGACAGGCGTTTCTTTGGCAGAGCTTAACCTCTGGCTGCTTCACCATGACACAAGAGCAACTGTTGGGTCGATCTGAAGCCTGCTGTGCAACTCACATAGACCGAGAGCACATGTGGCCTGACATTCCATTTAGCTACAAACTCTGTGTTGTGTTTGTGGGCGATGAGGAATGAGACGAGGATAACTGCTGCCTTGCCAGCTGGGGGGAGTTATTCTCTCAGTGTAAAACACAATTATTATGAGTACAGCGACTTCACATGACCGGCTCTCTGGCTTCGGGCCAACTCAGTATAATACATGTGCCACTACATTTACCACATTCAGTCTTTAAATCAATAAAACAAAATAACTACATACTGTATGATTCTGATTATTAATTACCTTTCACAACTGTCTGTCTTCCTGTCACAAAATATGCCTCACTATGACAAGGTGTTCTGGGCGATCTAAATGTTCATGTTTGCTGCCCCTCTAGGCTGTATGTAAATGAGTTCATACAGTTAATTGAATAATAAAATTTTACCCAACATATCAAAGCACCAACGCACAAACTTGATCACTAGACCTGGTCCTAACCCATGGCTTTGAAATTGACAACTTGGAAATTAACGACACGGGCCTCTCAGATTACTCTGTTATTATATTTGACGTTTTGATCTCTGCCTTGCACTCCAAACCTCTCCTCCCTGCCCGCTCCTCTCGCCACATTAACTCCTCTACTGCTAGTAGTTTCTGTGCAGCCTATAGATCTGATCCGAACACCTGCAATATTGAGGCCCTACCATAACACAGAGATGCTTATCACTATTATCACTAAAGGGGAAAAAAAGGAAATTACATATATTAGGATTTAATTATTCACCCACAAGAGTTTTAAGATGAGCAATTGTAGGCCCAACTGGTCCTGGGCTATTGGAGAACGAAGAACAACACCTCACTTTAACTGGTCTCATGCTAAATATTATTTCCACAGAGAGTAGGTGTGAAATGTGAAATTAATTAAAATAATTATGCAATTGCAAGCTAATAATATCTATTACTTTTCAATTATTTATTGATATTGTACAAGATTAGCAACTAGGTTAAACTGGTCCTGGACGTGGAGAACTAAGGTCGCTTTCACATATAGTTTTGGTGGACTCTGTGCGGTTCTGGTGGTGAAGTTGCAACATTGTTGCATTCTTCATTTGGTTCGCCTGCGTTCACATAGAAATCTGTGAGGCGGACCGAATCTTCTGAACAATGTCACGCGGTCGAAAAGGGAGCTTGTCTATTGGACAGTGGAAATGTGTGTGTGGCTGCGAGCCCGTGTGTGCGCGTGCACGCGCGTGTGTGTGTGTCTGTGTGTGGACTGTCTGCGAGCGGAGGCGAGTTTTGACATGGCATTGATCCATTGTTCTATTGAAGCACATTACCACCATCCTCTCGCTAAACAACTTGTAGACCACAGTGTTTTTATGAGTGCCCACAAGTAGCTGTTTTATTAATAATATAATAAGCCGCGTTTTTTCTTCCTTCTTCCCAAGATGCACAGATATATAGATATGCTGCGAGCAGTGGTAAGGTAATAATAGTATTGACGTGGCATTGATCCATTGATCCAATGCCGTGCGCCTCGGTAATAATAATAAGCCACGTTTTTTCTTCCTTCTTCCCAAGATGCACAGTTAGATATATAGATAGATAGATAGATAGATAGATAGATAGATAGATAGATAGATAGATAGATAGATAGATAGATAGATAGATAGATAGATAGATAGATAGATAGATAGAGAGAGAGAGAGAGAGAGAGAGAGAGAGAGAGAGATAGCTAGATAGATAGATAGATAGAGAGATAGATGCAGTGTGCTTGTTTTGCAGTGAGTGCTGCGAGCAGTGGTAATAATAATCACTTCCAATATTTGGTTCGCGTTTGGTCCGATGAAGCGAACCGAGGCCGACGTTTTCAGGCGGACCAGAGTTCGCCTGCTTGGTCCGTGAACCGAGTTCGACACGCATTCACACAAACCCGAAAAACCGGACTATCGAATTCTGGTCCGAAAGTCCGGACCAAACAGCCCCTGTGTGAAAGCGACCTAAGTGTAACACACATGCGCGCACGCACACACACACACACACACACAAACACACACACACACACACACACACACACACACACACACACACACACACACACACATCTCTCACCTCAGCATCTCTCTACCGTAGCTTTTACTTATCTTGCGCAAAAAACAATAATTTCCACAGATTTGATTTCAGAGTAGGTATGATGAATTATCAATAATCCACTTGATAAGTGTGAAGTAAAATTGGATACAACTGAATAATACTATGGCCTGAGTCGAGTGAAAATGGATGATTGACTTTTAAAAGTGAAAGTAAATAAAAACACAGGGTAGCCTACAACTGAAGGCTAAATATTGGCTCCTCCTCCAATGGTCCATGAAAACACATTGATGCATTTTTATTCAATGATGGCTATGTGTGGATAACACTCTCTGTATTTTCATGAAAAGTCGGGACACTTGCGCATGGTGCGCTTGATTTCTATCACAGGCCAGTTGAATTGTGCCTAGGTGAGGCAGTGGGCCAAAATTCATTCATAAACAAGGTCTGGGGGCCGGATGAAAATGCCAGGCGGGCCGGATTTGGCCCACGGGCCTTGAGTTTGACACATGTGATGTAGAGTGACGTAAAAGTTGCATGAATTATGACCACGAGTGGCCCAAATCAGGGCCATCTGAAAAGATCAGATTTGATGTGATTTGTGCTGTTCACACTGTCATGAATAATCTTTTTTCTGATTCGGGCCACTTTGGCCTGCAGTCTGAACTACGTAGCCTTACTGTATAAAAAAAGATCATTGAACTGTCAGCTTGTAGGATGTCATCTTTACCCATATGCTCAGTTTTTACAGTTCCCACCAGGGCTTGACATTGGCACCTGCCCACCCGCCAGATGCGGGTAGAATTCCCCTGTGGCGTGTACCTCTGTCATTCTACCCGCCACAGTGGCTAGTGGTCTGTCTGTCTGTGTGTATGTGTGTGTGTGTTTATGTGTGTGTGTTTAGCGTCTTTTTTTTTCTGGTCATGTGCATTCTAAAAAAAAAAATCTCTGCCTTTGATTGGCTATATCACGTTCATTATGCAAAGACCAGCCCTGATCTGCCTCTGATTGGCTGAATGAAAAAAAGCCATGTGAAACCTGAAACCTCTCTTCAAAGTTATTTTCACACTGAGTCGCGTCGTCGCCAATACACATAATCAAGCTGGCGGGCTCGTTGAACACAGCTGCCTACAACCATGACCATCCTTACAGTACTGGCAAGTATTTTCATATCTTAACCAGCGTTGCAACTTGCAAGACGCTTATAATGAAACGTTCCAACGGCGACATTGTTCATCAATTGATTCAACCTAGAACCTACGCGCGCGCTCTCCCCCCCCCCCCCCCCCTCTCTCTCTCTCGCTCTCTCTCTCTCTCTGTCTCTCTCTGTCTCTCTCTCTTTCTCTGTCTCTCTCCCTCTCTCTCTCTTTCCCTCTCTCTCCCTCCCTCTCTCTCTCTCTCTCTCTCTCTCTCTCTCTCTCTCTCTCTCTCTCTCTCTCTCTCTCTCTCTCTCTCTCTCTCTCTCTCTCTCTCTCTCTCTCTCTCTCTCTCTCTCTCTCTCTCTCTCTCTGATTGATTGATTGATTGAATGAAAACTTTATTAACAGATTGCAGAATGGGTACAGTACAGTTCAATACATACAATTGTTAAGGGGATGCAGACCAGAGAAATACTTTCGTCTTGTTTACATCAGGGTCCCCCATTTTCATGACCATTTTAATAATCACATTATTACCATTGTTGGGTTATGATCGGCGTGTGTGGGGATATTTGGCTGGTGAAAATGCTGAGTGGCTAGTGACTTTGGAAAACCACTAGCCACAGTGGCTAGTGAGCCAAAAAGTTAATGTCAAGCTCTGGTTCCCACACATGTATTTTTTGTCGCGTATGCAAGTGAAATGCTCATACTGTCGAGCCCTGTCTGTTTATATATGCTGTTCTGTTCTGATTGGAACATGCCCATCCTTCACCAGGCAGTGAAAGCACCAGTAGCACTGCTCTGAGCTCTAACGCGTTGATGTGGGGCGTCGAGGGGAGCATCCACCTGCACCCTACTGCCCTCCACCCACACGTCCATCACCAGCCTATCAGACCTGACATCCAGACCGTGCCGGCATTTTGCGACGGCTGCCTCCTCGTGTACCGGAGGGGACACGTGATGCAAGGCTTCGTCCACATTGCAGCCGGCTTGTGGGAGGCATGGTCTAACAACGTTCGAGACAGGGGAGGGTAGAATTGGACAATACAAAATTGGGATGGGAGAAAAATAGAAAATGGGAGAAAAAGTAGTGTCACCCAGGGCCCAGCTGTCATTCACATGCGCTTCTTGGGTGCAGAAGAGCGCTGGTTGCCTGTGCTGTCTCCTGGAGACAGTCGAGGGATTAGGCTTGTTAGGTTCTCCGGCCGGAGGGGTAGAACCGCTGTTGGATCACTGCGTTTTACCTTGTAGTCACGTGGTGGGAGAGATTGTTTGGCAGCTGGTATTGACCAGAGGAGACCTTAGGCCCACGGACCTTTGGGACGGCATGCAGAAAATGGAGGGAGAGGCCGGGCCTTTCTGATACCATGGCATAGACTGACAGACCGCCGCCACTTCCTCGATGGAGACTCCAAACAGAGCGTCCTCAGAGCAAGGGCCAAAGAGGAGGGGTCTCTTCCGTTGTTCAGCTTGGATTGGGTCAGTAAAATGTATCTCTGCATCAGGGCAGAGATACAGTAGTCATTGTGTTTCCAATGGTGAAGAATAGCACCAGTGGATTGGGGCGAAGATTTCCATCTCCTCTGGGTTGAGTTGTTCTTTAACCGTCGCTACTGAAGACAGATTGTTGTTCGCAGCTGTACCACCTGGCTAGATAGGGGTCAATGGAATGGAGTAAAAGCGGGGACACAGAAGGGATTGCCACTTTGCCGGCAGACCACAGAAGTACTCTCCCACCATAGCATGGGGGGGGGGGTGAGGAGGGGCATCCCTCTAGCTGCAGCCGCAGCTTTAATGAGTTTAGGAAACACAGCAAACATACTGCAATCCGCCAGACTGTCATCTTCAATGAATGAAGTCGGGGCACCAGGAGAGTGGAAAGGGCTGTTGAACTGCAGGAGCCATCTGGCGTCATCTCCCTCACCGAGCCACATCACGGCGCTTTGGGATGATGAAAGGAGACCGGCGATCCTGTTCAGCCCTGCCGGCCCCCACTGGTGATGAAGGTCAGAAGATCCTGGACATCTCCAGAGGCAGCAGCTCTGCCGCTGCGTGGCCCTGAAAAGCGTTGTTCGGTTGGTGGAGCGGAGTCCATCTCGGCGTAGGTCGATAAGTCGAGAATAATATTTTTATACAGGGTCCAGATGCTAGCATGAAAGAAGCGGGCGGGGGGTTAAGTGGCTAAGCAGAGAGGGCGTGGTCCTGGTCAGTGATACAGTGAGTAGAATTCTTTCAGTGGGAACCTATAGGCTCCAGAGCAGTCCACTATAGGGCAAGACACTAAAGCCAGTCTGAGATATAACTGTAAGTTAACTAAAGAAAAGCAACACCTACACAACATGGCAAAAATATGTGTGTGTGTGTGTGTGTGTGTGTGTGTGTGTGTGTGTGTGTGTGTGTGTGTGTGTGTGTGTGTGTGTGTGTGTGTGTGTGTGTGTGTGTGTGTGTGTGTGTGTGTGTGTGTGTGTGTGTGTGTGTGTGTGTGTGTGTGTGTGTGTGTGTGTGTGTGTGTGTGTGTGAAAAAGAGATTTCCGTATCACTCTCCATGAAAACAGTTTCAAAATTTGCATCAGAAAGAGCATCGTAAAAGATGGTTTCCAGCTTCCAGCTTGCACCTCTTTATTCCCCCTGCGGCAGACAGGTTGTAGGCATCAGCCCAATGATTGGTACATGATGTCACCGTCATACAGAAGTGCTTCTGTCAGCTAGGCTACACATACAGGTCTGTGTATGGCGGTGGTGTCACGTACCGATCATTGCAGACCGCAGCAGAAAGACATGTTTGGGAAGACGTGTCTTGTGTGGACACTACCGTACTTCTTGATCAATAAAATAGCTTTTCTCCTGAAAAGCCATTTGACTCAGAAAACAGAGACATTACGGAGAACACTTGAGAAATGCAGTTAAACTAGCAACGTATGTACTTGTAGCAACGCTACTCCCCAACACTGCGTGTCGTATCTTCTATCATTAAGTTCCTCATCCAACTCATGTTGACAGTCCTGTGCAGGTTCTCTATAGGGAGGTCCAACGTTCTGCCGTAATCACAATGGGAGCTCCACCCACTGCTATTCAGAATGCAGTTTTGGCCCAAAAAGTCATCTATACACTTATCATCAGTGTTCTGTATGATATCCAAAAAGTCAACGATTGAGGAATTGAGGAAAGTTGCTTGATATTGCTATTGGCCTCTGTGTATCTTTTAATGTTTTACAAGGCATTATCCGTTGTTTGGCTTGGTCCCAGCGAGGTAATGGAATATGAATCCCCCTCATAGGGGAAACAGTTACAGTAAAGAACATTCACTTACAAGAGGTTTCTGCAGGACACTGGCTTTATATATTATATATGTACTTAATAATAGTTCAATGCTTTCTCTGTGTGTGTGTGTGTGTGTGTGTGTGTGTGTGTGTGTGTGTGTGTGTGTGTGTGTGTGTGTGTGTGTGTGTGTGTGTGTGTGTGTGTGTGTGTGTGTGTGTGTGTGTGTGTGTGTGTGTGTGTGTGTGTGTGTGTGTGTGTGTGTGTGTGTGTGTGTGTGTGTGTGTGTGTGTGTGTGTGTCATCAGGTCAGTAAGACAGGTGCCGAGGGAGCGGTGCTGGATGAAGCCAAGAACATCAACAAGTCTCTGTCTGCCCTGGGGAACGTCATCTCTGCTCTGGCTGAGGGAACGGTACGACAGAGACATCTGCTCTGCCTTGTTTGCTTGCTCCTTGTCTCTCGGTACATCTGGCTGAAGCCCCTACTCTCTTCACGCTCGCTAGCCGGCTGACGTTGACTGTCGGTTTGTGCTATATGGTAAAAGGTAGATTTCAGTTGGCTTCAATTGCCACCTGTTTTCTTTTCTATGATGATTCGGGACCCAGATGAGTCACAGGCCCTTGCTTGGTGGGTCCCCGACATCCCACGTGACAAAAGTGGGAATATTATTTTAATACTAAATGTAAATGTGGCATTTCTATCCTGGGCAGAAAACTTTATTATGCCTTGGATCATACCAGTCTAATTTGGAGTTCTCACTCGCTGACTTCTCTCTCAGACACACAAAGCTGCCCCTCCTCCTCCTCCTCCTCCCCCTGCCCCTCCCAGACCCGTGTCAACAGAGGCTCATATTGCCTCCGGCAATAGTCTGCTCTAGTCTAGTGCATGGAACCTCTGTGAGCTAACGTTAGCTACCTACTAGCTAACGTTACTGTTTAAACAAAATGACCCAGTCAACTATTCACTTTTAGTTTAATACATGAGGCATTGTCTAACGTTATCTAGCCGACTAGCTACTGATAGCTCCTGATATCAACAAATGCTCCAGCAATAGTCGAGTGCATGATACCTCCGTTAGCTCTGTAGCTCATGTTAGCTCACGTTAGCTCACTGTTTATATGAAATGTCCCAGTAAACTAAATAGTTCACTGAGGCGTTGTCTTAACGTTATCTAGCCGCCTAGCTACTGATAGCTCCTGATATCAACAAATGCTCCAGCAATAGTCGAGTGCATGATACCTCCGTTAGCTCGGTAGCTCACGTTAGCTCACTGTTTAACACGAAATGACCCAGTAAACTAAATAGTTCACTGAAGCGCGAGGCGTTGTCTTAACGTTATCTAGCAGTAGCTACAGATAGCTCCTGATATCAATGTCTTATAACATTGATTCAATGCATATTCGAGCCCCTGGCTTGCATCGCAGTCACGAAAGGGGCTAGCTGAGGGCATGCTGAATGTGATTTGACCAAAGCAGAGTATACACACAGACAGTGGAGCTGTTTGCAGATAGCGAGCATTTTGACTTGTTGCGTGGTGGCGATGTCTCGCAGATAATACAACTACAAGTATGATTATATAATATATATATATTTTATAAAAAAAAAAAAAAAAAAAGTATATTACATATATATATATTTTTTATAAAACCGATATCGGCCGATATGGCTCATAGACGATCGGTGATCGGTATCGGTGGCAAAAAAACGTGATCGGGGCATCCCTACTTCATAGCAGTAAAAATAGACATAAATGAGCATAAAATAGACAGAATACAGTAAAAGCAATGCAGAGAATAAGAAAAATGGTGAAAGCAATGCAGGTAACCATACAAATATTGACTCACACACTTTACTTTAGTTTGAAGTAATAATTAGACAGTCATCCACAATATTTCGCACTGCGCTTGTGTCGTTATCAGTCTTTGTGTTCATCAACTCAATAGGGCGACCCTATAACTTTCAAATATATTTGTCAGTATAAGTCCAGGTTTCTTGACTTTCTCAAAAACTTTGGTTAAAATGGTGAACAGGGTCCCTTGGGGTCCCGGAGATTGTGAATGTCTATCTGCCAAGATCACAACCACACAATGTGTAGAGTGCAAAGTGGCAGAATGCATTAATATAGCAGCATAAACAACAAGATACGTTTTTAGCTTACTTATGAACATATTTTGTGAGCTAGCCTCCCTAATGTATATAGGTAAAGTGTTCCATAGCTTTGGTGCGTAGTTAGCAAAGGCTGCATCCCCGATTTAATTGTGGCTGTTGCTGGGAACATTCAATAAACCAGTAGTAGAGAATTGGCAATGTAGCTTGTTCCATTTAGGGCTTTGTATACAGATGCAGCCATTAGTCTTCCTAACCATTTTGCCGTGACGAGCACACGGTGGTCTAACGGCATGGGAATTAATTAGGAAACCAGGTTGCTGTTCTGTTATATTCCCGCCAGGAGGCGCAAAGTCTGTTCATTAGACGGACGCTACAACGAGACCGCAAATGACATCACGCCATATCACTATGTCTATAGACTGTATGAATTAATGTTGCTGAATTAAAGAATTAATCATTAAAACGTGTCAAATCTAGTCTGTTAACTTCATTAGACGGCCCGACCTGCGGCTCTCTGTTCATTGATCAGGAGGAGCGATCACAACGCTGTTATTGTAATGCTTTTTGGTAATGCAATGTTGCTGAATAAAATAATTAAAGAGTTAAAACCTGTCAAATCAGCAGTCAATGTGTATATTTTCAGCATCACGTTTGTTTACCAACGATTTTAACTGGTAGGATTAGTGTAATATAAGATTATAGATTCTCAATGCATTTTCTGTGTGAGACTGTGGCTTAGCGGGATTATCCCTGTCTCCGAATCTAAACCATGTCTCAAAACCTGGAGAACTGGTTTGAATCCTGTTAAATTCTTTTGATATAATTCATTTATAAAAATGTAATGGTGTTCTGGCAACGTGTTTTTGCTAAATACATTACTGTACATGTACTGTAATGCCTCGTTTTATTAAATGTCCTTTGGGCGATAACAGCGAAACAACATTGAAGTCGCCATTGTGTGATGCGACACATGAGCGAGAGGAGAGAGAGAGAGAGAGAGAGTTATAAGTTATAACGTTAAGTTAGCTAACATTAGTGCTCTGTGGTGGTCACACATAATAAATGAACTTAACCAACTGGCGTTATCGTGAAAATATCTAACGTTAATTGCTCTAACGTTAATTTTCATTGCTACAGTAAATACGATTATTACAAACAAATTGGGCACCGAGTTACCCATCAATTCTACAAATCATTTCACTGCAGTTGAGACAGATACTGTATCTAAAGCCCTGGCTGCCTGGAGATTCTAGTGTTAAACATTGTTGGCCCTGTACTTACTCAGAAGTACAGGGCCAACAGAACCCATAGTTAAAGAGACACTGTCCTCTATGATTCCCCCCCCCCCCCCCCCCCCCCCCCTCCAAGACATTAACTAATTTCATTGTTTACATTGTCATTTGACAAATGCTCCATCAGTAAAATCCCAAAGAGGCTGTTTAAACCTTAACTAATTTCATGCACCTTGGCTATTTTTCAGCATTAAAATACCTAATTACACCAGCAGACATCTCATTAGTGGACTGCAGCACCTGACAGGCAGTCTCCTGTTCTAGCCTTATCCATCCTATTACTCCCAGTCCACAAAGGTCAGGTGATTGAATAACGATGTGCCATTACTATAGCTGTGGAATTAGTTGTTAGGAGCTCATCGAATGCCAATGGTTGTCATCACCCGATTATTATGGGTAGGCCTATTGGTGCATCGCAAATTTTGACACAAGGAAATCCTTATTATCATTGTGGTCCTTGGATGCTCATTGTGGTCAAATGGTGTTATGCCTTCTAGCCATAGTATTCTCTCAGCTATAGCTCCTTTTCAAGTCACACTACCCCTGTCACTATCTCTAGCCTGTACAACGGTAGGCTGTGTAGTCACCGTAGCAGCCCTGGCATCTATCAGTAGTCATATCTATTATGCCATTGGTTCTTGCAGGATTAACAAAATAACTATACAAAAGCCACATGTGAACTAATTTTCACCCACTTCCAATCCCAGCTCTCCATCCATCACAATAATGAAAACATCCACCCCACCATTACACGAGGGGATCCCCAGTAAACGCTGTGTAAAAAGCTCATATTATACGTGTAGTGTAGAGCCTCGCAAATCATTTTACAAGTTATAAGTGAATTTGCACCTTATTGATTGATCAAGGACTCAGGCGAGGCTTTCTGAAGGCTGGTTTGTATTGTTGTTATTTTCCGGCATTGATGCTCTCTTTACCAGTGTGACCGTGATGAGAAATGTGGCGCATGCTCGTTTTCAAGAAGGGTCTGTGTGCCTGTATTCTACAGTATCTTTTCATACATACTATTATTTTCCTCTCTCTCTCTCTCTCTCTCTCTCTCTCTCTCTCTCTCTCTCTCTCTCCTCTCTCTCTCTCTCTCTCTCTCTCTCTCTCTCTCTCTCTCTCTCTCTCTCTCGCCCTCTCCACCCTTTCTCTCCCCCACCTTTACACACCTGCCCCTCTCTCTTTCTTCCCCCCCTCTCCTCTCTCTCTCTCTCTCTCTCTTTCTTCCCTCTC
>NC_140170.1:114173078-114273078 GCF_963971535.1 Notolepis coatsorum
GAATAATATATAGTTGAAAGGGGTGTACAGTATGTGGGGATTTTACAAACTGAGTGATTAAACCTAGATCTCTGATAATAATGAATGCCTTTGGATCCTATAGCATGCAGGCATGGGAATATGCAGCAGCATCTGTCTCTGCACACGACCACCGAGCCCAGTTTGTACCTGAGACAATCTCACATTCAGATAATTTCCCCCTGCTACAGGAATTTACCTATCTCAAACTCGCCCTCTTTTCTTGATCCACCCATCACAACTGTCGCTCCCCTCGGACAAACGCAACAGTTGTGAGGGGAGGATCAATAAAAGAGGGCAGGCTTGAGATAAGTTAATTAAGTTGGGACACCTTTTCTTGTTACTTCAAGTGTCATGAAATCGGGATAATGCTTGTGAATTGCGGTGCTCCAATACTGTATAGGTTACCGTAGCCATATAAGACTTGCTCTAACATGAATAACGTTTTTCAGCTCCATGAATTATTATTATTCTGACTTATTACCTTATTACATCCTATATTTTGAGACAGTATACCTATATACATTACATTTATCGAATTCCTGTGGTGAG
The DNA here is from genome assembly GCF_963971535.1 of Notolepis coatsorum. Classification (NCBI taxonomy): domain Eukaryota; kingdom Metazoa; phylum Chordata; class Actinopteri; order Aulopiformes; family Paralepididae; genus Notolepis; species Notolepis coatsorum. The sequence goes on from NC_140170.1 coordinate 114,173,649, forward strand.
AGTATGTAATATTACTGCATAGGTCTACAGTATCAAGGGATTTGAAAAACATTGATTCCTCTCTTACCTCCCTACCTCTCTTACCTCACCGTCTCACAGCACGCACCATCAACTCTATTTGACAGCAAACCAATTTGCATACCTATTCATGAGTTTCAAACTCATTTTCATCAGAGCAGCCGGGGCTGAAATGTCTTCTTGACCATTCCTCTCTCTCTCTCTCTCTCTCTCGCTCTCGCTCTCTTCTCTCTCTCTCTCTCTCTCTCTCTCTCTCTCTCTCTCTCTCTCTCTCTCTCTCTCTCTCGCTCTCGCTCTCGCTCCTCGCTCTCTCTCTCTCTCTCTCTCTCTCTCTCTCTCCCTCCCTCTCTCTCTCTCCATCTCTCTCCCTCCCTCCCTCCATCTCTCTCCCTCCCCTCCCCTCAGAGCTAAGGACCATCAGGACCACTGTGAGTGTGAACCTGGAGCTGACGGCGGAGCAGTGAAGAAGAAGTATGAGAAGGAGAAGGAGAAGAGCAGGAGTCTGAAGGAGACAGTTCAGAGACTGGAGGCTGAGCTGTGCCGCTGGAGAATGGTGAGAGGACATTACATGAACCCTGTAACACTAAAGATAGAGGCAGCAAGTATAAAAACAAAAATATATCTGTTAATTTGACATACCGTAATACAACTTTTTTTTTAAAGACAACAAAAAGAGAACAGATAAACAAATCATAGTTTACCCTGTTCAAAAAAGGAGTAGGAAGAAGTATACACCTTTTTAAATTCCTACCCATTTTTTATCACAAATGATAATTTAATCTATTGTTAATTATATGTATAAACGCTGTCTCTCTATACAATCCAATACATTTATATATAATACATTTATATAAATATACCTTATAAATATGTAATATATAATATATATATACTAAATAAATACCATATACATAATTTCTTCTATTTTTTATTTACATCTTACACATACACCTATCAACACACTTCCTCTTTCAGATACGATTTTTTGTACATCTTTTTAAACTGATTTATGTTTGTACTTTATCTCTAACTCTAGACTGTTCCACAAGTCCAAATTAATCACCACCTCTGTCTAAGTGGACAAAATAAATGTTTATGTCACAAAATTATAATTTTTCAAACAAATTAAGCATTCTGTGTTGTCGGTCATTTCTCTTTTCAAATATGAAAGAGAAATGATACGTGACAGATTCTTAGATACGGTTGACTCCCCATTCAAAGAGATAGGGGTCTGGTCTTGTTAGTCCCCGTTATCAAGGTGTGGGGCGGAGTGAACAAACTTCTCTTTAGACTTTTTTAGATATTTGTCACCGTTATTTATAAAGCACTTTTGTTATGGTTTGTAACCGACCCCAATCGCACAACACAAGACAGGTATGATGGTTTGCCAAGAAACAGATATTTATTGAACAACAGGGAAAAACAGGGAAAAGGGCACTGTCCCTTTAAGGGAGAATCACAAATACAGGAATCTAATATGAGGGGAAGGAAAGGTGCCTTTAAGAGGCGGGCAGGAAAAGGGAACACAATGGGAAGGTAAGGGAACGCCTAAGGGAAGGTTAAGGGAACGCCTTGGGACAGAGGAACTAGAGACTAGGTAAACCAGGGACAAGGAGAACGAGGGAGAGAGGACTAGGGACTAGGAGAGCTAGGGAACAGGAGAAAACGGGGACTAGGGGAACTAGGGACTAGGAACTAGGTGGAACTAGAAGGGGAGAACTTGGGACCAGGAACTAGGTGGAACTAGAAAGGGGAGAACTAGGGAACAGGAACTAGGTGGAACTAGAAGGGGAGAACTTGGGACCAGGAACTGAGGTGGAACTAGAAGGGGAGAACTTGGGACAGGAACTAGGTGGAACTAGAAGGGGAGAACTTGGGACAGGAACTAGGTGGAACTAGAAGGGGAGAACTAGGGAACAGGAACTAGGTGGAACTAGAAAGGGGAGAACTAGGGAACAGAGGGGACTGAGGCCCGCGGAGACGGGCTGGGGAACAGGGAGGAACTGGGAGGACTGGTGGAAATCATCTGGGCCGCTCTGCAGGACAGAGGAGATAGTTAATGCACAAAAGGGAAAAAACAGAGCAGGTGCAGAACAGTCCAAATAACAAAGTGAACAAAGTAATAATATCTTCGTGTGACAAACACACAGGGGGAGATGTAAAGTCCAAAAATACTATTCTAAGTGAGAACCAAAAACAGAGGCATTACGCTGGGAGATGAATTGTCCAAACTAACTAACAGAGGCAATACGCTGGGAGATGAAATGTCCAAACTAACTAACAGAGGCAATACGCTGGGAGAGTGACATCACAATCAAAACTCACCCAGGCGTATGCGTAAAGGTACAGGAACAGCAGCGGGAACGGGGGCAAGAGGCACTACGCTGAGTGAGTGACATCACAATCAAAACTCACCCAGGCGTATGCGTAAAGGTACGGGGACAGCAGCGGGAACGGGGGCAAGGGCACTACGCTGAGTGAGTGACATCACAATCAAAACTCACCCAGGCGTATGCGTAAAGGTACGGGGACAGCAGCGGGAACGGGGGCAAGGGCACTACGCTGAGTGAGTGACATCACAATCAAAACTCACCCAGGCGTATGCGTAAAGGTACGGGGACAGCAGCGGGAAACGGGGGCAAGGGCACTACGCTGAGTGAGTGACATCACAATCAAAACTCACCCAGGCGTATGCGTAAAGGTACGGGGACAGCAACGGGGCGAGGGCATCGCCACCGGGTGGCTGGCTGTCCGAGCCGAGGGACAGAGTGCTGGAACAGTGGCGGTGACGAGGGCATCGTCCACCGGGTAGCCGCTGTCGGAGCCGAGGAACAGAGTGCTGGAACAGTGGCGGTGACGAGGGCATCGTCCACCGGGTAGCCGCTGTCGGAGCCGAGGTACAGAGTGCGCGCCACACCTTGGTGTGCGCGTCGGAACAGGGAGCTGGAACAGTGGCGGTGGCGAGGATGTCGTCCACCGGGTAGCCACTGTCGGAGCGAGGAACAGAGTGCGCGCCACACCTTGGTGTGCGCGTCGGAACAGGGAGCTGGAACAGTGGCGGTGGCGAGGATGTCGTCCACCGGGTAGCCACTGTCGGAGCGAGGAACAGAGTGCGCGCCACACCTTGGTGTGCGCGTCGGGACAGTGGCGGTGGCGAGAGCGTCGTCCACCGGGTAGCCGCTGTCGGAACCGAGAGACGCCTCGGGGTGCGTCTGCGAGGAGGAGTGTGCCAAGCTCGAAGGTCTGGAAGATGCGCATCTGTGCGCTGGAACGGAGGAGCGTGCCAAGCTCGAGGGTCCGGGAGATGCGCGTCAGTGCGCTGGAACGGAGGAGCGTGCCAAGCTCGAGGGTCCGGGAGATGCGCGTCAGTGCGCTGGAACGGAGGAGCGTGCCAAGCTCGAGGGTCCGGGAGATGCGCGTCAGTGCGCTGGAACGGAGGAGCGTGCCAAGCTCGAGGGTCCGGGAGATGCGCGTCAGTGCGCTGGAACGGAGGAGCGTGCCAAGCTCGAGGGTCCGGGAGATGCGCGTCAGTGCGCTGGAACGGAGGAGCGTGCCAAGCTCGAGGGTCCGGGAGATGCGCGTCGGTCTAGATGTGCGTCAGGACGAACAGCTGCGCTGGGGTCTGCAGTGGAACGCTGAGGTGCCTCCCGTGGAAGTTACAGGGAGCGCAGAACAGTCTCCTCCACAGGCTACGGCGACAGCAGACGAAGGCTGGAGCAAACATCTCAAGGCTGGAGAGGTCCATCTTACAGCATTGGTAGACCAGAGGATCTCCCGAAAAGAGTCTAGATGTTAGGAATATGACTCGGCATGAATACAACACGACCCCACGCCAAAACGAGGGGAAGCGCCCTGGTATTTAAAGCCCACAGGGGGACTAATTAGCCTGCCACCACAGGTGCGAGAGATAATAGAATATCAAACAGGTGTGGCCACTAAGGGTAAGGAACGAGAGGGTGGGGGCTAGAGAGAGTGAGTAGGGAATTCCTAACAGTAGGCTTAAAGAAGACAGAGAATAGGGAATTCCTAACAGTAGGCTTAAAGAAGACAGAGAAAAGGTAGTGAGCAGCGGGCAAAACCTCACAACTTTCACAGTAGTAACACCGGGATGGAGGTCTTATATCAGTCTCATAACAATCTAGAAAGGAATAATACAGAGTTTTATATTGTGTAAATACATGTGAGTTTATGTGTGTATGCAAGGCAAGCATATATGGATATAATCCAGCAAGGAGTGAGAAAGCACAGTAGGAACAGGACAAGGCATATGAGAAGCAGTGAAATGCTTCAGAATAGAAATGGGTTTTGAACATGGAGTTGAATATTGATGTTGACTCGCAGCGAAGGCGCGGTCACCCAGGAAACAACGTGCCTGATCTGAAGATCTAAGGACTCCATTGCTATTATGGGGGCAGAAAGAGTCTATACTTTCCGTAGCCGCATTTCTGGCAGACGTTCTCTGATTGGCCGACTCCAGTTTCTACACTGGTTAGGCTTAGGCACTCTTCGAAGTTGGTTAAGGTTAGAGTTTGTCTTAGAGCGTGACGGCAAGTTCTTTCGACGGTTAAGCTTAGGCACTCTTTCGAAGTTGGTTAAGGTTAGAGTTTGTCTTAGAGCATGGCGATAGAACGGCAGGTAGTTTGCAGGCTGTTCGACGCGGAAATGGGCAAAGACACAGCTCGTCACGCTATTGGGCAAACATGTCAGTGGCCAATCAGAGAGCGTCAGTCAGTGCCAATCAGAGAACGTCTGCCAGAAATGCGGCTACTGAAAGTATAGGATCAGAGATGTACACAGGACAGATCATGTATAGATTTATAAACAATCTCCAATATTTTCAAATCAATCCTATAACGAACAGGGAGGCCAATGTGGAATAACTTACTCAGTCAAATGGATCCGGTTAATACGATTTATTAGCCAGAGAGATCAATACATTACAAAATAGTTAGAGATATGGCTGAATGGCTCTCATCCTGTGACCAGCTTCGACACGAGGGAGTAAGAGGAAGAATAGAGAGCGAGAGAGCCCTTTTATAATCAGGAGGGGGGGACACGCCATTTAACTGTAGATTTGGGGGAAGGGGAGGGGGTTAAAGACATGAGCTGAGACAGAAGGAGGAGACAAGCTCCATATTTCCTCCACACTAATGTACAATTGCTAGAATAGGAGTAATACTGTGTATTCATGCCTTTTTAGATGTACAGTAAGTCAGTCGTCCAGCTGGAGACAGGATAGAGGACTGACTAATAGGATGAAAATAATCGTCAAGCTCCGGTTCCTTTTCTCTTCCACCAAATATTTACCAATGTACAATTGACTAGTAGTTTTGTCCTTTACTGTGAAGTTGGAGGAGAGGGAAAACTAAAGGAGCGGACATTGCAATTTTCCTACACACCCACTGGGAGAATAATCTCAAGCTGGTGACGTCGGGGCACCTGTGCTGGAATGCTGATATTGTTTTGGCTAGCGATTTTTCCTTCTTTTTTTATTTTTTTATTGCCACTTGAAAATTCTAAGTCCCACCTTATCAAAGAGAGAAATCAATATCAGAAGACAAATCAAAGTAAAGAGCCTTTGAGAAGCACATACGAAGCTAGGAGTGATTTAATAAGCCATTCATTTTCCCATAGAGACGGCAGGGGTGAAGACAGAAACATTATGACAAACTTGAGAGGTCTATACCTGCATACAAAGTGTTACAATGAAACGAGACATTATCTAACGTTAGATTACATTCGATTCTACAGTACAACAAAAATAAGTTGGCATCTAACCAGAGTGCAAATGTTAAGTAAATGAGTACTACTGAGTAATAATGCTAATCAGATGTATGTACAGTGTTATAGTTGTTAGAAAACTGTGCCTATAGCGGACTCTCCAAAGACAACACATTTAAACATCCCACCCACCATCCTCTGGTCCTGGCCTCATCCGTCTGGGCTCTCCCTTTCCCCTACTACAGGTTGCCCAGGAGCTTTCTTGATCATCTTCATTTGAAAAGGTCAGGGAATAGCTTTTCAGTGTATCCTAATTAGCCCTGGACGACTGCTTTTTCACTTTCCTCTGGTTAATAAGAGCCAAGAGGCCAGCTCCACTGTTTTCTCTCCCACAGCCTTCCTCAGCTCTGGCTGGGGGAGGTCCGCACTGCACGGGAATCAATCCTGCCTCTTTGCCGCGGTGCCGAGTGCACTCTCCCCATGGAGCAGTTCTTACAACAAATGGTATATTTTATGTAAGGCAGTGCCAAGACAGCACCACACACACACATGCACACAGACAGAATGTGCACACACACACGGGTACATAATGTATATATAGGGCAGAATATATAATACATGTTTATATGGAGCCCACATCAGCTAAAAACATGCAGCATACTACTGTACCAAGCACATGCATATCCCAAGGACATGCATACACGCAGACAAACAAATATAAACACACACACACATACACACACTCCATGGATGACAATCTTACGGGGTGATTAATTTCCATTACAGGCTATAATCTTCATTAAAATTGGAATGGGGACGTCCTAGAGGTGGGCTTGTTCACAAAAGTTCCATCTTGGCGTTCTCGGAGTGCATACTGCTCACAAAACACTTCTTAGTAATCCTTACAGCAGACCAGGAGTAATTATCCCTGCTGATGATTCATAACACAGAGGTACACACACGTGTAGCTTCATCAACAGAGTCTAGTTTAGTTTATTTGCAGATGCACAGATATGATGAAATAATACACTGTGAAAGAAAGTGAAAAAGAGAGGAAAGAAGCATCCTCTTCATTTCAACATAATTTCATCATTTCAAGTCATGAAATACATACATAGTCATAAAAACAATGCAGCATCAATTACACACACACACACACACACACACACACACACACACACACACACACACACACACACACACACACACACACACACACACACACACACACACACACACACACACACACACACACACACACACACACACACACACACACACAAACCTTCACTTGTGTAGGTCAATTCAAATGTCAGTGCACTAAGTACAACTGATGAGTTGACATTCACAGCAAGAAATGAATCCTGGCCGTGTTTCTCCTCTACCATCACTGCCTCAGTAATGAATCCTGGCCGTGTTTCTCCTCTACCATCACTGCCTCAGTAATGAATCCTGGCCGTGTTTCTCCTCTACCATCACTGCCTCAGTAATGAATCCTGGCCATGTTTCTCCTCTCCTGTTGGAGCTGAATCTCGACACACAATCAAACATGTCTCTCTTCGAGTCTAAATTCATTTTTAATGTCTCACACTCCCTTTCCATCCTTCATTATTTTTCTCTCTCTCTCCCTCGTGCACACACACACACACACACACACACACACACACACACACACACACACACACACACACACACACACACACACACACACACACACACAATTACTCTCTCTCTCCCGCAGGCGCACACACAGTACATTGTGCTCTCTCTCCTTCTCTCCTTCTCTCTGTCTCACTTGCAATTTAGTACATGTAATTTGCTAATGGATCATTTACAGTTGCCCTCCCCACATGCATGGCCCCCATATTGTTACCCAGCACCACAAACACTGAGCTCCCAGAGATGAGTGCAGCTGTCCCATTGAGCTGGGAGGTAGGACCTGAAATCCATGTCACAGTACATTATCATATTTACCTCTGTAACAAAGTAAACACCAGCAAATAGCACATTATCCGCTCTCCTCCATCAACCATGTGTGTGACGTTTGTTTGTCGACGTGCTTGTCTTTCAACAATTGATTGGTTGTTGTACTTTCAGCCACAAAATGAAACAACCGTTGCTTTAGAACAGAGGTTCTCAAACTACGTGTCGCGACCCAAAGTGGGGTTGTGGGTAGGTGACAGTGGGGTCGCGCATTGGCAAAAAAAATAATAATAATAATAAAAATTATTATTATAATTTCTTTAATGTTCTGGCAACATATTTTGGCTAAATATGCCTCGTTTTATAAATGTGTATTGATAACATAGTGCTGTAATAAAATGTTCTAATAAATATGCATGATCAAGTTCAACAACGTGTGCTTTTATTTTGATATTCCTTAATTCCACATCGAAATTACGCGATACATTAAAAACACTTTGGATGCCAGCGACGCGTTTTGTCATTAGTTCATGCCGACCTATGAATGCCACCAACGCTATATAGCGTTTGTTTGTCGTATTTCTTTTTATTGGCGATTTGAATTCATATCTCATCAATCGAGCCTCAGGTTAGTGCTGCAGAGTCTCTCTGAGCTCAATTGGGAAGATACCGCCCCCTATCGTCTCTCCCTGTGTAACTGCACCCCATTAGTTTAGACTGATGGGGGGGGGGGGGGGGCGGGACAGTTTCCTCATTTTACTTTTCCGTCAAGCCAACTGAAGAGACCGAAGTTGATCGCCGACCCCAGAACAGCGTGGATTATGTATTTCCAGCACCCAACGCTGAATCAATAAACACGATTGATATTTGGAATGGCGATCAGGAATTGGAATAATCTTTTTGGATAACATCTGATCTGAGGTAAGGAATCTATTTTACCAGTCTTGGGATAATCAGAGCTTTTTTCACAGATATATCAACGTGTCCCATATGTGTGTGTGTGTGTGTGTGTGTGCCGCTGATCAGGAAATGAGTGAATGATGAATCGATATTTCAGCCCGCTTCTATAGCGTGCATAAGTACACATATACTATCGATAATCTAGCGTTTATTTGAAAACGATTCATAAATAGGCCGAAAAATGTCAAGGTTTTTGTGTATGCCAGAATATTCCAGTAAATGCCGTTTATCACGGAATCTTTATATTTTCCTGAAAAACGAGGGCTTTTCAAAATGTTATAAAACGGAAATGAAGCGATTAAAAAACAATCTGTTTCGACAATGTTGACTGCAAACAAGTCATTGATAAGCGACGGGCAGATTAGACACAGCCATAATTTAAGACAGAGATTATGCGTTCACAACGCTATCATTGAAGTGGGTGCTGGCATTCAGCCAGGTAAGTACGACACCCCCTGGTGGCTCTGAAAGTGTTAAGTGTGGGGTCGCCAAAAGAAATCCTAAATAAAATGGGGTTGTGGTATAAAAAAGTTTGAGAACCCCTGCTCTAGAGGAATTAGGTTCATAATGTCTGTATTGGTAAACCTGATGTTTATCCATCAGCCCTACTGTCCGCCATCCTATATCTACCTCCTGATGCCCCTCTCTTGCACCAGGAAATTGACGCCCCATATTGAACCACATTGATTACCATTTTAAGCTGATACCCCCTGGAGATGAGGAAACTGGATCCCATATTCTCCATCATGCTGCTCCCCCATCTCCTACTTGGGCTCCAATGATGAAGCATCTGTTGCCCATGTTTTTTTTTTAACACATGTTTTTTATTTTCCCTTTTTTAACATGAAACAAGACAAACAATACACTAACAGTAATAATCAATAATAAATCACAGGACAATAACATAATTAATAATAACAATAATGACAGTCCAGTAATTAATCAGAATGAATGTAGATTAAAAGACATAAAAATAATAAATACAATACATGGGCTCTTGCTTGCTCTTCCCCCTACCCCCCCCTTAGGACCCCCACTTGGACTATACATCCACTACTTCATTTAACATCAGAAAATTTACATTTATATGCGTTCCTTTATCTTCTCCACCACAGCTACCCAGACTGCTATGCTGGCTTCATTAACACCTAAAATTCGTGCAGTGGATATCTCTAGATAAATCACATCGAGATAGGTAAGAACCCATACCTTCCGGCACATTTTATCCGGTTGAATCTAGCGTGACGCTATCAACTTTTTGGCAGCCGTAAGACCCGCCAAAATGAGTCTCTTTACATGTACAGAGGTCGATAACTGAGAAACATCATTCAACAACAATACAGAAGGCAGTGTAGGTATGGTCAGAGACAAAAATTCTGATAATTGAGTGGTGACATTTTCCCAGAAAGTCTTGACAGGAGGGCATTCCCAATACATATGCATATATGTACCAATAGCATCGTTTGAACACAAGGAGCATCGAGAGTCCGGTCTGAGACCCATTAGGTGCAATCGTCTAGGGGTCAGGTAAGTCCTATGAACAAAATTAAGATTAATCTATTGGTGATCTGGGTTGCGTGATGATAGCCGAACATTTTCCCAGACTGCATCCCAATCAAAATCTACTTCCAGGTTTGGGATATCCTTCCTCCAAACCGAGTCTAGGGGAAGGACCTTATATGAGGACGTAAGTAAGTGGCGATAAAAGTCAGAGACAAAGCCTCTCGACGTCTCCTTGTCATAAAAGAATTTGTGAAATCTGTGGTGCTCAAGTGGAATATCTAATGGCCTCCGTGAGCCCTCAAAGCTGCTCTTATTTGTAGATAGAAGAGATAAGTGGAACTGGTGAGGTTAAATTTGTTGAATATATCTCGATAACTGCGGAGACCATGGTCATCGAAGATATCCCCCAATGTGTGTATGCCTTTCTTTTCCCATCCAGGATATCTGATTGTTGTGCAATAAGGATTAAATTGTTATTAAATAGGGGAGAATGCCTGTGCCATTTATGGTGGTTAGTACACTTTTTCTGTGTGTCACGCCATATCCGGATCACATGTGTAATAATAAGGGCCAAATCTCAAGTTGCATTGTTTAATTGATAAGTTGGTGTACACTATATCCTGCAGTCTATGTGGTGCCACTATGTTCTCCTCTAATGGTCTCCAGGATACCGATGCTTGAGAATCAAACCAGGTGATCAGTGGTCTTAAAGAGAACGCTTTAAAGTAATAGTTGAATTCTGGAAAGGCTAAACCCCCGTCAGTTTTATTTCTCTGTGCAGTGGATCTTAATCGTGGACGTTTGTTGTTCCAAATAAATTTATATGCAGCGCAGTGTAGTTTCTGCCAGTAACCAACGGGGGGGGGGGGGGGGGGGGTAACGGCAACATCGAGCTGATGAAGTTAATTCTGGGCAAAACATTCATCTTAACTATTGACGCTCGGGCCTGTAATGAGTTTTTTTATTTTGACCACCTGCCGAAGTCATTTGTGATCCTGTCTAGCAATCCGGAGTAATTATACTTCACCGTTTGGCTTATAGTAGGGAATATTTCAACTCCAAGACATCTAAAGTGTTCTACCATGGGTATATTTGCTGGGAGGGTGGTAGCCTTCGCAGGCACATTGAGTGGAAGGAAGGCCGATTTTGGCCAGTTTATCTTAAATCCCGATAGATTGCCAAAATCATCTATTACTTTGAGAAGATGAGGTAGGGAGGTGGCAGGGTTTTGCATGAACAAGATTACATCGTCTGCATATAAGCTAATGTGATGCTGTGTGCCCTTAATTGAGATCGGTGCTATGGACTGGGATTGTCTTATAATAATAATAATAATAATAATAATAATAATAATAATAATAATAATAATAATAATAATAATAATAATAATAATAATAATAATAATAATAATAATAATAATAATAATAATAATAATAACTTTATTTGTATAGCACTTTTCATACAGAGGTTGCAGTTCAAAGTGCTTCACAACAGTAAAAAATACAGGCATAAGCGAGCATAAAAAGATAGACAGGTAGAATCACAGTGTTTCACATTAGGATCTAGCATCCCAATAGGCTCTCCGCTTACAGTTTTCAGTAACACAAATAGTAAAAATAGTTTAAAATGATTCGGTTTAAAAATAGTCAAAAAATTATAAAATAGAACGGACATAAAAAATACAGGCATGAGCGAGCATAGCAAGATATGGCAAATCACAGTGTTTCACATTAGGATCTAGCATCCTAATAGGCTCTCTATTCAGTAATACTCCTGTAATTCCCAACATACTTCACAGTACATATTGCTGTAACTTTAGTGATATTAGATCACAGGGACACGAACCCACACTGTAACTTTAGTGATACTAGATCACAGGGACTCGAACCCACACTGTAACTTTAGTGATACTAGATCACAGGGACTCGAACCCACACTGTAACTTTAGTGATACTAGATCACAGGGACTCGAACCCACACTGTAACTTTAGTGATACTAGATCACAGGGACTCGAACCCACACTGTAACTTTAGTGATACTAGATCACAGGGACTCGAACCCACACTGTAACTTTAGTGATACTAGATCACAGGGACTCGAACCCACACTGTAACTTTAGTGATATTAGATCACAGGGACTCGAACCCATACTAAATAGTGGGACCTATTGCATGAACAAATAATCACAGTGTTTCACATTTGGATCTAGCAAATAATAAAAATAGTTTAAAATGATTCAGTTTAAAAATAGTCATCAGTAAGAAGTAAAAAGTGCAATAACCGACACATGAATTTGATAGGCAGTGTATAGGAGTAGGCAGGGTAAGAATAGTGCAGGTAAATACAAGTTGTGTCAGGATATCCCTTATGTACTGTGCTAAAGGTTCTAGGGATAGAGCAAATAGTCCGGGACTAAGAGGACAACCCTGTCTGGACAAGCGCGACACAGGGAAGAGTGGAGAGCAGAATTTACCTGTTAAAATCATGGCAGATAGATCTGAATATAGTACTTTGATCATATGAATGAACCCATCACCTAACCCCATCCTTCTAAGTACTGCCCATAAATAAGACCATTTCAACCTGTCAAAGGCTTTCATCGCATCTAAGGATAATACAGCCGTAGGAGGCGCGGCATCCTTGCTGGCATCTATCACATGCAGTAACCGTCTAATATTATCCGTGATCAGGCGGCCTCTTATGAAGCCTGTCTGATCAGGGTGAACTAAAGATGTCATATGCTTTTGAAGTCGGATGGCTCCGGGTCGAGGATGTGAGGTCGCATTCTGCTAAGCTGCTACTCCCTTTTTTATATTTTACTTTAAAAGCCTCTTTTTATACTCTCAACTCTGTTAAACCTGTATGTATACATCACCTTAGGTTTCCAAATAACTATATATATTTTTTTGATCTACTTTTTTCTCCCATTTTTTTCTATTTTTCTCCCATCCCAATTTCGTATCGTCCAATTTTACCCTCCCCTGTCTCGAACGCTGTTAGGCCATGCCTCCCACAAGCCAGCTGCAATGTGGACGAAGCCTTACATCACGTGTCCCCTCCGGTATTCGAGGAAGCAGCTGTCGCATCTTTTCACCTGCACAGTGCAATCTCTCAGCGGCGGGGGTCTGCGTGGGAGGGACACACCGCCCTGTCGCTTCCTGATTCTGCTGCGCAGGCGCACCAACCGACCTGTAGGAGTCGCTGTCCACAACGTCCGATCCCCACCCATCAGCTTTCCCACCCCTAACACTGCCAATTGTGTTAGTATGAACGACCAGCCAAGCTGATAGCAATGCGGAGAGCTGGGCTCGAACCCAGCGTCTCCTGCATTGGTGGCGAGCGCCTTGCCCACTACACCACCTAGCCGCCCCATCCAACTAACTATATTGACTGAAAGAACCACAATGGCACAGAAGAAAACAAGCGAAACAAAGAAAGATGACGCTTCCACCGATATGGAATCCATTGCTAAGCTAATCGAAGAACTCACGCAATCCCAGATCAAGCTCAAGCAATCCCAGCTCAAGCTCGAGCGCACCTTAACGGACGGTTTACACTCCCTAACCAACCAGGCTGCCTCTAACAAAGAATCTATCGAATCCAAAATCGACAACCTCTGGGAAACGGTTGGTGTACAGACCGGTCGTCTAAACGATATGGAAACCGGCTTGAGTACTTGTGCTGACAAGGTGGAAGTGATAGATGCTAGATGTGGAGATCTAGAAGGAATCAACGATAAGCTAATGGCTAAGCTATCGGGGCCAAAGCTGCAAATAACTCCAGGCCTAGAGTAGTTATTGCTAGCTTACGTCAAATTGGAATAAAAGAAATAATTGTTCGAGAGGTACGGAAGAGGAGGGGTAAACTGGTATACGGAGGGAACACAGTCCAAATCTATTAAGATTACTGCCCCGAAGTCGTGGAGCAGCGTTCCCGCTACAAGGCCGTCATGGCCTCACTCTACAATCTAGGTTTCAAACCGTCTCACCAGTACCCTGCGAAGCTGTTCATTACCAAAGACGGAGTGAGGATACATATTCCCTCGCCTAAGGAAGCCACAACCTTCTTGAAGACCCAAGGGGACGCCACATTATAGGCTACAGTATACTGTTTTTGTGCAGTTATCACTTCGTTATGGCTTAAACGCCAAGCGGCGTCATATAATTTCGATAACTTTGTTTTTATAAATAGGTTAACTATGTGACGCTGGATATCGCCTAGATACTTTATTTAAATGTTTCGCTACATCTGATATAAGGGGGGTTTGGTCGGTTTTATTTTGATAACCATTGAACGTCCACTAAGGCTGGGGAGATAAACGTTAGCTCTGTTTAAATGATCTATGACTTTTATGCATGTCATTTACGTCGAGCCATGACTTGGCTTAATACCTCCATGGGTCCGTGAAGTTTTTTTTTCTTTTTTTTTATGTATTCTTTGTGTGTGTACATATTTTTATTGGACTTCAAGATCCATTAACGTTTCAGACACGTTCCACCAACCACTCACTCGGAATATAGTGGCGTCCACCACCAGCCTCATCATCTACTATTCACTTGTTGTGGACATACTAGAAACTCCGGCTAGACATATACTAAAATTGGAACTACACAGAGAAGATGCTAAAATGTCAGAGAAACTGTTGCACAGCGGCCTCTCCTGATACGATGGTCTAATTGCACTTTTACTAAGCTGGAATGTTCTGTGACCTCTAGATACATTCTGCTAACCACACATACGACATTTCATCATCTGGTTCATATGCTGTTGACCTACTAGTCGATAAAAAAATAAGACGAACTGTTGTACAGCGCCTCTTCTGACACGGCGGTCTAATTACACTATGACAATGCTGGAATATTCTGGAATATTTTGTAACCTCTACTCTATGAATCATAGGAAACAACAGACTTCACAGCTGAACATCGCCCTCCCCTGGCCTGGTGGACGCACTGCACACGTATTATAACCACCCCCCACCCCTTTCTTTTGCAATAATTCCTATTCTAGGCTTTTTTCTTTTTACTCTTTCTTCTTCTTGTTTAAACTTAGCCATGTTCATATAAGGTTTAAGTGAATGCCTTTTTATATCTTTTTATTTTATTTTTATTTTAAGGGAGTGTGGCCAGCAGCCACTGAGAGAATAATTTACTTATGGTAGATTTGAGAGTTTTAGACCCTATGGCAATTTGCATAGGGTTATTATGGTTGATATGCTCGATATGGGGATACTGGATAAGTATTAAAGGGTGGGAGGGGGGTGGGAATAGGGGATTATATGTGTTTTTGTTTTATATGTTTGTTTTATGCTCAAGCTCGGATCTCAACAGGACCTTAACAGTTGGATATATATCTATTATGAAATGCTACTCCAGACGAATTACACTCAGGCATACTACAACCTGTTTAGACTATGGCTAATTTAAATATCTTGATTTGGAATACAGGGGGTCTTAATATTCATCATAAACGCACAAGCGTTTTAACATGGATGAAAAGACAACAGGTTGATGTGGCTCTTTTAAGTGAAACGCATCTTTTATTGGCTGACAATGTAAAGCTGGCGGATAAAGTATATCAAAACATAAGCTACTCCTCCTTTGGCACCAAATCCCATGGTGTAGCTATAGTAGTGAAACGGAAGTTGAATATTAAATTGTTGGACGTGTGGTCTGATGCAGATGGTCGAGTAACTATTGCCAAGATAAGATAAGATAAGATAAGATAAGATAAGATATTCCTTTATTAATCCCCTTGGGGAAATTCCAGTGACACACACATACAGCTTGTAGGTGCCTAAATGCCTAGTCTGGTAATTAAGAGTAATTTCAGTTAATAGCAGTTAATAGAAAAGCATTTTGGCCCTGTATTTCATAGGATAAATAGATAGATATTAATAATAATATCTAAGACAAATTAATATCTATCAGTAAGAATGTTTTCTTTGTTGTTAGTTTGTTTCTTACAGGATATTTGGCTGATAGGCCGAGGGACTTTTAGTTTGACAGGATAATGGTGATGTCATTGATTACTGTCAGCTGCGGCAAGGTGACAGCTTTTGGTTTAGAAAGAAAACAACGCATATTTTACCGGTGGTCAGGCCAAGTGATGAGAGAGTGGAGCCAGACAGTTTTTAGACCTCTCTCTCTGGATAAGCTTTGTTAATCTCGCTGCTCTATATATAATTAGGAAACAAGAACGTGTAAACCCGAGTTGGACATTAAATAGTTGATATTACTTCGTGGTCGGTGCTTTTCTTGTGCGTGGATATGGAACGGGAGGATTCAAAGACTGAGAGCGTCTGAAGCTTACGGCATCAACAAGTTTCGGATACTACATTTTGTCTAAAAACTTGCTCATTAAAGACGGAACTTGGATTTGGACAGGCCTGACTGGAAAAAGGAACTTTTCGCGGAACGAAAGAAAAAAGAAGTCGTCAACAAGTAAGATGTATCTTGTATGATTTGCCTGAAAGAAGACGTCAAACAGTAAGCTGTACTATGCTGTATCTTGTATAATTTGCCCGAAAGTGGCGTATCCCATTGGAGCTATAACTAACGTTACAGAATATGATCAATGGAAAAAAGCATAACACTAACAGCTTGCGGTCTGGTTGAAAGTAAAAGTAATTAAACGCGCGTCTGGCTTGCGCGCTCTCCCCAGGTGACTGACATTTTACTAATTGTGGAAAGCGACTGCCCACCGGTGATTCAATAACTGTATCAATATGGAAGGAATTGAAGTCGGTGGCAAAAGGATAGTAAAATTGACGGAGAAAGCCATGCAGGAGCAAGCTGCTAAACGTGAAAAGGCACGCAAACACAAATTAGCAACGCTAAATAACATGATGAAAGAAATAGTGATATTAAAGGAAGATGATGCAAACGTCAGCATTGTCAATAACAAAATGCGTGTTGATTTCAGTAATTTGCAACAAGAGCTATTACAAGTCAACACTGAACTGGGTCGTTTTGTGTCAGAGGAAGAATATGAAGCTGATCAGAAGAATTTTGAGCCTAAAATTGAATCATTGAATTTATTCTTCTGGAAATGTGAGGAATGGATGAAAGAGGTCACAAAACGTTCTGAACCGGCTGAAGATGGTAACAATCAGGAAAAACCTATGGATACCAAATCTAAGTCTGGAACAGTAACAAGTAGATGCTCATCAGGCTCTCGCTCAACAAATACAATCAGACTGACTGCACAGATGGAGCGAGCGGCTCTACAAGTAAAGGCCACCGCTTTAAATGAAAGGTTAGCTCTTGAGCAGGAAGAAGCAGACTGGTTAGCACAAAAACGATGCAAGGAGGCTCAACTACAAGCTGAGGAAGTGAGGTTTGAAGCAGAACAAAAAAGAAAGCTAGAAATACATGCAATGAAGACGGCTCTCGCTGAGTCAGATGCAAAAATGGGAGTTCTGGAAAATTATGAATGTACTACATCAAATGACAGGACTGTCTTAAACATTGAAAAGACAGATGAAAGAGAAGAGAGGAACTTCCAACCGCTATATCAGCGTGCCTCACCACCTCCCCCCAGTACACCAGAGGACGTGCAGCTTCCAGCAGCACCACTAACGACCAGCATATTAAAAGCAACAAAAAGGGAATTCAATGAAGGACGGGAGCTTCATAGCCTAAGCAAGGCTATCTCCCAACAGGCGAATGTCACAGAATACCTCGTGAAGAATCACAAAGCTTCATTACTTCCTGAGCTCACCATTCCAACATTCACTGGTGACCCTCTAGAATACAAGACATTCATCAGATCTATGGAACATGGAGTTGAAGACCGCACCAGTGACAATCGTGACCGTCTACAGTTTCTGTTGCAGTACACAAGTGGACAACCACATGAGCTGGTCAAAAGCTGCATTCACATGGAGCCTACTGCAGGCTATACCAAAGCAAAACAAATGCTGAAACAGTTCTTCGGCGACGACTTCAAGATAGCGGAAGCCTACATCAAAGAGGCTCTGGAGTGGCAGACAATCAAGCCTGAAGACGGTGCAGCATTGCAGTCATTTGCATTGTACCTCACAGGCTGCTCCAACACAATGACGGATATAAGCTACATGGAGGACTTGGAAAACGCATCCAACATAAGAGCGCTGGCTAATAAGCTACCGTACAGACTCAGAGAATCTTGGAGAAGACACGCCTGCGACTTACAAGAAAGAACCAACAAAAGGGCAAGGTTCAAGGATTTCGTAGACTTCGTCAACAAGCAAGTTAGATACGCTCTACACCCGCTCTACGGAAACATAAAGGACAACACTACAGCCACAAAAGAACCAAGTCAACAGAGAACAAAAGAATACAAGACAAGGACACACAAGTCACAAAAGGTGTACGTTACAGCAGTTGACTCCCCCAAGGCTGAAATGACTAGAGGCATGAAGGAGAGCGACGAACGTGCAACACCAAAGACTCCAACCGCCGCAGTGGACGCAAACAGCAAGCCCTGTGGCTATTGCAACGGAGAGCAGCATACCCTTACAGTTTGTAGAAAACTCAAGAGCAAACCACACAAAGAGAAGATAGACTTTCTAAAAGGCAAAGGTCTATGTTTTGCGTGTTTGAAACATGGTCACATGAGTAACAGCTGCACAGACAAAGTGCAGTGTCAAGAATGCTCTCGACAACACCCCACACTGCTTCACTACAACTTTAAAGATCGCTCTAAAGACTCTCAAGAGGAAGCGAAGTCAACGGAACAAGAAGTGACAAGTGCTCTTGTACAAATGATGGAGGCCTTCGGTGTCACTGGGGCCGGAAAGGAAGATTGCGCTCTCTCGATTATTCCAGTGCGCGTCAAGGCACAGAAGGGAACCAAGGAAGTAACGACGTATGCGTTTCTGGACCCGGGTAGCTCAGCTACTTTTGCCTCAGAGTCGCTGATCTCACAACTGAACATGGATGGACGCAAAGCAAGCATCTTGCTGCGAACAATGGGATCAGAATCTGTTGTGGACACAAATATTGTGAATGGACTGGAAATAAGCAGCCTGGATGGAAAACAATTCATCGAGCTTCCAGAGGTGTTTTCTCGGAAAACCATTCCCGTCTCCAAGGAGAACATTCCCCGGCAAGAGGATGTCAGCCGATGGCCTCACCTAAAGGAGGTGAAGCTTCCCACTATCCAAGCTCAGGTTGGATTGCTCATAGGAGCAAACGTCCCGAAGGCAATGGAGCCGCTCCAAGTGGTGAGCAGCGTGCACAAAGGACCATATGCCGTCAGAACGATCCTAGGCTGGACAGTTAATGGACCGCTCAAAGGCGGAAGTGACGCAAGCCAGAAGAGCAAGCGGACAGCAGTGACCGCAAATCGGATCTCAGTCGCCAGGCTAGACGAGCTTTGGCAGCAGCAGTTCAAAGTAGACTTTCCGGACGCCGGACAAGATGAAGACATCGAGATGTCAAAGGACGATCACCAGTTCATGAATATGGTGTCACGATCCTCAAAACTTGTGGATGGACATTACAGTGTTTGCCTGCCAGTCAAGAACAAAACACTGTGCTTGCCCAACAGCAGATCAGTTGCCGAACAACGTGCGCTGAACCTACGAAAAAGATTCTCGAAAGACGACAAGTTTTGCACAGAGTACGTGGCGTACATGGATAATATCCTCAAGAAGGGCTACGCCGTGAGACTCGACAACGCTGATCAGGAGTCAGCAAAAGGAAGAAAGTGGTATCTGCCTCACCACGGAGTCAGACATCCAGTTAAAAATAATCTACGTGTCGTCTTCGACTGCGGAGCAAGCTTTCAAGGAACATCACTGAACCAGCAGCTTCTGCAGGGACCGGACCTGACAAGCTCCCTAATAGGGGTCCTGACAAGGTTCAGACAAGAGACCGTGGCGGTCATGGCCGACGTGGAGGCTATGTTCCACCAGGTCAGAGTCAGCGATGAAGACACCGACCTCTTCAGATTCCTCTGGTGGCCTGAAGGGAACTACGAAAAGAAACTCGTCGAACACAAGATGTTAGTCCACATCTTTGGTGCAACATCATCGCCAAGTGTCGCAACGTTTGCACTGCAGAAATGTGCAACGGATCACGAGGAAGAGTTTGGCCCTGAAGCAGCCAAAACAGTCAAGAAGAACTTTTACGTCGACGACTGTCTTAAGTCGACCGCCGACGAAGAGACAGCCATCACTCTTTGTGCTGGCTTACGAAAGATGTTGGCAAAAGGTGGATTTCGCTTGACGAAATGGTCGAGCAATAGCCGAATGTTGCTCAACTCGATCCCCGAAGAAGAAAGAGCCCAAGGGTTTCAAGACCTGGACTTAGACGAAGACAACCTGCCGGTGGAGAGAGCATTGGGGATCCAGTGGTGCGCCGAATCAGACCAGTTCAGGTTCAAGATCAACCTCAAAGATCGCCCGCACACTAGGAGAGGCCTGCTTTCCCTCGTCAGCTCTATCTTCGACCCTTTGGGGTTTCTCGCTCCAGTGGTGCTGCCCGCCAAGATACTCCTACAGGATATCTGCAGGCAGAAGTATGGCTGGGACGAGGAGCTACCGGATAACGTCATCCAGACATGGGAAAAATGGATCTCAGGACTGCAAAGGCTTGAGAACTTCGGAGTGGACAGATGCATCAAGACGAAGCAGTTTGGAGCTCCAGTCTCCGCACAGCTCCACCACTTCGCAGACGCAAGTCTAGAGGCTTATGGAACAACAAGCTACCTGCTACTGCGCAACGCGACTGGCATAGTTCAAACTGCCCTGATGATGGCAAAGGCGAGGGTCGCACCCTTAAAGTCTCCAACCATACCAAGGATGGAGTTGACCGCGGCCGTAGCTGCCGTCAAGATGGACAAGTTTCTCAAGAAAGAGCTCGAACTCGAGCTGCAAGATTCTATCTTTTGGACCGACAGCACAGCTGTGCTGAAGTACTTGAACAGCGAAAGCACAAGATTCAAGACATTTGTGGCTAATAGAGTCATAGCTATCCTGGAGCATTCTCAGACCTCACAGTGGAGGTATGTCAATACCACTGTGAACCCCGCAGATCTCGTCTCAAGAGGACAGACTGTCGACGCATTCCTGAAGGAACAAAGCTGGCTGTCGGGACCAAGTTTCCTGCACTGTTCACAAGACCAGTGGCCCAAGAACCCAGATCCTGGAATGCTGGACGTCGATGATCTGGAGATCAAAGGAGTAGCTCAAGTGCATGTCATTCAGGCGGAAGAGCCGAAAGACGCAACGGGACAGTTGATGAACCATTTCTCATCCTGGACAAGGCTTAAACGCGCTGTTGCCTGGTTTCTGAAGCTGAAGGTCCTGCTTAAAGAGCTGAAAGAAGAGAGAAAGGCACCAGATGGAAAAAGCAAAGTGAGCCGGTTCAAAAAGGCTTTCCAAGGAACAGGCCTCACCTGCAAAGATCTAGCCGTGGCAGAAAAAGAAATTGTCAAGCACACCCAGAAACGAACCTTCAAAGAAGATTTGACAATGCTACTGGAACAAGGAAGGGTGAAGAAAAGTAGCTCACTCTTCAAGTTGAATCCAATACTAGATGGAATCCTGAAAGTAGGAGGAAGGCTGAGCCGAGCGGCAATGCCTGACGAAGCCAAGCAGCAAGTAATCTTGCCCAAAGACTCGCACATCACAAGGCTTGTGCTGAGACATATTCACGACAACACAGCTCACGCAGGAAGAAATCACATGTTGGCTCAGCTGCGTCAAAGGTTCTGGATACCTGGAGCAAATGGAGCCATCAGACAAGTGCGTCACCTGCAAACGGCTACATGGAACAACTGGACAACAACTCATGGCAGACCTACCTACCTGCAGGGTCCTGCCAGACGACCCCCCCCTTTACAAGAGTCGGCGTTGATTACTTCGGCGGCGTCCTTCTTCACGAGTCTGAGGACTTTTGATGAACTTTATTCCGAAGGCAAAGCCTCACCTCGGGTGGGGAGAAAAAGATGATGAACCGAAGTCAAGTCTCTGTCATGGGCAGAGCGAAGATCAAGATCTTCACTTCTTCAGTCTAGTTTAATTTTGAGACTTTAGATTGTGATGTTTAAGTTAAATGACATTTAGACGCCTTAAGTTTATATTTTTTGGGTAATTGTTTCAAGGCTGTTGATAACAATTAGGGGCCGGTAATGTAGGTGCCTAAATGCCTAGTCTGGTAATTAAGAGTAATTTCAGTTAATAGCAGTTAATAGAAAAGCATTTTGGCCCTGTATTTCATAGGATAAATAGATAGATATTAATAATAATATCTAAGACAAATTAATATCTATCAGTAAGAATGTTTTCTTTGTTGTTAGTTTGTTTCTTACAGGATATTTGGCTGATAGGCCGAGGGACTTTTAGTTTGACAGGATAACGGTGATGTCATTGATTACTGTCAGCTGCGGCAAGGTGACAGCTTTTGGTTTAGAAAGAAAACAATGCATATTTTACCGGTGGTCAGGCCAAGTGATGAGAGAGTGGAGCCAGACAGTTTTTAGACCTCTCTCTCTGGATAAGCTTTGTTAATCTCGCTGCTCTATATATAATTAGGAAACAAGAACGTGTAAACCCGAGTTGGACATTAAATAGTTGATATTACTTCGTGGTCGGTGCTTTTCTTGTGCGTGGATATGGAACGGGAGGATTCAAAGACTGAGAGCGTCTGAAGCTTACGGCATCAACAAGTTTCGGATACTACACAGCTCATCGTCTCACACAATCATTACATTTTTACAGTAATAACGGCACAACATAAATTCACACAGACATGTACATTTGTTGACACATGTAATCTACAGAATGCCTGAGACGCCATATGTGATAGTCGGCTGCAACAACAACAAAGTGTCTGAGACAAAGTGTCGTGGCGGGAGGGAGGGTGGAAAAGATTGTCCAGAGGGAGGGGGCATGGACTGGGGGATAGGACTTTGGTGATGAAACAGTCTTAGGCCCCCCCCTCCAGCACGCGTACTAGTTGGCTGCCGTCATAGGCTTGGGATTGGGTAGGGATTGGGAGTGGGGGGAAGCCGCTTGCCACTCTTATCTCCCAGAGGGCCTTCGACTCCAGCAGCTCTCTGGTTCGACCTTGGTCCAGGAATTTGTTTTGGCTGAGTGACTGGCACATTTATCCCAGCCACGTCACTTTAAATTTGATTTGAATAGAGTGAAAGATAGATTACTTTAACAGGAAAATTGCTTTGGTAGCGGCTTGTGCCCCTAATGTTTATGATGCTAACTTCTACGCTTCACTCACTAGAGCGATGCTAGATCTCCCTGAATATTCATTTATAATTGGTGCGGATTTTAATGCCATCTGGGATCCCTTGATTGATAAATCTAGTCTCACCACAACCTATGACCAGAGACAGGCCTCTACGGCACTACAGGCCTGGTCCAAGGACACAGGAGTAAATTATCTGTGGCGATCGCTCAATCCAACGGCGCGAGAGTTTTCCTTTTTCTCAGCAAGACACAGGACATTTTCTAGAATAGATTATGTTTTTGCATCCCCTAGACTATTTGATAGCTTTGACGTTGAAATGGGGCCCATTGCACTGTCAGACCACAATTATTTACTCCTAAAGGGCTCATTCAGTAGAATGACATCCCGAGCCCCAAGATGGCGCTTTAACTCGACACTGTTGAAAAACAATGAATTCAACCTGCAATTTAAAGATAAACTCATTGAATACCTGCAGTTTAATGCGGGTTCGGTACAAGACCCCAGAACTTTATGGAACTCGGTAAAGGGTTTTGTCAGGAATAACACTACTATCTTTGCCTCCAACCTTGGTAGAACTGGAAGTGCTTCACTCTTCGTTGTTCTCCTCTTTACAACGCAACTACTCATGTCGACTGGAGTTTCAAATGAAAATGTTGAAAAAGGAGATTAACTCCATTTTAAGACAACAATCTGAATTTCAAATACACAGAACAAGACAACATTATTACTTTCATGGCTCTAAACCTAGTCACCTACTAGCTATGAAGATACGATCCAGTGAACAATTTGCGGATATCCCTGCCATCAAGGACCAACAGGGAATGGTTACCACCGACCCCAAAAAAATCAACAAGACTTTTCGTACGTTTTACTCTAACCTGTACGAGTCAGAAGTGATCTTCGATCATAATAAACTGGAGGAATTCCTTGATCAAATTAACTTACCTCAACTCTCAGAGGAAGACGCTAAACAGTTAGACGCACCTATTACACTAGAGGAACTTAGGGAGGCTATTTCTGACTTGCAAAGTGGTAAGGCCCCTGGCTGGGACGGCATTCCACCTGAACTGTACCTCTCATGCTGGGATGTAATTGGACCCCCATTACTTGATATGATTTTACACTCAGTCAAAGAGGGAAACTTCTCCAGGGATGTCAATATGGCACTCATATCTGTCCTACTTAAGAAAGATAAGGACCCCACCGAATGTGGCAGTTATAGACCCTTAAGCCTCCTTGGAACCGATCTCAAGCTGTACGCTGTTGCCCATGTTTTGTATCATATAGACAGAGGCCATAACAGAGATGTGTGCAGAACCATGTTTTGTATCATATAGACAGAGGCCATAACAGAGATGTGTGCAGAACCATGTTTTGTATCATATAGACAGAGGCCATAACAGAGATGTGAACCAAGGGTTAAAAAGCTATGGTAGACATTTGACAAAAAGCTGTTGCTGTGCAGTAAATTGCAGTAAATTGCACAAATACCTTTGCGGTTTGGAACATAGCAGGGGTATGGTAATTGCTTATCATAGCTGAGAATTAATTATCATTAAGGCAATCAGTACAGTCTGAGTCAATTAGGATACCAATGGAGAAGAAGTGTACACCTCCCACAATGCATTTCTCTTAAAGTAATATCATTTTCCAACATTATTTATGTAGATTTACAAATGAAATATTATTGCCATTGATCACAACCCTGCATTAGAGATTTACCACGTCTGTCTTTGCACGAGCAGTGCACACAGCAGGGATTAAGATGTTGACCTCCATATTGTACCTTACTGGCCACCGATTTTTTGGCTGACCACCATGTTTTTTTTTCTTGGCAAGGAGGCCCCAGAGCATGCCCCATTTTAGCCAAGTATATTGCGGAAATTTAAGGGGGGAAAAAGAACCTCATAATTCATCATATTGTCCTTGAATATTACTCAGCCTAAAATAGTTCTCTCTGAGGCCCTGGGCCCTCATTTATCAACTTTTCTTAGAAAGTCTTCTACTTTCGTTTGTAAGCACAGAATTTAGAATGTGTGCACGCACAAAAAAAACTGGATTTATCACACGTGCGTACACAGGTCCTACGCACACCTGTCTTGATAAATATCACTTTGATCCTACGCTGCGGCTCGTGCACAGTTTCACGTATTTGCATATAGCACCGCCCGTAATTAACCATATACGGTAATGGAACACCCCCATGAAATGTGGAAAAGTGGACTAAGCTGAGGGAAGCGTGTTGTACACGGTGATGTCGGATATTATATCTATTAACTTCCTAAAAGACCATTGCTGCCTGGACACCGCAAACACTAATAAAGACCATTAACCACTGTTATATTTCGTATTGGCATCGCGTCCCGCTTAAACTCTTGCAGGTCTTGGGATTCCCATTTTTAAATGTTTTACCATGGTATGTTTGGTATCTTTTTTTTCAGCACAGCCTCACATATATGACCTGACAGTTAGTTTTCATATTGTATAATACTGTATATACTGTATACTAGGGGTGGGACGATACATCGATCCAGATCGATATATCGATCTATTATCAATAATCAAATAGGATCAATGCCACGTAAAAAGATCGATTCATATTGCGATACTCTTATTTTGAAAATCCGGCGACGTCATCGCCCCGCGCCCAGTGTTGTGAAACTCAAACTCCGTTTAACATCAACAGCAGTAGCGTCTAGAGCGTCACTAGAGCAAGACTAGTGTGCCTATTCTGTGACCCAAAACATGTCCCTGCTGTTTTATTCCACAACGGGTCCAATGCATCTAACCTGCTTTGCAATCCTCGTCACTCCATTATGCCCACGTCGCGTTAAAGATCGAAGATAACGTTACTTTAGCGTGAGCTAACAAGCTAACCCAGAGCCATAGGCAGAGAGAAGTGGGGACTGGGAGGGTGCATTCTCGGGGATAGCCCCACTAACAGGATCTGGCCGGTACTGCACCTTGGGACTCCCAATATGCTTTTCCAGCCAAAATACAGCTCTGTGACTGACAGTGAATAGGATATTAATATCGAGAAAAAAAAGAAAAATGAACCAAAAACAGTGAACAGGAGGTCTATTTGTATTAAAAACAATAGATTGTTTTTCATTTAAATGTCTGGAAGAGCTCAAAAATTTAAATGTCATGATATTTCCATTGCCTTTTTTTTTGTTGATTTAAATGTTACTGATTGTATTAAATGGGCACATAATATCGTCTCATATCGATCGTAAGCACCTGAATCGAATCGTATCGTGGCAGACTGTGTGATATCGGATAATATCGTATCGTTGTCCAAAGAATCGATATCGTATCGTATCGTGATTAAACTGGTGATTCCCACCCCTACTGTATACTGCATAATGTACAACACAAAACACAAAATCGGATTGAGAAAATGTGTTATTTTTAGTATGAACCAATGCAAACATATCAAATCAAGGATATAAAACAGTGGAAATGCACCCTCAGGTAGCATATTTACATAAAAGAGAACAGATCAGAATTCAATTTACAAAGCATTATTTTCTCCATACACAGGTAATAAACACAGACGAAATTTTGATTCTCAACTGGAAATTATCACCAGCATGCTTTTTTTCTTTTTTTTTTTTACAAAAAGTAATTAAATGTCATTTTGTTTACAAAAAAAAGTAAAAAAAAAGTTTTACAGTAAAAAAGTAAAAAATAACTAAATAATTAAATTGTGGGATATTCAATATACATACAGTACACATAGGACTAGAGTGCAGTCATATAGAGTGCAGGATGCCTGAGGCGTATCCAAAAAGAATATTGCACCTGTCAAACTGTAACGCCTTTTGACAGGTGTTACCTGTGTATACGTGGCATGAGGGTCTAGCTGCGGTCCTGGGGGTCTGCACGGCATGAACCGGAGGGGCTGAGGGGCTGGATCAGGATCACTGTCGGTCTTCCAGGGCGTCTGATCTCCTGCCTGATCTCCTGCCTGGCCTGGGTTGTCCTGCGTCGGACTGGAGCAGGCTGCTCATCATGTCTGCACATAAATGGCACACACATTGTACATATAAAACACTGCGCATACAACACACACACACTGTATATACACTCAATATTCCATTCTGTATATATTGCGTACAAAGTCTGCAAACCTAGTAATAATAAAAAAGCAATAAACATCCATAATAAGTCTCTCACCTGTCTGGGTCATTTCTTGACCTGGATCTGGCTTGGGCACGCCCTGCCCCCCTAGATGTCCCAGGCAAATCATTGCTGTAGACAATGACATGTAAAAATACATTATTTTCAACTTTTATGAACAGAGTAATAACTAAAACAAAAGCACTAATAATAATAATAATAATAATAATAATAATAATAATAATAATAATAATAATAATAATAATAATAATAATAATAATAATAATAATAAGTCTCTCACCTGTCTTGGTTAGCCCTCCTTCCATGTCTCACTGAACTGGTTGAAGGCAGGGCTTATGCTCCTTCTGCTCCTTGCTCCTCCTCACTGTAGACATTCAACATTCAACAAGGACTCTCTTGATGCACACTTATCATGTACACTTATCCTGTACATGTGCATTCATCATGTGCACTTATCATGTGAAAGCCTTTCTTTGCCTTTCCCAACAAGTCTGACTAAAACAAAAGCAATCAAAGTCCAAAATAAGTGTCAAAACAAAAGCAATCAAAGTCCAAAATAAGTGTCTTTACCTTTTATTGTTGTCATCATCAGTGGACCTTTCGTTATAGTCACCATCACCAACCAAAGATGGATCGTCAATGTTAGCACAGGATAGCTCAAACTACTACTACTAAAACGTCTACTAATACTACTACTACTGCTACTACAACTACTACTACTGCTACTACTACTACTACCACTACTATTACTGCTACTACTACTGCTACTACTACTGTTATAAAAGTCGAACTACTAACTACTAACTGTCCGACATAAATTATCTAGTGGACGAATTGTGCAGGCTTCTTCTACACTTCTTTTCTGGCAGTAAACTTCTGCCTCCTTCGTCACTTCCTCCCAATGTTTTCCGTTTCATTCTAGCACAAAAAATTGCCAAGATATTGATAAAAATGTAACGCATGTAAAATTATATCTGGCACATTTTACGCGTGCGTAAAAGTTTATTTAGCATCGAATTGAAATGATCCTGGTTCAGTCATTTATTGGTTTATCAAGACAAAATAAAAAGTAGCGTGTAGTTTCAAGGCCACGTCATAATGCCACGCCGAAAAAAACCCGGAAATGGACTACGTTTTCGGTACAGAGCGTCACAAACTGATGACGTCACTTCATCACGGCGCCGTGAGCCGCGACCGGGAACCGTTAAGCCATACCGAGATATACCTCATCTCATGTACCTATTGTACTCCATCACCGAATAAAACCAATACACCCATCACCTGCCAGGCCCCGCCCCTTTAGTGGCGTACTATATTAGTACTGGGCATGGCCACCACTCACTCTTCCTCTTTTTTCGTTTCCATCATAGCGGATGCAACACGCCCTATGCAACTAGTTGTTATGAAAAGTTTAGAGAAATTAGGTTTGAGTGCTTACCGAAGATTTGCCTACCCCTGAAATCTTCGCGGCATGTTCTGGCGGTTCTGCGACTCTGCAGCGGGTCGAGTTCTGTAGTCTCCTTGTCTTGTTGACGGCAGACAGAGCTACGGCAGATCGAGCTACCTCACACAAGGTAGGACTTACGCCACTAGGCATTATCGCTGGTGTTAGTAAATGCTGCTTGTTGTGAGTTGTATTTTGCGCCAGGGGCAGGATGTTTGGGTAAACGTCCCTCTAAGAGGTGGACGTTTCCCAGGCTGTCCTGGAGCGTGCTGCTAATACTAAATGCTATAAATGCTGGGTCAATGTTCTACTGTTCCCCGCTGTGGGATGTCACTAGGCATGACAAATGCTGGCGTTTGTGATGTGCTCGAGTTGTCCCGAGAGACAACCGAGTGTGTATTGGCGCAAGCGGCAGGATATCTGGGTAAACATTGTTGTTTTCCCCGTTATCCTGGAGCGTGCGGCTAACGCTATGCTATATTGGGCTACTGTTTTCTGTTCTGTCTCTCTGCTGCGGGAAAGTCTGTCTGTACTGCGGTCTTCCCTCCTCTCAACCATTCATGCTGACGGTCTATCGGTGTCTACTAGGGGAGTATTGCGGGGGGGCTTTGTTTACCTTCATGGGTAAATGGGCTGAGGTCTAGGGCTGGTGTGCTGTTGTGAATATTATGAATGAATGCGGGACTGGTTCTCTCTGGTCCGCAATCCCTTAACGTTGTGTGAATGGGCTTGCCCATTCTACAGTATTTTCGTGGTATTCAGTAACCCCTTCATGGTGCACACTACAGTGGAGGTTGCTGGTTGCGGGGCGGTATTGTCCTAGGCCCCACACCGCCTCACACCGCGCAGCCAGAAGAAGAGATAGCACGGCCTCGTCAGCGGCAATGACGAGGCCCTCGACAGGCGGCCATGTTTTCCCCCGCCAGAGGTATCCTGGGCGTTGAATCGACAGGTGTCCACAAGGCCGACAGCCTTGGCGGCCGAGGGATCGGCCATGTTGGATGAGCTTGGCTTGGAATATACAAGCCGTCGACGTCCTGCCGCGAGCAGCCTGCTCTCCGATCACTCCCTCCCCCAACACCAGCGGAAAAAGGGGCTCTGATTGTTTCCTTTGGCTGCGGGCCGTGTGCCTTCGTTGAAGCGCGTGCGGCCCCACTTTTCGCTTCTCATGGGGACAGGGGCTGACACCCAGTTGATGGCTGAGCCTGGGTCTGTCCGTGAGAATGTTGTGCTGTCAAGCGGCTCCCACACCATAAGCTGTGTTGGTTGAGCCTGGTGTTACGTCTGTCAACTATAAGTGTTGTCAGCAGGGGGGCTCGAAACCTTTTTGAGGCACACAGTGCAGGCTTCCCCGACCTCACCTTCGCCAGGCCAGGTATCATGTTGGTGCCTCCCACTCCCGCAAGATCGGCAGTGGTCTGAAAAGAAGAGGTGCGCGTGATTTAGGTGGTAGTAATATCACTGCAGGGCTACGGTGTGTAGGAACCCATGGGGTCCTCACGCCTTGCATGTCCGGCTGCAGAACAACTCCTCAGCATGTTCTGGAGGGGTGTTCAGTGGGGGGGCTTTTGTCACCTAGATTGATGTCAGCTTCCCCCGTATCAAACCGGCCCTTTCTGTCGGGGTCCCCCCCTTGGGTGCGATTGCCTCGTGGGTAGTGTCAGGTTCCGACCCGACTCCACAGAACGCTATGCTCGCACGGGTCCAGGGTTGGCTACGCACAGCGGGTGGGACCGGGCCAACTATCTACAGTTCCTGGCGGACCTGCGCCACATGGCGGCGGGTGCGTTGGGAGTGTCATCACATATGGCTACGGCAGTACCATATGTCGAGGTGGATGGAGAGAACGCTGAGGCGGGGACTTGTATTTACACAACCCCACCCGTTTTCGGGTTTGGTACAGACCCTATTATCAGGGTCACCAGCAGTGACAGCTCTGGTCAACGAGATCCAATCTCTGTGGACGAAGCAAGCCATCGTCGTGGCGTTTTCCTCCCGGTGTTCTCTGGTGCCTGAGAAATCGGGGGGGGGGGTGTCAGACCCATGCTGGACCTGTCCCAGGGGAAGCTTGTCTGAACATTTGAGTTATGCAGTGGTGTAGTTATCAGAAAAGTAAACAGGCTATCTTTACTGCGTACGGAAACTACACCTTTATGCCTGCGTTCATTGTTTGGATCGTCTCCTACCTGTTGAACACTGTTAGGTGGGGGTCTGGTTCTCCTCCATAGACCTGTAGGATGCGTATTCGCATCTCCGATCTTCCATCCTAGGGCTTACTTACGCTTCCCTTGCAGGGTTAGCATATGAGTACCAGAGGCTGCCGTTCGGTTTTCTCTGGCTCCCCACATCTTCACCAAGTGCGTGGAGGCCGCACTGGGGCCTCTGCGTCGTCAGGGGTTACGAAGTGTATTCTGCCCTGACGACGTTCTGGTCCTTGGCGGTCAAGGTGGATCGTCAGGTCTCGTACCAGGCAGGTTCCTACCAGCCTGGGGTTTGCTGTAGACTGGAAGTAGAGTACTCCTCTTCCCAGTCAATGGTTGGAGTGCTATGGGCATCCCTCTCAGAGTGTGTTGTCGACACGCTCTGGAGGTTCCGTCCTAGGACGGTTACGGCGCTGTCCGTGATACGCCTGCTCGGTATGATGGCATCTGCTCATTCCGTGGTCCCTCTTGGCCTCCTCTTCGCCCCAGGAGGGGGTTACGGAGGTGGGTTTTCCGGTATGGAAATAGACCCGGTGAGAGGCAAGTGGAAGCGGCTAAGGTTCCGGGCGGCGGGCGGCTGGCTATGGGCGTTCTCCATCTGCGCGGCCTGAGGGCTCTCCACATCCCCGGCAGGGTGAATGTGGGTACAGGTGTAATGTCCTGATTGCGTCGGACCGGGGTGAAGCTGTGTGGTTCCCGGTCCTGATCCAGCTCTTGGTATCCCGTCATGGCCTGTTCCTTGGTCATCGCGGGCCCTCTCTCAAGCGCACAGGTCTCTGTGTTAGTTCCCTGTGCTGGGCCAGCTGCTGGTGGGTTGGCTGGTGAGAGGGTGAGTCTGGAGAGGATGGATCCTTCTGTGGTTGGTACCATCCGGAACGCGCATGCTCCTTCCACTATCGCGGGTTCAAGTCAAGTCAAGTCAAGAGTTTTAATTGTCACGGCATACAGGTATACAATGAAATGCGGGTGGTCTTGCCCGCAACGATGTGCAATACAGTGGTACAACATATAATAGAATCAAAAATGAAAAAACAACATTGTGCAGTAAACAGGTAACAGGTAACATGGAGTGACATCTCGGTATCTGTACATAGTTATTTACAGAGCATATGGGACATGCTAGTTAGCTTTGGTAGTGCAATACACTGTTCCTGTTATTCTAATTTAAAGTGTCCTTTCCTTTGGCCATAAGTGTGCGTGTGTGCGACATGAGTGTGTGCCCGCTCATGTTAAAGTGTTAAGTGGCTGCTTGTGTAAGTAGCCACTACCCACGAGGCAATCGCACCCAAGGGGGGGACCCCGACAGAAAGGGCCGGTTTGATACGGGGGAAGCTGACATCAATCTAGGTGACAATACGCAGGTAAGTAGCGTATTTTCCAAGAGTGGTGTAAGGCCACCCTCTTGTGAAGCGTTTCCTGCTTGGCGTTGACGTCTTAAGCCGGTGAAACGCTCTTTGGCTCCGAGCTGGGATCTTCAATTGGTCCTCGGTCGGTTGTCCTTGGCCCCGTTTGAGCCTCTTGAGCAAGCGCTGTTGGAACGGCTGTCGTTCGAAGACTGCGTTCTTGCTGGCCATCATCTCCACTCAAACGCGTGGGTGTGCTTTGTGCTCTCTCGGTACGGCCAGAGTGCCTGTCTTTTCGTTCCGATAGCGGTGCCACTCTGCGGCCTAATCCAGCCTTCGTGCCTAAAAATATCCGGAGTGTTTTCTGCTCCAGGGATATTATGGTTCAAGCGTTTCATCCGCCTCCTCACGCTAGTGAGTTGGAGGCGGGCCTTCACCTGTCATGTCCGGGCTTGGGGGTTACCTCAGCCGTACTCAGGGCCTCAGGGCTACCGTTCAGTTGTCTGTTACGGTGGTTCTCGTGCTGGTAAGGCACTATCGAAACAGCGCCTGTCCCATTGGTTGTGCGAGGGCATTGCCCTTTGCTACACGTTGGCCGGGCTGGCTCCCCCTGGGGGCGTCAGGGCGCACTCCACTCGTGGGGTGGCAGCCTCTGCCGCTCTGCTGGGTGGGGCCTCGGTGGAGGACATCTGTGCTGCAGCTTCATGGTCCTCCCTGGGTCCCTTCGTAAGGTTTTACCTCATGGACATGACCGGGGGTTCTGTCTCCCAGGCGGTTCTGAGGTCTGTGGCCTCTCCTGCTTCCCGTCCTTTGGTGGGGTAGCAGGGGTGTGTGGGTATGGGCCACATTGTGTTGTGTCACACGTGGTTCCGCCTGTGCTGTGTGTTCAAGGGGTTCTAGTTCCCTCTTGTTCGCACTCGGGTGGAGTTGACTGCGCCCCCTCTTCATTAGGAAGGATGGGGTGACGGGACTCCCCTCCCCCTTGATGTGGGCTTACGGGTCCTCAGGGGGTGCATCTGTCGGGCCTCGCGTCCGCTCTACCCCATATCTCGGTATGGCTTAAGAGCGGGACGCGATGCCAATACGAAATATAACGACAGGTTATGTATATAACCTAGTTATATGAGTACTGGCTAAGCGTCCCGCTCTTAGCGTGCCCTGAGTTCCCTTTGGGAAACTTTTCTTTGGAAACGATTTTTTCCGAGGAAGAGTGAGTGGTGGCCATGCCCAGTACTAATATAGTACGCCACTAAAGGGGCGGGGCCTGGCAGGTGATGGGTGTATTTTGGTTTTATTCGTTGATGGAGTACAATAGGTACATGAGATGAGGTATATCTCGGTATGGCTTAAGAGCGGGACGCTTAGCCAGTACTCATATAACTAGGTTATATACATAACCTGTCGTTTTGCCGTTGCCCGTTGGTGTCATTAATGCATGCTGGAATAAGAATGCCTTTCTTCATTTATTTTTAATATTAATAATTATTATATTACAATAAAAGACAGCTCCGTCTTTTAATACACATATATTGTACAGTAACGTCAAATAAATACGTACAGTCCCCGCTGAAATAAAGGTTCTGCACGCACGTACCAGCAGTGATCTACAGCAGTGGTTGACAAAGTCGGGGTCGCGACCCAAAGGTGGGCCGCGAGCAGCCATGGGAGGGCCGCGAGATGATAAAAAAAAAAAAAAAAAAAAAATCAATTTTTTTTTTTTTTTTTTGTCAGGCCACTGAACTTAGAAGCAGGCCAGGACGCGTGAATATTAAAGGCAACCAACTTGTGTTCGGCTTTTCTCTGATTGGCCGCGACCCCCCACGCAGGCAAGCGGCAGCCGTCCCACGTCCCAAATGAAATCCAAGGAGCAAGCGGCAGCGCGGGCAACCAACTTGTGTACCAACCAACTTGTGTTCAGCTGCGGTAGCAGTGGAGCGCTGCTGACTGATTATTATGTTTCGCGTTTTTAACAACCAACTACCAGATTCACTCGTCACTGTACATCAATTTTTTAGATGAATGATTGTGGATATAATATAGAAAACACATCATTATGATATTGTCAAATGGCGCAAAATACAATGGTGAGTGAGGAATATATCTCCAGTGATAAAACCCAGTGCTCTATGTCTCTATGATACACAGCGTGGATGGGCTTTCAGAGGGAGAGGCATGCATGTACATAATTTCACCATAATCAAATACAGACATAATTGTATGTAAAATGTCGGTCATGTGGTGGAAGAGTTTAGTACAGTCACACAACAGAATACCAGTGTTTCTAGTCGATATGTTTATTAATATAAATAAACACCTCTGTCTGAACTGGTTCGACCAGCGCTTCTGCCGCGTCTCTCAGCGGAAAAGGGCGTGTGCTAGGGCGGTCACGTGGCCAATCAGAGAAACGCTGAACGAAAAGCTGAACACAAGTTGGTTGCCTTTAATATTCACGCGGCCAGGACAGTGTTTCTAGTTGTATTCTAAAATTATATTCTATTGTATTCTAAAATGTGACTATATGGTTTTATATTAACTTAATAAATAAACAAAAACGAAAAATCTACTTATTTCAACGAACATTTCAAACAGATTATGCACATAAAACGCTGAAAACAACCGAAGCAACAATAGTATTTTAATGAGGCTATTATTATTATCATTATTATTTTGCAACAAGTTAGCCCTCTCATAAATAGCACATAATTAAATGAATAACTAACTTGAACTAACTTAATAGGATTGAAGTAATGGCCTTAAAAAATCGGTCGCCTGACAAAAAAAAAAGAAAAAAAAACCTGACTATGTGCATTGGGCCGCGGCTCTCTGACGCCTTATTTTCTGGGTCCCGGCCTGAAAAGTTTGGGAACCCCTGATCTACAGCATAAAAGATAGCCACTTTATACTATTCTGAGTAGATAATTCATCTGTATCACAACAGAGTCACGGATTAAGTACCTGGGGGTCCACATCTCAGAGGATCTGACATGGTCAACACACATAGACACAGTAGTAAAGAAGGCGAAACAGCGCCTCTACCACCTGAGACAGTTAAGGAAGTTCAGAGTATCGGGGAAGATACTCCAGTCCTTCTACTCAGGAGTTGTAGAGAGCATCTTGACCGGAAACATCACTGCCTGGTATGGAAACAGCACGGCACAGGACAAGAAGGCCCTACAGAGAGTGGTGCGCTCAGCCGAGCGTACCACGGGTATTGCACTACCTCCACCGCAGGTTCTATACAACAAGAGGTGCAAATCCAGAGCCTGCAGAATAATGAAAGACCCCCACCACCCCAATAACAGCCTGTTTCAGCTGCTGAGGTCAGGCAGACGCCTGCGAACCCCAGCTACTAGGACAGAGAGGCTTAGGCTCAGCTTCTTCCCCCAGGCCATCAGAGTCTTGAACAATGAACATTGAGTACCACAGAACACTGAACTATCCACACATAAGCACACATGAGCACACACACGACACGCACGCTGTGCACGCTCACACACTAGCAGCCACTTTGACACATTAACATGAGCGGGCACACACTCATGCCGCACACACCCACACTTATTGCCAAAAGGAAAGGCCACTTTAAACTAGTATTAGCAACAGTAACAGTGTATTGCACTACCAAAGCTACCTAGCATGTCCTATATACTCTGTAAATAACTATGTACAAATGCCGAGATGTCACACCATGTTGCCTGTTACCTGTTATTGCACAATGTTTTTTGTATTGGATTCTATTATATGTTGTACCACTGTATTGCACATCGTTGCGGGCAAGACCACCCGCATTTCATTGTATACTCGTATGCCGTGACAAATAAAACTCTTGACTTGACTCTTGACTTGATCTGGTCGGGGCAGGTAGCATTATGTTGGGAAAATCTTTATGAAATAAATAAATGTGAATTAAAGAATTTAAAACGAAGTTTAGCATATTAAATCGTTTTATAAGCTTTCTGAGTAG
Organism: Notolepis coatsorum; assembly: GCF_963971535.1. Lineage (NCBI taxonomy): Eukaryota > Metazoa > Chordata > Actinopteri > Aulopiformes > Paralepididae > Notolepis > Notolepis coatsorum. The sequence goes on from NC_140170.1 coordinate 114,210,066, forward strand.
ATAATTCATCTGTATCGCAACAGAGTCACGGATCTGGTCGGGGCAGGTAGCATTATGTCGGGAAAATCTTTATGAAATAAACAAATGTGAATTAAAGAATTTAAAACGAAGTTTAGCATATTAAATCGTTTTATAAGCTTATAGCTTTTTTCGTGCTGATTTGAGAAGGGTCCAGCTGCAGAGCCGGAGAGCAACGCTCTCAGGACCAAGATAGTACTTATACTATTTTGAGAGAGACAGCAGAGAGACAGACAGCAGAGAGACAGACAGACAGACACTGTTCCACAGTGTGTGTGTGTGTGTGTGTGTGTGTGTGTGTGTGTGTGTGTGTGTGCGTGCGTGTGTGTGACTACTAGTCTCCTAGTAGAGACTCAGCCCCCCCCCCCCCCCCCCCCCCCCCCCCCCCCCCCCTCTGGACCACCTCCTAGTAGAGACTTCTCTAGGAAGAAGACGAAGATGAGGATTAATGACTTGACTTTTCTGGTTACAGCCGTGTACTGCAGTGAAAGGGTTAATGCAATTCCCCCTCCTCATCGCAGCCGGTCGTACAGTCTCTACTAGGAGGTGGTCCAGAGAGGGGGGGGGGGGGAGTCTCTACTAGGAGACTAGTAGTCACACACACACACACACACACACACACACACACACACACACACACACACACACACACACACACACACACACACGCACACACACACACACACACAGTGGCACAGTGTCTATCTGTCTGTCTCTCTGTCTCTCTGCTGTCTGTCTCTCTGCTGTCTTTCTCAAAATAGTATAAGTGCTATCTTGACCCTGAGAGCGTTGCTCTCCGGTTCTGCAACTGGACCCTTCTCAAATAAGCACGGAAAAGCTTTTAAGCTTATAGCTCCAATTTGGGTCCCAAATTGCGGTACAAATGAAGGAGGTGTCTCGGGTAGTGGACTCTAGTTAATATTATGTTCTCTCTGCAATTAGACTGCCCCTCATTCATTCATTCATCCCTATCTGATGCTATCTCTGAAAACAGTTCCTGCGAGCGCAGTCAGTGCACCCGATAACGCTATATATAAACCATGCTGCATTCATTCGGAGAGAAAGACCTATTCCAAATGCTATATTTATAGGGTTTGACAATAATTACACTACTGTCACTATTTTATAATGAACTATAATGAATTACGGGCCATACAGAACACGCCAGTGTTGAAACGAATGCACGAAAGCTTATTTCCGCGTTGAAACTTAATGCATGAACTGAGGAGCGCATATGCCGTCCGTCTGCAGTAACGATATTCTACCACGGGGCGTCAGCTACGCATGTGCGTAGATATAAGCACAAAGTCAAGTTCACGTTCAAATTGATAAATCCCACACTTTGCTTAGAAATGGTCGCACGCACGGGTTAAGCACATATCTGTGCGTACGCAACGTTGATAAATGAGGGCCCTGGACTCTATCAAGATTCAAGAGTTGTTACATACATATACGAGACATGCAGTGAAATGTAGTTGGCCATGCCCGCCTCGATTGTGCAAAAATACAAATAATAAAATAGAATAATAAAATAGAATAGATAATAAAATAGAGTAGACAAAAAGTAATACGAATAAAATACAATGCTAATCTTATCTATGGTGTTATGAGTAGAATCTATAATGTCGTCAAACATTGACCCGATGTGTGGGTTGGAGTTTAGTAACTTATTATACTGTGAATTTCTCCAGACCTTTCTTGATACAGCCTGAGGTTGTTACGAAGGGGTATGGTGGTGATACAACCCAAAAGCGGGACAGTGGAAGGAGGAAACGGAGACGGTGTATTGCTCTTCTCAAACACTGTGTTCTTTTTATTATAAGAACCACGAGAGCGATAATAGGTCATCAGACCAAAACAAAAAGTAAAGAAGCTGATAAATAAACAAACATAAAGACGGGCGAAGGCACATTACAAAAGAACAACAAAAGGCGCAGCCGAGCTGGCACTGAGGAAAACGAACTGAGAACACGAAAATCAAAGGGCAACAAAACGGAACACTAACAACACTTACTTAGACTGAAACAACAATAGGGCAAGGACGACGTTGACAGAGACACGACAGGAAACAGGGGTAACGGAGGTAATGACGCCACAAGGAAGGGAGGACAGACCAAACTTATATAGACAGACGAGCAACACCTGGTTAAAGCCAGGCAACAACATAGAATACAAAATCAGAACACACTAGGAATAACCCAACCTAGACACAAAAGGCATAATCACACACAACAACCAGACAGGAGGACGACATCAAACAAGGGCAGGGGTGGCCCACGACAACATGAAACAGGACATAATATTAATCATACCTAACCATAATTCTATAATAGACTGCACCATCTGACGGTGCCCGCCAGAGGGCGGCAGGAGACCACTGTTCATATTGTCCCCACTGCCCCAGACAGGGCTCAGTCTAGGACTGTGACAGAGGTGTGGCCAGCAGCAACTCCTCTCCCTATATCCACTGAAATCCAACTCAAATATCAAACAATAACAAAAGATGTAAACAAAGCGCAATACCAAGAGGGGCTCTTTTGCCTAGAGGTAATTGTTTGACGACATTACTAATTCTACCTTTAAAGGGGGGGTTCACTTTTCTTTAACGTTGTCTGGAATGCTGTTGACTTGTACAGGCCATAATGTCATGAGTCGCTTTAGTATCACTGTGTTGCATCCTCTCACCTGGCTTTTCTGTATCAAAAGTCATAATGAGTTTCATAGGCCAGTTACACATTTAAGTGGGCAACTTAGATACAGTAGCACACAGCATATGAAACTCATCATAATGAGTTTATACCTTGGTGAGAGGATGGGGGATGGGGCTTGGTGAGAGGATATGTTTGACCTTGGTGAGAGGTTAAGGGTGGGGGTTGGTGAGATGATTGAAGATTGAGTTTAGTGAGAGGATTGAGAATTGAGCTTGAGCCTCCATCAGTAAAACAATGGTGTGACGACACATTTACATTCACATTTACATCTAGTCATTTAGCTGATGTTTTTATCCAAAGCGACTTACAAGTTCTGTACGACAAGTCAGCAGGAAGGGTACAACTGTTTCAGTGTTGAAACTTGTCTGCTGCAGTGTTGAGTGCATAGTAGTAGAGTAGACATATTAGTAGTATATATAGTATAGTATGTAGTAATATAGGCAAGGAAGATTATTTATTGGAAAAGTGCATGATAGAAGACAGTATGAAGGTTCGTTTTTATTTTATTTATTTATATATATAAAAAAAAACTCCTTAATTTCAGATATTGATTGAAGAAGTGTGTCAACAGCGAAAGATTTGTCGGGTTTCGGCTATCTTAACTGGTGGGAAGTTCATTCCACACATTAAGGGGCAGGGCTAAGACAGATAGCTGTGAATGTTCAACATTATTCAAAATTTTCCTACGACTTTTAAAATTGAAATACCTTGGTGCTCCCCTTTAAGACAAGGCTGTACTGAAAAACACCATCTAATCTCTTTGGCACAAAAACATCATCTAATCTCTTTGGCCCCTTCATTAGGTGAGGACCTGCTGGAAATGATGAGACTGACCCCCCCCTCTCTCTATCTCTCTGCCCCCTCATTAGGTGAGGACATCCCGGAGGAGGTGGCCCCCGAAGCCGAGGAGTCGCGCCTGGACGTCTGCAGCCCATGTAGCCCCTGCATCCCCTCCCCCCCCACCTCCTCCATTGTGGTACGCATCTCTGAGGAGGAGCGGAACAAGTACGAGGAGGAGATCCGCAGGCTCTATAGACAACTGGATGACAAGGTGATGAATGGCTTCTAATAAGGATCATGCATGGAAGTCAATACAAGGATACACTTGGAACTGGTGATCATTTTACGACGGTATCCACTAGGGGTGTAATGGTACGTGTAGCTATTCATCCTGCGACTTCACGGTACTGACTTCACGGTTCTGTAAGGGAGCCATGCGACAAATTCACCTCACTACGTCTATAGGACGCTAGGTGGAACTAGGGTTGAATATGTCTCAGGGGGGACTATAGACAATAGGTGGAACTAGAGTTGAATACGTCTCAGGGGGGACTATAGACAATAGGTGGAACTAGAGTTGAATACGTCTCAGGGGGGACTATAGACACTAGGTGGAACTAGGGTTGAATATGTCTCAGGGGGGACTATAGACACTAGGTGGAACTAGGGTTGAATACGTCTCAGGGAGGACTATAGACAATAGGTGGAACTAGGCTTGAATATGTCTCAGTGGGGACTATAGACACTAGGTGGAACTAGGCTTGAATATGTCTCAGGGGGGACTATAGACACTAGGTGGAACTAGGGTTGAATATGTCTCAGGGGGGACTATAGACACTAGGTGGAACTAGGGTTGAATATGTCTCAGTGGGGACTATAGACACTAGGTGGAACTAGGCTTGAATATGTCTCAGGGGGGACTATAGACAATAGGCTTGAATATGTCTCAGGGCGGACTATAGACGCTACTGTAGGTGGAACTAGGTTCTGGGCTGTTTCTCCCCTCCTCTTCACTACAAGTGTCCCTGAAACAAAACCATGGATGAATGATATGTTTGTAACACAGCAGGGTCATTACAATTGAGAATTGAATGTTCATCTTTTTCTTGTTCGCCCAATAATGCTGGTGGAAACACACACACACCAACCTTCTTTCGAGCGACTTTCCCTCACAGCCTGCACATTAAAGTTCATATGTATGTGTGCACATATGCGTTTAATGGCTACTGTTCATCATCCTGACCGCCTGAGGATAAGAACTGTCCTTGAAGAGGCTGGTCCAGTCAGGATGCCCTATATGGTAACATAGTCTAGTCAGGATGCTATCTATGGTAGCCTGGTACAGTCAGGATGCTATCTATGGTAGCCTGGTACAGTCAAGATGCTATCTATGGTAGCCTGGTACAATCAGGAGGCTATCTATGGTAGCCTGGTACAATCAGGAGGCTATCTATGGTAGCCTGGTACAATCAGGAGGCTATCTATGGTAGCCTGGTACAATCAGGAGGCTATCTATGGTAGCCTGGTACAATCAGGAGGCTATCTATGGTAGCCTGGTACAGTCAGGATGCTATCTATGGTAGCCTGGTACAGTCAGGATGCTATCTATGGTAGCCTGGTACAGTCAGGATGCTCTCTATGGTAGCCTGGTACAGTCAGGATGCTATCTATGGTAACATGGTCCAGTGCACGGGAGCTCCGACTAATTATATTCACAACGCTTCTCAATTTGGGTGTACTGAGCTAGAGGCAGCTTCAGTCTGTTAGATTGAGTAAGGTAATGAAGACAAGTGTTCCTGGTCACTGACCCGAGAGCAGCACTCCTACTCTGGGAAGCGTTGTGAATATGTACCACTGTCTGGGGTCTCAGATCAGATCAGTTCAGTTCAGTTGATTTTATTCACAAATCAAGTACAATCAATATAAGACACAATAGAGATGTGTGAAATGGGACACCCTGATAAGCTAAGCTTGAGAATAGGGACCCAGACACTAAACAGATAGTATTTCAAATATAGGTTTACTAATTAACCTCATACTATAGTCTACCCATATAACTCTGTATGATTACCTATATGAATGAATGTATGAAATGTATCTATACATATATATATATATATATATATAGGCAACCATTTTTTTTAGATAGTGCTACCAAAAATGTTAACTAGTGGCACCAATGCTACATGAAAATAGACCCCTGTTTTAATTTTTTTTCCATACCATATCACGTTCACTCTCACCGGGAGATGTGTGTGTGTGCTCTCATTAAAATGTGGTTCAGTTGACGAACGTTGATTTCCGGTCAAACATTTTCAAAATAAAAGGTCCCCAAGTCTATTGTGAAGAGAAAAGTGTAAAAGTGCAATAAATGCAGAGAATATAGATAGTGCTTTTTTAGATACATTATACTAATTTAAGGCTTCCAGGAGTAATTAGGCTAATCCAGCCTTACTCAGCACTATGGAGGCCTATTACTACCAGGAGTAAGTAGGCTAATCCAGCCTTACTCAGCACTATGGAGGCCTATTACTACCAGGAGTAAGTAGGCTAATCCAGCCTTACTCAGCACTATGGAGGCCTATTACTACCAGGAGTAAGTAGGCTAATCCAGCTTTACTCAGCACTATGGAGGCCTATTACTACCAGTTTGTATTTGAAGCTACTTAACCTACAGTTCAAATAATTGCTTTGAAATACATTTAAATGTAATGCAGTTTTTGTATTACATTTTTTTTATAAGAAGTACTGTGTGTTTATTATAGCCTCACGTAACCTTACAGATGATTATAATAATAACCATAATAATAATATTATTGTTATTATTCAAGAAAAAATTGGTACATTTGGAAAATGTCTATCAGCAGATATCCAAATTCAGATATCGGTATCGGAACAAAAAAATGTGAACTGCATCTCTAACATTTACAACCTACAAAACACCTAAAAGATCCTAACAAGTACTACTATGGTCTCGTGACATGATCAGTCTAAACATTGATTAAATAGGTAAGATACAATTAATAGAGACATATGGCAAGTTTAAATGGATTTCGGAGTTGAGTAACTAGGTTAGAAAATCCCCAGCCTGGTCTGCCTGTCAGAAAGTCATTAAAAGCAATCACGGACGGAGCCGCAAGGTCATTGAGTTTCAACAGCAGTTTAGATGGCACAGTGGTATTAGATGCTTTAACACAGTGTGCACTACAGAGAAGCAGCATCATCTGCACACCTTTTAGACTGATCAGCAAACCGTAGTGGACCAAGGGAGGTCAGGACGATTGATGTACAACTTGACTTAATTGTTCTAAGCGCTTAATTATCACCAAGGTTAATCATTAAGACAGGATACAGGTGATTATTTCGGGTGTGTGTGTGTGTGTGTGTGTGTGTGTGTGTGTGGGTGTGGGTGCGTGTGCAATAATATCCTGTGCAATAATATACTGCTGAACTCTGATGATGTGACTACTAGTGCAATATACAGACAATTTGTATGCATTTCTTTTATATTCACACTTGTTTTATACTTTCTGTGTGTAGATTGCAATATGCCCATGTGTATTGATTGATGCTGGTGTTTTTATCTATATTGTATGTACCACTGAGGGAACACACTTCACTTCGTTGTGCTCCTGTGCAATGACAAATGAAGGCCTGGAAGCTGTACTGCACTCCCTGTACTGCACTCCTTGTTAGTGCATCTCCTCACTGTGGTGTGTCTACGGTTGTAGGATGATGAGATCAACCACCAGAGCCAGATGGTGGAGAAGCTGAAGGAGCAGATGCTGGACCAGGAGGAGGTAAAAGACCTTTACTTTACAACATCCATTCATTTCTATGGCTAAACGGCCCACAGTGACCTCCGTTACCAATGCAGCTACGAGGCACCGGCCCTTCGCCCCCATGAAAATCGTATTTTTTTTATTTATTTTGTATCTCTCAGACGGTGCAAGGAATGATAAGGCAGCCAGTTGTTTGAAAGACACAACGTTTTGTGTTTTCAATTCAAAGTCTTATCGATGTACTTTACAGCTTGTACTTTAGAGCTTCAGCTTTACAACAAGGTCACTGTCCTCCACTGCAGTACTAATAAAGGATAGCTGCAGGATTCATTCCTAACTTATACTGCTGATGGCCACTGGCAGAAACCCTGCCCACTAACAACCTCCACATTTACAACATACATTCATCTGTATCGCCAAATGGCCTTCGTGGGTTGCTGTACAATAGAAAACGTTTCTACATCAATTCATTGCAGAACGGCAAAAAAATATTCAGTTTTTTGCAGGCAGACACCCCACGCAAATGACCCTCAGTGAGTGGCTTGCAGTACATACAGGCTGAAACCCTGGCAAGTAAATTACATTCGCTTTCTCAAAATCAATTCATATTTGCGTATCCAAAATACCAGTAATTGAGTCTGTCTGCTGTAGTACAAACCAGATGACAGCCTGCTAGCAAACCACTGCCAGCAGACACACTAGCCTGTAAACGCCCTTAGCTTCAAATCAATTCATACTGTATCTTTGTGGCTGTAGTACATAGTGCAGGCAGACACTACGCCCAGTAAGAGGCTCCACACTGGGTCTGTCTTTCTAAGTGGCCCATAGTGGCTTGTTGTACATAATGACAGTCACCATGGCTTGTAAACAACCTCTGATTTACAACATCCCTTCATGTAACTTTGCTCCACTTCCCTATATGAATAAAGGCACTATGCGGCTGAAAATCCTAACGGGGATGTAGCAATGGCTGCTGGCCATTGAATGCTATGGAGTTCACATTCATACACGATTTTCAATTCCAAGGTAGAATTTCCGAGAGAATATTGCAAAATACTTGCATTCATCTGTTACATTTAAAGGGAAACAACGCTCAATTACAGAATTCATACATTTTATTCCTGTGGCTAAGACAGTCCCAAAAATATTAGTGCACATGAACACACTAGCGGACTGACCATCGGGAGCACCGGGAGTTTTCCCAGTGGCCTGGCAGACTGGCATGGCCTGGCTGCCCTGGCAGACTGGCAAATGCTTTTTTTTATTTAAAAATGTGTTTGTTTGTGCCCGCAGTCAGGCCACTGAACTCCGAAGCAGGCCAGGTCGGTATACATGTTTCTATTTGCGCATATATAAGTTCAGGCAAGCAGGCAGGAATGCGTGATTTTTTTTCATAGCCGCAGTTTGCGAAGATGCTCTCTGATTGGCTAGCCCGCATACAGCGAAGACCCTCTCTGATTGGTTTAGCTCCGAAGGGCTCTTCCGTGTTACTACACGAGTTTTGAATCAGAGAGTAGGGTCCAGCTGCAGCGCCGGAGAATCCTCTCCAGGGGCAAGCCTGTGGCAGCCACAGAGAGCACTCTGATTGGCGGAAAGTACGGACGTTTCTTGAAGTACTCGGAGGTGCATGACATCTAAGAATAAAGTGAGCGTGTGTTATTGGAATGATTGATTGATTGATTGAAAATTGTATGAATGTCCGCCTTGTTTCGAACTGGTTATGCTTAGACCCTCTTTCGAAGTTGGTTATGCTTAGAGTTTATCTTTAGAGCAGGGTGATAGACCACCAGCCAGGGCCGCGGGAACTCAGTCAGTGTTGGGGGTGCTGAGATAAGTGATATAATAACGTCATAGGCGGCGGGTTGCGCTGAAGGGGAGGCAATGACCGCGCAGCGTGCACATTTTTTCCTCTTTTAATATATAGTGCAAATTAAGTGTTCAAATGAAGGCATCCAATAATAGATTAACCATTGTCTTACCTCCTTAATGCAGCAAAATGCAACGTTTCGTCTTGGCATCAATAATCTTTCTGCCCACTTTCAGTTCCGCGTTCGGGATCCCTTTGATTATATGCCTAAAACACCGGTCTGTATAACAGGGAAACTGCATTATCGAGACAGCGCCCCTATGAGGATCTTTTCCTAATTCTAAGAGTAGGGTAAATCTGCAGTGCCGCTCGGTGACATTGAGTAGGATACGGTATTACGATGGAATAAAAGCCAAAACAACCTTGCAGTTACAACTCCCTGCCAGGTGGGGGTGCTGCAGCACCCCCCCTTGCCGCGTCCCTGCCACCAGCCCTGATTCCAAACTCTAAGCATAACCGACTTCGAAAGAGGGCGACTTCGAAAGAGGGCCTAAGCATAACCAGTTCGAAACAAGGCGGACATTAATGCAATTTTCAATCAATCAATCAATCAATCAATCAACACACGCTCACTTAAAACAGCGCACCTCCCAGCTGCTTCTATAGAAAGTAGATTTGTACTTTCGCCAGACGTACATCAGCGCGCGCCCTCTGTGGCTGCCACAGGCTTGCTGAGTGAGAGGATTCTCCGGCGCTGCAGCTGGACCCTATTGGAATCAGATGGACATTGAAATTGACGTGGAAACTCCGGATGTTGATCACTTTATTGGATGTACTGTTGGGAGTTAAAGAAGACAGTTTGTTGGAACCTGACCGTGAAATAGAACAGCTATAAGTCTGATGGATGATTTGGATGCTGATATTGAAGCCGCTGAGATGTATAAGGAACGCGTCATTATGTTGAACTGACGGCAGCAGCGCGAGGGTGAGTGATACTATAATGAATCGACTACTAGATCACAGAGAGCGCCAGTGAAGTAGAGAAACTTCTATAAAGGACACTTTCGTATTATAACCCGACATTTGGACAATCCATTATTTGGAAAGTAGTTATTCTACACTTTGGTGTAGTGTATACAACTTGTATGGTCCGTTTTGTGACAGCGTCGTTGTCCATGGTGCTGAAGGTTGCATTTATACTAGTGTATACAGCCTCTACAGTGCCACCACGTGATACAACGCAGCAAGATACAAAACGCAGTTTTTTCCCCGGGGGTGGGGGGGTATGGGTATGGGCCTGGCCTGGCCTGGCTTGCCTGAGTCAAATTCCCGGTAGGAATTATGGTCCCAGTCCGCGACTGCATGAACACCTCTCTCCCAAAGTTTCTTTGAGTGCTCAATATTATGCTGTCATCAGGTAGTCTAAAGCTGCTCCATAGACAATGCATTGAGAAGGATTATATAGAAGGGGAATATTTTGAGTATATGTGTCCAGGAACTGAAACCACTGGTAGAGTTAGTTCATTTTGGTATAAAAAATCAAACAAACGTTCTGTGGGTCCACAGAATCTCCCACTCGTCACCAGTGGAGCAACTCTAGACTTTATACTTGATGACATCACATGTTTCAGTCTTACAGTACTTCTCTGGTTGCTGGCTTTATGAGAGAGTAGCTCATGTTCACATATGTTGATTGAATGTTCCTAGACCATTTGATCCCCTTTAATAGCACTACATTACCCACAGGCAGACACCCTGGGCCCACTCTCCAAAACAAAGCATTTAATATAGATGACCTTTATTTTATTGAATTGTATGCCAGAGGGAAAATATAGTTCTGTGCCACACTAGCTCACGCTCAGCGTCTCATGCATAATCTCGCTTCAGCGTATGCACACTGAATACATTTCAAATGTACCTTTAAATGCCCGCATTCATCTGGCCACACCCCCATCCGCTCACCTACATAAGCAGGGATGGGCCACACACTCATCTCCTTCGCAAATTTCATCACAAGCAACGTGTTGCTCATATGCCCACTTGACGTGGAGAAAAATATTGCTCTAAGGAAAGGAAGAATAAGGAGAATACGTTGACATCATATCTTTATTTTCTCTCTCACTATTTTAAAACGAGAAAATACGGCGATATTGTCTTCGTACTGGAGTGTCTGGAAGATGGTGATCATTCCACAAACTCCACCGGTTTCGTATTGGGGGTTCACGCCGCTACATACCTCCCAGCTACAGTCTTCTTGGATGCGGCTGGACGGAGTGAAACCCTCCGGCGGTGCAGGGACTGTAGTGGCGCGCCGCTGTTGTGAGAAGCGGTGCGTTCCAGGTTGGGTGAGTAGTGTTTTGCTGGCAGGCTCCACTTGTCTGTTAGTGCTATGGGGACTAATTGACAATGTTATGAAAACCGGCCCCAGGCTAGGGTCCTTTGTTCAGTCTCCTAGACGACAGGAGACCTTGGTCTGAAGCCATTTTAGTTTGACTAGTGGGCCGCGACCATTAACACTGGTGATCCCTGTGTTTTCTGGACGAGTGGATTTCTCTCTGTCCCGTGTTAAGCCCCTTCTTTCATATCCAAATGAGAGTATTCCTTCACGAGGAGATATGTGCATGGATGTGCGATAGCGGCAGATCCATGTTCAAGTCAGCTACACAGGCCAGTTTGGTATTGTGCTGATTCCGTCGGGTGTTGGTAAAATCACCGTTGTAAAGCAGTGTTGACATCTTGTTTCTCTTTTCTCTTAAAAAGTGAGGAGAGGTTAGGGCGGCTAGGTGGTGTAGTGGGCAAGGCACTCGCCACCAGTGTGGAGACGCTAGGATTCGCGTGTTCGAATCCAGCTCTCCACATTGTTTTCAGTTTAGCTGGTCGTCCGCAGTAATACACATTGGCCGTATTACGGGGAGGGAAAACTGAAGGGTGGGGATCGAACGTTGTGAACAAGCGACTCCTACAAGTCGGTTGGTGCGCCTGCGCAGTAGAATCAGGAAGTGTCGGGGGCAGCGTGAGCCTCCCACGCGTTACTCCTCGACACTGAGAGATCGAGCTGCGCAGGTGAAAAGATGCGACTGCTGTTACCTCAAGTACCGGAGGGGACTTGTGCTATGTATGACTTAGTCCACATTGCAGCCGGCTTGTGGGAGGCAAGAAACAGCGTTCGTGACAGGGGAGGGTTGAATTGGATGATACGAAATTGGGATGGGAGAAAAATAGAAAAATGGGAGAAAAAGTGGATAAAAAAAAAAAAAGTGAGGAGAGGTTCAGAACGGCGGCCTGTCTGGGTGAGTGTTATGTCATTGTATACATGTTCAGGTGATAGCTGCTTAGCTTACGGTTAGTCAGTCAGCTGTTAGCTGCTGCGTTAGCCTGCTGGGATTGCTGCATGGCCTACTTAGGTTGGGCCTACTGTTAGCCAGTCAGCTGTTAGCTGCGGCGCTAGCATGTCGTGATCACTAGGTAACGTTAGCTTGCTGCTATAGGCCAAGGCCTGGCGCGGGGAGCTTCAGCTCCTTGCGCGCCGCCGCGAGCTCGCTTCTGGTCGCGTGCGCCGTTAGCTCGGCACCTCGCGAGCAGGGGCAGTAACGCCCGAACGGTTGGAGCGGCCGTTAGCTTAATGCTACTCTGTTGAACGTGCTTTGATTGTAACATGTTTTACACTCTTGACTACGACGTCATCCTTGACAGGGGATGTTTCGTCGACCCTGCCCTGAGCCAGGACGGCAAGGTTGCGTCAACAAAGAGGACTGTAGTGCGGGTTGGAGCGGCGACGCTGCCCAGTTCGAACAACACAGGAGCGGCTGTGTTCCTACGGTGTCTGTGACTGCACTTCGCTGATCTACGTTCCGGGTAGGACAAGGTTTGACCAGACCTTATAACACGTCTTCTGGTTTTACTTTTCTAAATGTTTTGTGAATAACGATGTTTTCCCAAACGTGTGTTGCTGCAATGCATTTAGGATATGACGCGAGTTATGTGTGAACTGTCTTTGTCACTGGCAGTTAGCTTCTCCGTGCAAATCGGGTTGTTGTTACAGATGTGAAAATGATCTGGTTGTTGTGTGAGAAACATCATGGTGTTTATATGTACCGTGTACTCACAACTAAGGTAACTAACCTATGAAGCTATGCTTGGTGACAAGTGAGTAAAAGAATGTTCTTTTCTCAGCCTGTGATGACAATGAACAGTGTGTTCACATATTAACAGGTTTTCCTGTTTTAACTGGCCGTATTGAGGGTAAAATAAGAGGATTGTGTTTCCCCCCGGTTCCCTGGGGACTTTTTCATCCTCCTATCAGACATGTTGTGCACTAATTTGTGTCTTTTGTGTGGTAGGGATGCGATGTAACCCTTAAGCTTGATTGCTGAGGTTGTGCTAAAACTGCTGGAGAAACTTTATTTTCCTAAAAGAAAAGATGGTTTGGTCGCTGTCGTGTGTGCTTAGCAAGGCCTGTGGCCGATACTAATCGAGAATTATGTATTCTCTCATTGTGAAAAACGGCGTTCCTCTGTTGAGTGTTTTTGCCATTTTTTGTAGGTGATGATGGGTTGTGTGTGTCATGTGACCTACAACTGGGTTGGACTGGCCACAGAAGCACATGTGTAAGTTTGGTACCGGGGCTCTTGGAGAGCCCTCTCTATTCTGTGTTTTTTCCTTAGTAAAAATCAGATAGCAGGTTAGCTCATGCGCTGTGTGGAGCTGTCAAACGCTTCATAGAGCTGACTATGACTGTGTCATATTCTCTTTTTGTCATTACATCGTATCATGGGTGTGGGGTCGTAAAGGGGTGAACTGGTAACCTTTCCTCTTCCCCTTGTTTCTGTCGGTCAGGGGTACACCCCCTGTCCTTCAAGGTTCCCGTCACGTGGCGGTTCGGCACGTTACGGGGGGGGGGGGGGGGGGGGGGGGGGAGAGGGAGTTTCCTGGTCCCACGGCCTGGTATATTGGGCGTGTGCACCGCAGGAATTCCCCCACCATAGAGTACGTCACCGTGCGCGTCTCTGTTGGTAGGACTTCCGTGTGCTGTTCAGGTCCATGTGATGGATCTGTTTCAGGGGGGTGGTCAGGGCTCCTCCTCACCAAGCGCCTATTTGGGCCTTCTGTGAGTTCGGACTCCTTCTTCCATGTGAGGGAGCCTCCATCAGAGTACAGAGCCTTCCTCCTCAGATTGTCAAAGTGAGTGGACCCTCTAGAAGGTGTCCTGTTCTATTGTATATGTATTCGATTCAATTCGATTGTTGAGTGTGTATGGGTTCAGTGCCTCTTCCCCGGAGAGCCCTAAAACCTATTTTTTACATGGCTCAAGGTGCAATATGTTCTTTTCAATCTGTACAGCTCGCGTGGGAAGTCTCTCTGGGGATCCCCGTCTCCTTCCTATGGGAGGGTGGTGGGATGTAAAAATGTGAATTTTTTTTACCCCTGGCTGTGTAGACTGGGATACATACTGTTGATGCTTCCTTCTTTTCTATTCAAAAAGTGTTGGAGTTAGGAAGTGTCACACCCCTCTTGTCGTTCCCCTGGGCGCCTTGGGGATTCAATGACAGGTCTAAATAGCCTGTTCATTGATGGGGGTGTGTCCCGACGCACGTATAGTGCTAGCTCGCTGTAAACAGGCGACTGACTGGCACGCCTTGTTTGCTTGTGGTTGAAACAGCGTTTTTATAAAGCAACTGAGATGGGTGTTTTTCCTCTTCCGACGACCAAATCCCACGACCTGGGTTGGTTTTTCGACGGATTCTCGTTCATGTCTGGGGGATGATGACGGAATGGATCTGAACATATGTAGAGGGGTCTCACGCCCTTGGGGTGGGCCACCAGGCGCGGTTCGCCCGAACGTCTGGGTGGCGCCTTCTTTTCATGTTAAGATCGACACGCATATCTGCCCTTCTCCTGGAGTAGGCATGTCGGCGTGGTTAGGGCACGGGACTGGTTCTGGTCACGCTGGTCCGGATCAGTTGAACCCGTTGTCCGCCGGGGATGCAGATCTGCTGTTCTGGTACCTTGAGGGACTTGGGCTTTTTTCAGGGGGAAAAATGCCAGGTCGGTCCGGGTGTCACAGGGTTAAGCGCTATGGAGACCCTGGTTGGGTACGTTTTTACTCAGCACTGTCGTAATGGCTTACAGCCATGCCATTCTGTACACGCTCGATCTCGTCGGATCTCGGACGCTACACAGGCAGTGGTGCAGTCGTGGTCACACGCGGTTACACGCCGTGTTACTAGATGATCAGTACGCGCGCACAAAGATGCGCTCTATCCACATATTACGACTGCACCACTGTACACAGGTTGGTCCTGGTTAGTACTTGGTTGGGAGACCGCCTGGGAATACCAGGTACGGTGTGCTTAGGGGCTGGTTCTCCATTCTTTTTTGCTCCTCTCTCACGCATGGCGAAGAGGGGCCTGTTGGGGTGGTCTTTGACCTCCTCTGGTGACCCTGTGCTTCCCGTATCGCCAGGCCCGGTCCGAGGTAATGTTCGTCGACCCGTAGGCCTGGGTTAACCCTTTTTTGAAAACTGAGACGCTTGTACTGCGGTATAGCCGGTGTATACCCGCAGGTGTGTTTTGGAGTTTTTTCTTGAGGGGTTATAGGATCAACCACCGCATTGGGTAATGCCAAGGTGGTTGATTCCCTGGTGTGTTGGAGCAGTGTCAACTCTCGGGTTCACCGGTTGAGGGTGCCCCTGCACGTTCATGACGTCTGCCAATCGTGTCAGCCTTCTCTGCCTCAACCCCTCTGGGTGGGGGTTTTTAAATGGAGGCTTGGTCATGCAACAACGCCAGCATACGCCCCTTCCGCCGGGGCGGCTGTGTTCAGCTGTCCCCTCTGGCGTCTGTCTCGTCCGCAGTCTCCAGGCTAGGGTTAACAGCCTGTTGCCTGGTTTTTCCCCGGTGCGCTGCCTGCTTCCGTTGGTTAACCTTTTTTGTGTGCTTACGGCCATGCTGACTGCCTGTTCTGCAGGGTCAGTGTGCCAGGCGGTGTACTATTGGGGGGACAGGGCCCGCTCGGCTTACGGCCATACCAACCTGAACACGCCCGATCTCGTCCGATCTCGGAAGCTAAGCAGGTTCTGGCCTGGTTAGTACTTGGATGGGATACCGCCTGGGAATACCAGGTGCAGTAACTGAGGGGCCTTTGTCCGAATACGCTGGCGATGTGGGGGGCGGGGCACTACGTGCCCACCTGGTGGGGTCTTGATGCTGGCATCATGGACTTCTCCGGGCCCCCATTCCAGGGAGTCCAGTCCTTTTGGTGGGTCTGGGTCTTCCTTCGCGCTCCGCTGCTACGGCCTTGCCACGGGGTTGGGTTTGCCCTTGACCCCGTGATTCTGGGGGCAGTAACGAGGTTGTTCCTCCGTTCGTTCCCGGGTGGCATGCGGGTTGTGCGTGTGTGTAGTCGTGGGGTCAAGCCACGGTCTGCTCACCCTGTGCGTTGAGTTGCTTGAGTGCCTCTTCGCACGGTCGGGTCCGTCGCCCTCCCGTGAAGCCACCAATAGGGGGGGTGCCCTCCATTAGGGTGGGTCGGGGGGGCTCGGCCCTCCCTGGTCTGATGGTTGTGGGGGGCCTCAGCAGGGTACATTTGTCGAGCTTCTAGCTCCCGCTCAGCTCCTATTATGCATGAGACGCTGAGCGTGAGCTAGTGTGGCACAGAACGTTAGGTTATAACTATAACCAAGTTCTGTTAACACTAGTGAACGCTCAGCGTCTAGACGCTGCTGCAGGCCCTTGATTTTTCATTGTGATGAAATTTGTTGGGAAGGAGATGAGTGTGTGGCCCATCCCTGCTTATGTAGGTGAGCGGATGGGGGTGTGGCCAGATGAATGCGGGCATTTAAAGGTACATTTGAAATGTATTCAGTGTGCATACGCTGAAGCGAGATTATGCATGAGACGCTGAGCGTTCACTAGTGTTAACAGAACTTGGTTATAGTTATAACCTAACGTTATGCCACCAAGATGCTTAAGGAAAACACATCCCTGGCAAGCAAAAGATATCCAGCAACAACAACAACAACATAATTTATCTGTGTTAGCTATGCTGCTGGCTGACAAACTGTCATGCTAGTTTTTAGCGTCTTTGTCCATGTTTTGACAGTGTTTTGTAGTGAATAGCTGTGTCAGTGTGTGTGTGTGTGTGTGTGTGTGTGTGTGTGTGTGTGTGTGTGTGTGTGTGTGTGTGTGTGTGTGTGTGTGTGTGTGTGTGTGTGTGTGTGTGTGTGTGCGCGCGCTCATGCATGCATGTGTGTATTGTAAGTGTGTGACTGCATTGACTGGCTGAAGCTGTATCATTTGAAAATGTAAATAACAAAAAGAAAATGACCAAATGAGAAATGTGTCTCTCAGCTCTTGGCGTCGTCCCGCGGGGACAGTGAGAAGGTGCAGTCGGAGCTGGGCCGCCTGCAGGTGGAGAACGACTCGGCCAAGGCGGAGGTGAAGGAGGTCCTCCAGGCCCTGGAGGAGCTAGCGGTCAACTATGACCAGAAGAGCCAACAGGTGGAGGAGAAGAGCCTGCAGAACAAGCTGCTCGCAGAGGAGCTGGCCAAGAAGATGGTGGGTGTAAGATAGAGAGATGGAACATTATAGAGGTAGAGAAGAGAGTAGGATAGAGAGATGGAACATTATAGAGGTAGAGAAGAGAGTAGGGCAAAGAGATATAACATTATAGAGGTAGATAAGAGAGTAGGGCAGAGAGATGGAACATTATAGAGGTAGAGAAGAGAGTAGGATAGAGAGATGGAACATTATAGAGGTAGAGAAGAGAGTAGGATAGAGAGATGGAACATTATAGAGGTAGAGAAGAGAGTAGGGCAGAGAGATATAACATTATAGAGGTAGAGAAGAGAGTAGGGCAGAGAGATGGAACATTATAGAGGTAGAGAAGAGAGTAGGATAGAGAGATGGAACATTATAGAGGTAGAGAAGAGAGTAGGATAGAGAGATGGAACATTATAGAGGTAGAGAAGAGCGTAGGATAGAGAGATGGAACATTATAGAGGTAGAGAAGAGAGTAGGATAGAGAGATGGAACATTATAGAGGTAGAGAAGAGAGTGGGGCAGAGAGATAGAACATTATAGAGGTAGAGAAGAGAGTAGGATAGAGAGATAGAACATTATAGAGGTAGAGAAGAGAGTAGGATAGAGAGATAGAATGTTATTGAGGTAGAAAAGGGTGGAAGATAGATAGATAGAACATTATAGAGGTAGAGAAGAGAGTAGGATAGAGAGATAGAACATTATAGAGGTAGAGAAGAGAGTAGGATAGAGAGATAGAATGTTATTGAGGTAGAAAAGGGTGGAAGATAGATAGATAGAACATTATAGAGTATAGAGGTAGAGAAGAGAGTAAGATGGAGAGATAGAATGTTATTGAGGTAGAGACGGGTGGAAGATAGAACATGACAGATGTATCGACAGAGATAGAACATGAGTCCATAGAAGCACAGAAAAGAGATGGGGGGGAAATGAAAACAAGAATATTTCGAGCTACTGGTTCAGAAAATTAAGAGAGAGAGGTAGAGAATGGGTAGATTTGGTACAGAAAGAGAGAGGGACAGAGAATGCACTACAAGCGTTATGTTGAGGAACTGTTACCTGGCCCAGTGGACCAAAAAAATTCCATTATTCACTACCTTCAAACCCTCTCACTATTTCATCTAAGTCTCTGCTCAGTGTCCTCAATGCTCCCTCCCTCTGTTTTCCCTGACAAACTGCCCCAGGAAATTACCAGACAACGCCATCGCTCATAAAACTCAACTAAAACCCGCCTGAACCCCCCTACACACCTCAGTCAACTATCTTACATTTGTTTTTGTATCTCTATCCACTGAACGTCGCCACCTCTCGTTCTAACATCTTTATTCCTATTTGGCGTTATATTCCAGGCCCGGAGCCCCCTGTGTCATTACCAATTCTCCCTCAGGTCTCTCCGCTATCTCTCTCCCTCTCTCCCTTTCTCTCATTTAATATTTTCAAAAAAGGTGAAGTAGGGAAAATGGTCTGAAATGGACAACATTCATCACTATCTTACTCCACTGGCTGGAGACTCCTGCTGAAGGTGTCATCAACAACTTCCTTTCATCCATCTTTTTTTCCAATTCCAATCCAAGCCGTTCATTAATACATATCTATCCATTCATCCTTCTTTCCATCATCAATCCATCAATCCATCTACCGGTATCTATCGGTTTTGTCCTTGAATCGTTTTTCACCTTTGCCTGTCTTCCTACATTGTTTTACTAATTGACTTTAAGCTGCTTGACAATGATAAATTATTTATGTCTAATTATGTTAAGTGTTGTGTCAATGGAGCCGACCTAAAAAGTTATCATGGGACAGTGAGGTTAATGAGAGCGACAGTGATGGAGGGGTTGGTGAAATGTGAAGAGTGACTTATGGGCGTCAAGAGGACGGACAATGACCCATTCTGATGTGTTTTTCTTACGATTGAAAGCCCGCCGGTCATTATGTCTGAACACAAACATAAACCAAAGAGCCAAGGCTTTAATGTCATTGAGAGACTTAACTAGGGGCTGCTCTATTGCCAATGAATCAGTGACCGAATTTGTGGACTCAGAATCTTTATTGTTACACCCATAGGAGCTTTATTTCTTTGTAGGGCTAATAGACCTCTCAAGGGTGACGTATTCTCCGGCTGCGCCCGAGTCTTTTTGCTGCAGCTGTAGGAACATGAATGGACTATCAATAGAGCACTCCTAGCTTCGTCTGTGTCCATGCAGCTGTGGTACCATGAACAAAGCCTTCCAAAATACATTTCTCTCTCTGATAAGGCAGTGGATTTAGAATTTTTAGTGGCAGTTTACGAAAAGGGAAAATCGCTAGCCAAAACTAGCTTATAGCATTGCAGATCAGGTCATCCGACGTCACCAGCGCCAGTGCATTCTCTGCGACATCCGGTAATTTAGGGTTAGCTATTTGACTTTTACAAATTGGAACGTTAACAAAACATAAAATCCTTTGGTGAAACTAAATTTTCCCATTAAACCCACATGCAGTATCAAGGACAACATTACTGGTAAGAGGGAAGGGAAAAGACTGTTAGATGCACTGAAAGGATGCAAATTTTTGCACAGGATTGTGAGAGGTGAACATGTGAGAGGTTTATAGGCATGTAAAATCACCCCCTATGCATTGGCATTGTGTCCACGAATGTATCTCCTGATCACATCTTTCAATACATTTCAGAAACCTGTTCATCTTCCCAAATCACAATTCTCATTTGGGTTGTATTTTCCCTCTGACACGCCTCATCATCTTCCTTTGTTCTCTTCCTCCCTGTAGTTTTCTAGATTATTGATCAAGCCAGGTTCATAAATTATTTCCATCTGTCTTCAGAGCAGCTTTCTCCTAGAAGACGGAGAAGGAGGCTGTAAACATCATCACTCACCTTTCTAAACCCTGACACCCACTCCACCCCGTCCCTACTTCAGCTCTTTGGTCTGTCGATTTCTAATTTAGCTCCCATTGTGTTCCGCTGTACTGGGAGAAGAGAAAGGTCAGGCGTCAATCTGTATCGAGTTGTGTGTGCTTTGAAATTCCAATCTCCTTGTTCCCCTCCTGCTTCACGCCATTATCCTTCTTACTTCTTCTATACCTTCTCTCTCTCTCTTCACACACTCTTTTCTCTCCTTCATTTGGCTTTCTCTGCCTTCCCTGCTCCTGACTCTGCTTCCTCTACCTACTCTCACTAACCAACCCTCCATCACAACTCCTATTCTTCTTCTTCTTCTTCTTCTTCTTCTTCTTCTTCTTCTTCTTCTTCTTCTTCTTCTTCTTCTTCTTCTTCTTCTTCTTCTTCTTCTTCTTCTTCTTCTTCTTCTTCTTCTTCTTCTTCTTCTTCTTCTTCTTCTTCTTCTTCTTCTTCTTCTTCTTCTTCTTCTTCTTCTTCTTCTTCTTCTTCTTCTTCTTCTTCTTCTTCTTCTTCTTCTTCTTCTTCTTCTTTCTCTCCCCTCCTCTCCTCTCCTCTCCTCTCCTCTCCTCTCCTCTCCCCCATGTATATAATCTCTGTTAGGATCTATGGGTAACAGTACTGTATATTTGCATATCGTATATATGTCACAAATGTAACAGTACTATATACCTGTATGTCATGTATGTCCCTATGCCATAAATGCCATGATGTCATGTATGTTGTGTATGTCATAAATGTCACCATGAATTGAAAATGGGGGACCCTGATGTAAACAAGACAAACGTCTTTCTCTGGTCTGCATCCCCTTAACAATTGTGTGTATTGAGCCGTACTGTATTGTACCCATTCTGCAATCTGTTAAATAAAGTTTTCATTCATTCATGCCCCCCCCCCTCAGGCCCACCTGAGGGCGATAGAATCAGAGCTGTCCCGTATCCAGGAGGCCAGCGGTCACCAGAGGAAGCGCATTGCTGAGATTCTCAATGGTCTTATGAGGGACCTGAGTGACTTCAGCACCATTGTAGGCAACAGGGACATCAAGCTGGTGAGTGAGGACTTTTTTATATTATTAATCATCTATTATAAATGTTTTATTATTATATTTAACTATTTTATTATATATGTGACACATTGAGTCAGTCAGTCAGTGCCATGGCACGTTGTTGTGTGTGATTTATTTTATTGAGACAGTAGAAAACCAGTAGGGACCAAGGTTATTATAGTTAACTAAAACTAAACTAAAAACTAAAATTAGAAAACAAAACTAACTTGCAAAACTTCAACACAGCAAGCATGAGCAATTCACTGGTGCATAATATGTTCATTGAGACTAGGATGTCTACATGAGTCAATTACCTTCACAAACTGTTTTTATATTACACAATACCTATTATGAACTTCTTCAACCACTTTCTTGCCCCTGACGAATACCCCCCATATTATAATAAAATAAAAATTAAGAATTAATACTGAAACTAATAAAGACTATACTAAAAACCCACATAAAAACAAAACTGAAGCAAGCAGACCTACTCTGGAAACGAACTGAATTGAAAACAAAAATGTTTAATTAAATAAAAAACCAATGATAAATGTGTACATGTGCTTCCAGAGGTTGGTCCTGGGGTCTGGCTACATTACCTGTTTATTAAGTAGAGAGTGGCACCCTAATCAATTATTGATGTACAGGGTGATACATACAAGAGGCTTTGTTTAATCTAATTTGATCTCAAGAAACATGTGTAGATCAAAACCCAGAGTTGGTGTAGTGATCAAAACCCAGGCCTCTCAAGCTGACCTTAACCCCTGCTGACCTTAACCCCCGCTGACCTTAACCCCTGTTGACCTTAACCCCTGCTGACCTTAACCCCTGCTGACCTTAACCCCTGCTGACCTTAACCCCTGTTGACCTTAACCCCTGCTGACCTTAACCCCTGCTGACCTTAACCCCTGCTGACCTTAACCCCTGTTGACTTGAGGTTGAGTCATGCAGTGACCCAGCTCTCTCCTGTGTCACTGCTGTTCTGTGGTCCTCTCAACTGCTGCTCTGTGGCCCTCTCAACCACACTGCTGCTCTGTGGTCCTCTCAACTGCTGCTCTGTGGCCCTCTCAACCACACTGCTGCTCTGTGGCCCTCTCAACCACACTGCTGCTCTGTGGCCCTCTCAACCACACTGCTGCTCTGTGGCCCTCTCAACCACACTGCTGCTCTGTGGCCCTCTCAACCACACTGCTGCTCTGTGGCCCTCTCAACCACACTGCTGCTCTGTGGCCCTCTCAACCACACTGCTGCTCTGTGGCCCTCTCAACCACACTGCTGCTCTGTGGTCCTCTCAACCACACTGCTGCTCTGTGGCCCTCTCAACCACACTGCTGCTCTGTGGCCCTCTCAACCACACTGCTGCTCTGTGGCCCTCTCAACCACACTGCTGCTCTGTGGCCCTCTCAACCACACTGCTGCTCTGTGGCCCTCTCAACCACACTGCTGCTCTGTGGTCCTCTCAACCACACTGCTGCTCTGTGGCCCTCTCAACCACACTGCTGCTCTGTGGCCCTCTCAACCACACTGCTGCTCTGTGGTCCTCTCAACCACACTGCTGCTCTGTGGCCCTCTCAACCACACTGCTGTTCTGTGGCCCTCTCAACCACACTGCTGTTCTGTGGCCCTCTCAACTCAGCTTTATGGAACTCAAACAATGCCCAGCGTAATAGCTGTTGACATGCTTGCATTTGAAATAATATTGAAATACTGTATTGTTACAAATCATGCTGCACCGCAAAATCAAGATAAGCATTGAATGATGACTTGTTTAAGACGTTTACTCTCCGAGGAACTGAAGCTCAACTGTGGAATATCCTGAGGGATTTGTAAATGATAGATGGCAGGTGTGTTCACATGCTGATTCATTCAGGAAGATACAATCCAACTCTGTTTTTATGAATGAGATGTACCAAAAGATGTTGAGATATATGTCATTGTATATTTGGCACAAAAATGCTGCTTCCCCCATTTAGCATCTCGGTGGAACATGTGCAGACAACAAACGTCCTTGTTCAAATTTGTGCTTGTTTGAAACTTTTCTCCAGTATGAGGTTTGACGAATCCCTTTGTCTACGTTGACGGCATGAAGAGATTGTCATTTTATGTTGATACCTTATTTGTTTTGATGGGGCATCTTGCTGATTGATTGTTTGTTCTGCACCCCATGGTTAATTTCTGCAACAACATCTGTTAAATCATGCTGTTGCCATAATGGATTGGTGTTTTAAAATTGTGTAGAAATAACCACAGTCTGTTCGACCATCTCAGCCTCCCTTCTTGCCTGCTCCGCTTCCAGAACCTGTAGTTCCTCCTCTGTAAATTCTGGCTCAAATAGATACAGTTCTTGATCTTGGTTTGTCATTAGCAGTCATTCTTCTGTAGGTTAGCCAGTAACATTGGTTTTGTTGATGGAAGTTACAACGGGGCTTTAGAGCTGTTGCAGCATATCACATATCACAGGGCGGCATGGTGCAGTGGTTAGCACTGCTGCCTCACAGCAAGAAGGTCCTGGGTTCGAACCCCAGCAGGGGGCCTTTCTGTGTGGAGTTTACATGTTCTCCCTGTGTTGGCGTGGGTTTCCTCTGGGTACTCCAGTTTCCTCCCACAACATAAAGACATGTAGATGGAAACTAGCTAATTAGCTAAAAATCACGCAGATTTACATTGATGTGGAAACTGAAGATGTTCATTAATGTGCACTGTCCCTGGGTAAAAAAACAAATAAAGAAACTCAAACACTGCGCCCAACCGGTGGTTGTTCGTCAAGAAAATTGTTCAGACTACAGTATGTATCTGCTTTGAAAATGACTGTCTCATTTTACATTGTTATTTCTACATGTGGTAAATACAAGTCACAACATGTAAATAAGACTGTTTTGGAGTTGTTGGAAAGTGTATTTTGTTACGTTTGACGGTAGGCTAATGGTCCATATTCACTTACAGTCATTGTGCTAAGCTAGCTAGCGTGCTGTGGGTCTCTCTCTCTCTGTACTGCATGGTGCTCACAGAGATGAGACCTTCTTGTCTGACTCTGGGGAAGACGGCAAATTAACTCATTTCACCAAAAGGTTGCATGTTCCTTTAAGGCTTTACCCCCCCCCCCCTTGTTATTCCCCACTCAATCTTAACATTGTCTTTCTCTCAACATTTTTGTTCTTTCTTTCTTTCATTATTTTCCTTCCTTCCTTCCTTCCTTTCCCTGTCTTCCATTATACACCCCCCCCCCCCCCCCCCATCTCAGCCTATGGAGATCAAAGGGGTGATTGAGGAGGAGTTCACTGTGGCCCGTATCTACATCAGTAAGATCAAGTCGGAGGTGAAGTCCATGGTGAAGCGCTGCCGTCACCTAGAGAGCCTGCAGGTGGAGTGTCACCGCAAGATGGAGGAGACCGGGAGAGAGCTGTCCTCATGTCAACTACTTATCTCACAGGTGAGGGGGGGAGAGAGAGAGAGAGAGAGAGAGAGAGAGAGAGAGAGAGAGAGAGAGAGAGAGAGAGAGAGAGAGAGAGAGAGAGTGGGGGGGGGGGGGAGAGATGGAGTGAGAATGAGAGATAATTACATTGGATGGGATTGGATACTAGAGGAAGGGAAGGTACGATCTGGGATGGAGAGAGAGAGAGAGAGGATTCAAAAGATGAAGAAAGAGTACTTAATCTCACAAGCAAATCTCTCATTCAGCTCCTGATGTCATAGGTGCAGGAAGCCATCACCAAGCTGGGTTTCATTCAATTTATCTTCTATCAATTTTTTAATAATCTGTTGCCTGCTGCAACCGCAATTCACTTTTTATTGATATAGCATTCATTTTCAACAATTTCATTGTAGACTGAATTATGAGGACATTTTATAGAGGTTTGCTTCTTTTTTATCCTTCTTTTTTCCCCCTAATAGTCTTCCTGAATTGACTCAAATGGCTGTGAATTGATCCCATCTCTGAGGGGTGGGATGAGAGAAGGAGGGGAGTGGGGGAAAGAGAGAGGTGAATAGAGCTCACTTCACTCCACAGCTGACAGGCGAGAGAAGCGTATCCTTGTGATAAACCCCCTCGTCACTATGGGACAGTAAACCATTCCCATGTGGGCATGGCGCTTCCTTTGCTCATCGCCAGTCATACCTTGTACTCATCTGAGGTGCTGTCATGTGCCTTTCAGCATGAGGCCAAGATCCGCTCTCTGACGGAGTACATGCACAACGTGGAGCTGAGGAAGAGGCACCTGGAGGACAGCTACGACTCCCTGAGCGAGGAGCTGGCCAAGCTACAGGCCCAAGGTACAACACGCTACATCGGTTTGGTCAATCAGGTCAAGTCAGGTGTTCCTTTATTAATCCCTTTGGGGAAATTCATAGGCATAGCAGCTTGGTGGGAGGGGGTGGGGAGTTACAGGTGGGAACGATAACCAGTGGCAGAATTCAATCAATAATAATAATAATAATAATAATAATAATTATTATTATTATATTAACACTTTGATTGCCTAAGGCTAAATTCATGATATACCATAGGTTGCCAGCTCTATTTGTCTATGTAGAAGTTCCCCTTCTTTGCAGGGCTATAACTTTTTAAATTATATTGCTAAATTGCCATTATTAGGGCCCATTCAATGTCCTATATGTATTGTTCAGGGTGTATGAACGTTAAACTTTTTCATTCACATATTCATACTAAAATATGATCTAAAGTATAAGTATGTTTTCATCTCTTTCTGCAGCTTTCTCCAGAACGTGATTTATAGCCCCAAATGCATTATATTGATGATCAAATACAGTTTGATAGCAATCGGCGCGATATAAAAAAATCCAACTGGACGGACTTCTGGAAGTTACTACACGTAATCTGATGTTGACCGGATGGCCGAGGGGGCTTTTATAATTCCGTGGGCAGCGTTATACCATTCATCTAATGTGGGTCAAATGTTCATCATAGCAGTTAGTATCGTACACATTGAAAAATAACGCTGAATCTTACCGTATCTTCCTCGCGCCGTTGGGCGATGAGCGTGGAACAGACATTTTCCTATTATGGGATATAGAAATATCCGGTCCATTTCCAGGTTGTATAATAATATATACGTCCAAATCATGTTGTTTTTTCGAGTTATTTGCAGCGATCGATGTTCACTGTGTGAAGACTGAGTCTCTCTAACACTAGCGAGTGCCCGGACCCCATATGGAGTGAGTCCTACCGGGTTAAAGGTAACATCCGTTTTTTCGATCTGCCGATCGGCCACCAGATGGCGGTCTTGAACCGCTAGAGGATTGAGAGGAGATCACACTTGTGTCTCAGGGCCCCGGAAAGGAAATATGATTCCGATCACAGATTTTTGAAATATTGATATCAAAGACGAGTTACGGCGTCTTCGGCAACTTGAGCATGGCGGGGAAGGACGCCTAAAAGCGTCTTCCGGCAGTTAAAGTGATAATATAGTATACATGTGTAACGGTTGTGACAACGTCACCTCAAACTTCGATGCCCCGAGTGGGAGTCGAACCCCGGTCTCCCACACCACGGGCAGCAACACAGGCATCCGGGTCAGTCGGCACCATTGTAACGGTTGTGACAACGTCACCTCAAACTTCTATGCCCCGAGTGGGAGTCGAACCCCAGTCTCCCACACCGCGGGCAGCAACACAGACTATGCGGCACGGTGGTGTAGTGGTTAACACTGTCGCCTCACAGCAAGAAGGTCCAGGGTTCGATTCCCGCTTGGGGACCAGGTTTCCATGATGCCAGTTACCCAGGTGGGGTATCTCCCAGGCCTTTCTGTGTGGAGTTTGCATGTTCTCCCCGTGCTCGCAAGGGTTTCCCCCCCCGATAAGATAAACCCAATGGAAAAACATGCACAACAATAGATCGCTAACGCTGTGGCGTCCTTGACGAAGACGGACAGGAGCACTTGGATTGGTCCCCTGGCGCGGCTCACGTTGACGCCTGTCTGCTCCCGGCTGCCCTTGGGGGGGAAGGACGACGGAATGGGTTAATCGCAGATACGAATTGCATGCATGCATCGCATGTGTGCCGATTGATGACCTCTGAGCAGGTCCTAAATTATTATTATTAAATTATTTTGAGGATGTGAGAGTGAGTTTAACCCATAGCACTGCTACTCACCCCAGCCCTTCTTGACTGCGCTTCACGATACCATCCGTTACACATGGTATAGACCGTGGTACCACACTGCCGTGTCCATGCAGTGTTTAGTATTAAGAGCTATTGGCAGCAGTCTGTGCCCACAGTTGTGGAGCCTGATGGTTATTGGCGTGAAAGGACTGACCCAGGTGATTTGTGGTGTGTAAATCAATACATCAGAATCTAATCATCTGGGCAAACACACACACACAATGTAATTAAATGTAATTAATAGTAGTAATTTAATTAAAGGTAGAATCAGGGGAAGAATCCTGTGGTTAATAGATCTGTCTGGACTACTGTGCAATATATACTAAAGGTAGAATCTATCTACACAACACAGTAGCTCTACCTCCATAAATCTGGCCAAACTCCATATTCAAAGTACAATCCATCAATCTGACCAAACGTTAAGAGACTCAAGGTAGAGTATGAAAATCCATCACTGTGGTCAAACGTTCATATCCCAGGCAGGACACTCTCAATGCAATAAACCAATGGTAGAGATGTGACCAAGCTACAGATACCAGTTACAATATTCTACCAATGTGGCCAAACAGACAATAGATTTATGTTTATATTCTAGCCTGACCCCAAGCTCAAGGTAAAATATTCCATCAGCATGGTTGAATGCACAATAAATCAGTGGGTAATCAATCTGAGCAAACTCCCAGGAACTGGTATTAATATTCTATCCAGGTGGATAAACATGCAGCACAATAGTGTATCTAAACTTTAAACTCTAACTAAACTCTCCGCCCAAATTATAGGTTCAAGGTAAGTTATTCCTCCAACAGAGTCAAAAGAAAGATTGGTCCGAGTGAGGCACAGTACTGTTGGGCTAATAACAAACCATAAAAGTGCCCTCAGTAGAGTGCAAATCTCCACCAGGCGGCAGCCACACATCTCTCTCTCGCTCGCTCACAGAGCAAACAAATGAGACCATCTATTACCATTAATTGTAATTACAGTTATCAAAACACACTTACACAACATACACAGTGGAGATCATCCACTATCTGCTGGAAAGACAAAAAGCCCAACTGTGTTGACAAGCCACTAGACTACCAAAGCCAGACAGGCAATAGCCTACACATTAGTCTGGGCATTCTCCTTACTCAACTTATGTTCCACTGTCAAACATCTCTGCTCAAAGATGAAGTAAACTAACCAGTGCTATCTATACTCTTATTAGTTTCCTTTAACCCCTTAACACTTTGAGCGCCGGCTATTATCCTCATCCTGTAGTAAATGTAAAATATAGGCATTTTCACTGTGCGTCACGGTGTTTGCAGAGCTATATCTTTATTCTATATTATAGCTATGGAGACAATACTATGGCTCATTTGACAGTAACTATCCCTCGTCCAACATGTAAAAAAGAATACATTTTTTCATGTATACGTTTGCGTGTTATACCATGGTGAATATTGTATAGTTTCAAAGTGATCCTGGCTAATTCCTGAAAATGGCGCTATGGAGCAATACGTTTATTTTGCTAAACGCATTGGCGTTGCTCGCCTATACGCGCTACTATTTCCAATTCAAAGGTATATAATAGGTATTATGTTTCATCATGAATGCATGAAACGGGGGGGGTCGTTTTTTTATGCTTTGATCGCCAGTAACGGCATTAGTTTTTAATACTACATACGTTGATCGGCCGGATCGATATGAAATCATTGTAGGATCAAGGTGGAATTGATGTCATATAGTCCTTACCTTTACTAGGAGGTATCCCAAAAAGAATAATCCAATTGTCTGATTGCGATTTCCAGTATTGGTGTCCATTGGGTCCCCGAAATAATCCGGCACAACACATGCATCGAGGGCCATTAGACGCGTTTCAATGTGATCGGGTGAACCGCTAGACTTGCCTGAAGCAAAATACTGCGCCCGGAGGGAATTAGATGTAACACCCAGTGTGAAAAAAAGGTTTCAAAGGGTGGGCGATGCGGCTGGTATTGCGCTTTTGGGATTTCAGAATGATTTCCTATAGTAACACAGAGGTCTGTGAAGATATAATGAATAAAAAAATCGAATAAAAGAAAAAACGACCAAAACCCGACAAATCTCGGGTCTGGCACTCAACGCATGGCGAGTTAACCCGAGAAATCTCGGGTGTGGCAGTCAATGTGTTAAGAGGTTAACATATTGAATAAATAATATTATATTATTGTTCCCCCCATATTCTTTAGTCTCTTTTATAACTAAGAATCGAAAATGAGTTGAACAAAGTAAATAAAAAAATAAAATAAATAATGGCGGCTAAGTGGCGCAGTGGGCAAGGCGCTCGCCACTGATGCAGGATATGCTGGGTTCGAGCCCAGCTCTCGGCGTTGCTTCCGGCTTGGCTGGTTGTTCATACTAATACAATTGGCAGTATTAGGGGGTGGGAAAGCCGGTGGGTGGGGATCGGACGTTGTGGACAGCGACTCCTACAGGTCGGTTGGTGCACCTGTACAGCAGAATCAGGAAGTATCGGGGGCAGCGTGAGCCTCCCACGCGTTACTCCTCGCCACTGAGAGATCGCACTGTGCAGGTGAAAAGATGCGACGGCTGCCTCCTCGTTTACCGGAGGGGACACGTGATGCAAGGCTTCGTCCACATTGCAGCCGACCAGTGGGAGGCATGGTCTAACAACGTTCGAGACAGGGGAGGGTATAATTGGATAATACGAAATTGGGATGGGAGAAAAATAGAAAATGGGGAGAAAAGGTAGATAAAAAAATTAATCATTTTATTTCATGGCGTCTGTGCAGCCTTGTTTAAACTCACTGTGTCCATGGAAACGACGATGCAGCAATAAAGGCATGGTTTCCTTACGCTAATAATATAGTCTGTTTACTTTTCTGATAACTACATCACCGCATAACTCATAAACAAGCTTAATTCTTTATACTCTGTATACACCCAATTCAAAGTTATAGCCACATTTTCTTTCAAACTATTTTTGTTGCGGATGTCCGGATATGGTACAAATTACTGGGCAAAGCTGTTTTGCAGGGTGTGATGTACAGGTGTAGACTTTATACTGATTATCTATTTCAAAGGACAATGATGGAAATGTTAAATACTTCTTGATGACCGATTAAAAAGAATATTCAAGATTCTTATAGTTTGAGAGATTTTTTGCTATAACAACAAACACACTGGACCTGCTCCAGGCCACTGCTTTATCATGTGTTCATCTATCCTGAATCATTCATCATAAACCTGGCCAATCTATTGGGCTCACAGATGTTTATGTGGGGAAAATACAAATGAAAACACAACCCTGCATCTAAATCTGTCTAGTGAGGTATGAGGTGCTATCTTTTAAGTGGCACTCATTCATTCATTCATTCATTCATTCATTCATTCATTCATTCATTCATTCATTCATTCATTCATTCATTCATTCATTCATTCATTCATTCAAAGAAACATTTATTTAAAGTCTTGAAAGATCATTGAGGTTTTCCTCATTTACTATGATGTGGAGATATATAGGCATACAGTAGATGGACATTGACATCCATAGCACACCTCTCTCTGTACAGATTACACACCTTGTTGAATGTGAAGAGGATAATAATACATTTGATTTATATATTTTTTTTGTGTGTAGAACTGCATTACCACTATCCACATTATGTCCTAGTGTTACATCCTACGTCAGTTTCTCTCCTGCAGGTTTAATATTTACTATGAACAGCACAGCAGCTCATGTTACTAACATTAGACACACCTCTTACTTAACATTACTCCTCTTCATCCCCGATGGGACATGTTGCTCCTCTCCTCATGAACTTCATCTTGTCCAGCTCCTCCAAGCTAGCTAACTCGGAAACATCTCTTGAAAAACATTAACGTTATGTCCCAAGACAGCCAGCAAGTAGTAAGCCAACAGATGCTCTGTGTGTGTCAGTGTGTGTGACAGTGACAGATTGGTCCCTGCTTACCCTCAAGTGTGTGTGTGTGTGTGTGTGTGTGTGCGCACTTGAAGATGGAGAGACTTGTTCACAGACGAGTCAGATCAATCATGTACAGAGAGACAGCGTGATAGCGTGATAGATGTTAGGTTTTCCTCTCCACATTCATTTTGGGATGGCTTAGATTGTATTTTGGGACAGTTAAGTTTGGGACAGAGGATGCCGAAAAAGGTTAGTTATATAGCGTACTTGCATCGCGTCCCGCTCTTAAGCCATACCGAGATATACCTCATCTCATGTACCTATTGTACTCCATCAACGAATAAACCCAAAATACACCCCTCACCTGCCAGGCCCCGCTCCTTAGTAATAATAATAATAATAATAATAATGCAGGACCTGTTGCAGATGTCTTTATTCGGCATGCAACGACACTCAATGTTTTAGTGGTACACACAGCGGTTAGTTTTTAGCACACACACCGGAACACACACGTATGCATTGTCTCTTTAGAATCGCCGATGTGATTCGTCTCTGCGATTACCCATCCCGTCGTCCTTCCCCCCCAAGGGCAGCCGGGAGCAGACAAGCGTCAACGTGAGCCGCGCCAGGGGACCAATCCAAGTGCTCCTGTCCGTCTTCGTCAAGGACGCCACAGCGTTAGCGATCTGTTGTTGTGCATGTTTTTCCATTGGGTTTATCTTATCGGGGGGGAAACCCTTACGAGCACGGGGAGAACATGCAAACTCCACACAGAAAGGCCTGGGAGATACCCCACCTGGGTACCTGGCATCATGGAAACCTGGTCCCCAAGCGGGAATCGAACCCTGGACCTTCTTGCTGTGAGGCGACAGTGTTAACCACTACACCACCGTGGCGTGCTACATAGGACTGGGCATGGCCACCACTCACTCTTCCTCTTTTTTCGTTTTCCATCATAGCGGATGCAAGTCGCCCTATGCAACTAGTTGATTTGAAAAAGTTTAGATAATATTGGGTACTTACGGAGATTTGCTTACCCCTGGCATCTTCGGGGTATGTTCCAACGACACGTCGGGTCTATTCTGATGTTCCCTCGTCTTGTGGCAGCAGATCGAGGAACAGCGTGCGAGGTTGGCTATCGAGCCGGCTCGCACACAGGTGAGCCCTGTGTCATCAGGCATTGATGCTAGTGTTAGTAATGCTGGGTTGTTTTGTTACACAACCATGTTGTGTGTCGGCGCCAGGGGCGGGATGGTTTGGTGAACGTTCCACTGAAGTGGACGGGTTCCAAGCGATCCTGGAGCGTGCTGCTAAACACTAATGCTAACGCAAAATGCTAATGCTAATGCTAAATGCTAACACTACTGCTGACATGCTGGGCACTGTTTTAATGTTTCCCGCCGTGGGATGTTGCCGCTTTTCCCTCCTCTTAAACAGGTTCATTGATGAAGGTCAGTCGGTAGCTAATGTGGGGGGTTTTGCTGAGTCCTATATTACCCTTTACGGGTAAATGGGTTGACAACAGGGTGCAGGGCGGGTGTGCCGTGGCTAGGTAGCCTAGCCAGGTAGCATCGATCCTGTGCCTCGGCGGGGCTGGACGGTGCCCCACCCGGGAGCCGATGCTTGAGAGCGAGTCGGCCCAGCGGGTGGCAGTAGAGCTATACTGCTGCAGGATGGAATTTAGTGGCGGCCAGTGTTGTGGCTCAGCTGACTGTTTTCTGTCCACATTAGCGTCGAACGCTATGCTATAGTGGGGCTACTGTTTTTGTTCTGTCTCTCTGCTACGGGAAAGTTTGTCTATGCTACAATCTTCCCTCCTCTCAACCATTCATGCTGACGGTCAATCGGTGTCTACTGGGGGAGTAGTGCGGGGGGAGCTTTGTTTACCTTCATGGGTAAATGGGCTGAGGTCTAGGGCTGGTGTGCTGTTGTGAATATTATAAATGAATGCGGGACTGGTTCTCTCTGGTCCGCCTCCCCTTAACGTTGTGTACATGGGCTTGCCCATTCTACAGTATGTTCATGGTGTTAGTTCATTTATTCATTAACCCCTTCATGGTGCACACCACAGTGGAGGTTGCTGTTTACACCCACCACTGGTGCTCCGTGTTAGCATCAGTCCTTTGCTTTTGACATGTTGGAACAGTGCCCCGCCCGGCCGACGCCATGAGGTGGGTCGGTCCGGCGAGTGGATGGTGGGCTGCTAAAGCCTGTACCGCCACGGTATGGAATTGGCAGCGATTAGAACTGTGTTCGAATTGCTGTTTTTTCTATCAACAAATGGTGTCTGGTGGCGGGGCCTTGAGGGCCAGCCGACGTCGACACATCGCGCAAGGTTGTTGGCGTTATTAGCTTTGACCCAGCCGCAAGCTATAACCGCTTAGGGCTCCCCTCTCCGCAGAGGATTTTGGTCTTCCGCTGGAGCGCGGGCGGTATTTGTCCTAGGCCCCACACCGCCTCACACCGCGCAGCCAGATGAAGAGAGAGCACGGCCTCGTCAGCGGCGATGACGAGGCCCTCGACAGGCGGCCATGTTTTCCCCCGCCAGAGGTATCCTGGGCGTTGAAACGACAGGTGTCCACAAGGCCGACAGCCTTGGCGGCCGAGGGATCGGCCATGTTGGATGGGCTCGGCTTGGAATATACAAGCCGTCACCGTCCTGCCGCGAGCAGCCCGCTCTCCGATCACTCCCTTCCCCAACACCAGCGGAAAAAGGGGGCTCTGATTGTTTCCTTTGGCTGCGGGCCGCGTGCCTTCGTTGAAGCGCGGGCGGCCCCACTTTTCGCTTCTCATGGGGACAGGGGCTGACACCCAGTTGATGGCTGAGCCTGGGTCTGTCCGTGAGAATGTTGTGCTGTCAAGCGGCTCCCACACCATAAGCTGTGTTGGTTGAGCCTGGTGTTACATCTGTCAACTATAGGTGTTGTCAGCAGGGGGGCTCGAAACCTTTTGAGGCACACAGTGCGGGCTTCCCCGGCCTCGCCTTCGCCAGGCCAGGTATCATGTTGGTGCCTCCCACTCCCGCGAGATCGGCAGTGGTCTGAAAAGAAGAGGTGCGCGTGATTTAGGTGGTAGTAATATCACTGCAGGGCTACGGTGTGTAGGAACCCATGGGGTCCTCACGCCTTGCATGTCCGGCTGCAGAACAACTCCTCAGCATGTTCTGGAGGGGTGTTCAGTGGGGGGGCTTTTGTCACCTAGATTTATGTCAGCTTCCCCCGTATCAAACCGGCCCTTTCTGTCGGGGTCCCCCCTTGGGTGCGATTGCCTCGTGGGTAGTGTCAGGTTCCGACCCGACTCCACGGAACGCTCCAGGGTTGGCTACGCACAGCAGGTGGGACCGGGCCACCTATCTACAGTTCCTTGCGGACCTGCGCCACATGGCGGTGGGTGCGTTGGGAGTGTCATCACATATGGCTACGGCAGTACCATATGTCGAGGTGGATGGAGAGAACGCTGAGGCGGGAACTTGTATTTAAAACACAACCCCACCCGTTTTCGGGTTTGGTACAGACCCTATTGTCAGGGTCACCAGCAGTGACAGCTCTGGTCGACGAGATCTGATCTCTGTGGACGAAGCAAGCCATCGTCGTGGCGTTTTCCTCCCGGTGTTCTCTGGTGCCTGAGAAATCGGGAGGGGGGGGGGTGTCAGACCCATGTTGGACCATGGGAAGGTTCTGTATTTTTTGGATCGTCTCCTACCTGTTGAACACTGTCAGGTGGGGGTCTGGTTCTCCTCCATAGACCTGTAGGATGCGTGTTCGCATTCCCGATCTTCCGTCCTAGGGCTTACCTACGCTTCCTTACAGGGTTAGCGTATGGGTACCAGGGGCTGCCGTTCGGCTTTTCTCTGGCTCCCCGCATCTTCACCAAGTGCGTGGAAGCCGCACTGGGGCCTCTGCGTCGTCAGGGGTTACGAAGTGTATTCTGCCCTGCCGACGTTCTGGTCCTTGGCGGTCAAGGTGGATCGTCAGGTCTCATGCCAGGCAGGGTTCCTACCAGCCTGGGGTTGCTGTAGACTGGAAGTGGAGTACTCCTCTTTCCAGTCAACGGGTGGAGTGCTATGGGCATCCCTCTCAGAGCGTGTTGCGACACGCTCGATACGACGTCAGTGTCGTATATCGACAGACAGGGAGGAGTACGCTCCCCCCGTCTGCACCGGGCGGCGGGCGGCTGGCTATGGGCGTCCTCCATCTGCGCGGCCTGAGGGCTCCCCACATCCCCGGCAGGGTGAATGTGGGTACAGGTGTAATGTTGCGGGCGGTCCTCATCCTGACGGGTGGGGATTACGTCCGGACATAGCCAGGCAGGTCTGGGACCAATGCCGTGCCGCCTGGGATTCTTTCCCCATACATCTGTTAGGTCAGTTGTTGGGGCGGGTACGTTGAGGAGCGCAGGTCCTTGATCCTGATTGCGCCGGACCGGGGCGCAGCTGTGTGGTTCCCGGTCCTGATCCAGCTACTGGTAGCTCCGCCATGGCCTATTCATTGGTCGGCGAAGGCCCTCACTCAAGCACACGGGTCGCTGTTCAGCACCCGGTGTTGTGCCAACGTCTGATGGTTTGGCTGGTGAGAGGGTAAGTCTGGAGAGGATGGACCCTTCTGTGGTTGATACCATCCGGAATGCGCATGCTCCCTCCACTGTCGCGCTTTACGCGGGCAGATGGCGTATGTTCCAAGAGTGGTGTAAGGCGGGGGGGCAGGGACCGATGTCCTGCCCCCTGGATATTGTCCTTGTTTACCTCCAGTCTCTCCTTGATAGACTGTCGGCTTCGACGGTGAGGGTATATGCAGCAGCTATATCCTCTTATCATGAGGGATTTGAGGGTGATGTTTTGTTCAGCCACCCTCTTGTGAAGCGTTTCCTGCTTGGCGCCCGACGCGTTAAGCCGGTAAAACGCTCTTTGGCTCCGAGTTGGGATCTTCAATTGATCCTCGGTCGGTTGTCCTTGGCCCCGTTTGAGCCTCTTGAGCAAGCGCCGTTGGAACAGCTGTCGTTCAAAGATCGCGTTCTTGCTGGCCGTCACCTCCGCTAAACGCGTGGGTGAGCTTTGTGCTCTCTCGGTACGACCAGAGTGCCTGTCTTTCGTTCCGATTGCGGTGCCACTCTGCGGCCTAATCCTGCCTTCGTGCCTATAAATATCCGGAGTTCCTTCCGCTCCAGGGATATTGTGGTTCAAGCGTTTCATCCACCTCCTCACGCTAGTGAGTTGGAGGCGGGCCTTCACCTGTCATGTCCGGTCCGGGCTTTGGGGATTTACCTCAGCCGTACTCAGGGCCTCGGGGCTACCGTTCAGTTTGTCTGTTACGGTGGTTCTCGTGCTGGTAAGGCACTATCGAAACAGCGCCTGTCCCATTGGTTGTGCGAGGGCGTTGCCCTTTGCTACACGTTGGCCGGGCTGGCTCCCCCTGGGGGCGTCAGGGCGCACTCCACTCGTGGGGTGGCAGCCTCTGCCGCTCTGCTGGGTGGGGCCTCGGTGGAGGACATCTGTGCTGCAGCTTCATGGTCCTCCCCGGGTCCCTTCGTAAGGTTTTACCTCATGGACATGACCGGGGGTTCTGTCTCCCAGGCGGTTCTGAGGTCTGTGGCCTCTCCTGCTTCCCGTCCTTTGGTGGGGTAGCAGGGGTGTGTGGGTATGGGCCACAGTGTGTTGTGTCACACGTGGTTCCGCCTGTGCTGTGTGTTCAAGGGGTTCTAGTTCCCTCTTGTTCGCACTCGGGTGGAGTTGACTGCGCCCCCTCCCCTCTTCATTAGGAAGGATGGGGTGACGGGACTCCCCTTCCCCCTTGATGTGGGCTTACGGGTCCTCAGGGGGTGCATCTGTCGGGCCTCGCGTCCGCTCTATCCCATATCTCGGTATGGCTTAAGAGCGGGACGCGATGCAAGTACGCTATATAACAACAGGTTATGTATATAACCTAGTTATATGAGTACTGGCTAAGCGTCCCGCTCTTAGCGTGCCCTGAGTTCCCTTGGGGAAACTTTTCTTTGGAAACGATTTTTTCCGAGAAAGAGTGAGTGGTGGCCATGCCCAGTCCTATGTAGCACGCCACTAAGGGGCGGGGCCTGGCAGGTGAGGGGTGTATTTTGGGTTTATTCGTTGTTGGAGTACAATAGGTACATGAGATGAGGTATATCTCGGTATGGCTTAAGAGCGGGACGCTTAGCCAGTACTCATATAACTAGGTTATATACATAACCTGTCGTTAAGAGCCCCACCTCTAGTATTAAATATCTCTTTCCAACTCTTTCCATCATACTTGCTTATGGATATTTTCTTGCATATTTTGCAAAAGTTATCTTTTTGTTGTAATGCAGTTGGATTGCTGTATGTGTCATAAAGCATGTCATAAAGCAGTTGGATTGCTGTATGTATCATAAAGCAGTTGGATTGCTGTACTGTATGCATCGTTGTTGTGACCAATAGATTATAGTGTCTTTATCCAAATTGTATTAAGTAGCCTGATCATTTATTCACTGTGGAGATATCTCTCTTGCTCTAGTGCCAGGTTATAACATTCCTAAGTACCAGCCAACAGAAAGGAAGTTAATCTTAGATGACTTCTGACCTCAACCTCAATGTTACAGCTACACATAGGATAATAGGAGACAATGGATGAGTGAGTTCAAACAATTAACAATTGAGTGTAATATTGGGGAATAATTTGATGTAATGGGAGCACATGCACATCATATAGATTATACAAACATTACAACATGATGACCCTAGGGTTTGTTCCTGGGTGTAACTCCTGGTGTCCTGTGACCCTGCCTGACCCCTCAGGCAGATTCCTGTCAATCTGGAGTTACAAAGATAGGTTCTAGTCTTCCATGTGATTTGAAAGTTAGTGCAAAGAATATTAGGAGCAGATCTCTGATCTCCCCAACAATATTTAATCTACACCATTCGATACAAAGTTAGTTATCATGGAGGAACTATTGAAGAGTTACTATTACCACATCAGGTAGCCAGTAGATTGCTGTGTGATATACAAAGATAATGAGGACCTATAGTAAGTAAGAAAGTAATAATGTTACTATTCTCTCAGAGCCGATGTCTAAAGGCTCTACTTCTTTAAAGGTCAACTCTCAACAATATTTGTTATACAATAGCATATATAGTCCATTGGACCAAGCTCAAAACTGCAAGTGGACAATAATAGGCACACAGACCCCAGTAGTCAAGAATAAACTTAAGTCAAAGGCCAGTACCTTCTGGTCAGCTATTGGTGTACCTCACAAGAGAATACAGTAGTCAGGGGGACAGTACCGTAAAAGGGTGGGGACTTAAATAGAGGATAGAAGGATACTTTTAGAGACGTCATTCTGTATAAAAGGAGGACGCAAGAGTGCTAGAGTTCTCATTTGAGATTGTTGATCAGGACCAAGCTACAGGGGGCAAGGAGCCAGGACGTTGCTATGGGTGATATGTTCTGACCCTTCCTCTCTTTGTTAAGTCAATGAATGTAACTTAATTCTAGTAAGTGGTTCTATGTTTATGACTGATATATGTAACACCTTGTTAGTGATCAGTGACCTGTTCTCAGTTATCAGTCAGTCAGCATTATTATAAAATATATTAACATACTATGAAGTGATTAAAATGGTTTGTGATTCTTGAAAGAAGTGATGTGTATGATACATGTTATACACTTCCATCGTTAAGCAGTTGGATTGCTGTACATCATAAAACGGTTGGATGTGTCGCAAAATGCTGAGAGTCTTATGTGTTGTTATTGTGGTGTATACTGTACGTGTCTGAGGCCGTTTTCTCATTAGGCACGGTAGGTCCGTTCCGTCCTCGCTCCGTTCTCGAGAGCGATAGCCCCCCCTCCCACTCCCCCCTCTGGTCTGTGTACACACTACAGTCTCGTTTCGTTCCCAAGCACAATTGAGGAGAGCAACACTCCGGTACAGCAGGTGGCGTATGCACCTAGTTGGTTTGCTATAGCTGGGGTTTAAACCCTTCTTGCTCTCGGATAAAGCATTTCGCGATCAAATGAGATAGAGTTTAGCGAGTTAATAATAGATGACGCAACAATAAGCGCTCCCTGCGCCCTGATGTCTGTCTGTGTCTGTGTTTGTCTCTCCCTTTCTTTCTCTCTTTCTCTCTCTCTCTCACAGACACACGCAGCTAGCCTGGCCAATTTGTGTGTGCGTGTCTGTGTGTTTTCATGCGTCTGTGTCTTGACAAAATGCTCTTAAATAATGTCACTAAAGCTATCAGATTACTCCACGTCTTCATTAAACTGTTGCTTACTCCAACTATTCTGGTCAGAATATCAGAAATCAGTCAATTTCTCAAGAGTTTTGTCTGTAGGAATGCTAACACATGTAGAAAAAGTTCACCACTATATGTCAAGTGTCTAGTGAACAATAAACAACTAAAATTGTAATTATGTTGTGTAAACATGCCTGGTCACAAGGTCATGCGCCACAATGAAACACAACATAGGACAATTCAAATGGTATCCAACAGAGTTATTCTTGTAAACAACCCAATTGTGTTTATATTAATATTTCCACCCAAATAGACAAGTTTTCTATTGTTCTACAATTTACAAAGTGAATACATTTCATACTTGATAGAACCTTTGTATGTCCATTTTCACAGTTGTATTTGTTCTCGCCATGTTTATATCACTTTCAGTTTGGCAAGGCTGTAATAAGTCCGAAGTTCTGTAAAGTTCTGTAAAGTCCTACCCAGTGATTGATCATCCTGTGTCCTAGGAGGCCCTCTTGGCTGCCTCTAGGCTCAGTGCCCAGGACAGCCGGCCTGATGTCCCATGCTTGACAAGAGTCTTGGAAAAAGTGCATAGCCCTGTCAAGAACAGTATTGATTGCTGTTGAATTTGGAGAGTACTGGAGGTCATATATATCCCAGAGAAAGTCTGTACACCAACAGAATCCACACATCAGGTCAAAGGCACTGCATTCCAGTCTCCCACCAGAGACCAGGGAAGTAGATAAGGAGTGAATTAGAAGAATATACAAATCTGATGCCAACCCCAAGACCACGACAGTTCATCCTCTAAATCACTGTTGATGTCGATAAACACAATGCACTGTAGGTCATACAGTGGTCACACAGCCGAGCACGAGATACAGTACAGTTTGCTGCATAGTGTAACCCAGTGAGCAGATAGTGTCAATCAGTGACTCAGCAACAGATAGCAACAGTCAAGTGACACATTTTCAACGACAGATATGAGCCATTAGCTCAGGTAGCGCGAGCTAGGTCATCCTGACTCGCCATCACAAGCTGTGAGGTTACTGCATGCAGCTGTCATTTACTTTCCATCTACCTCCGTTTGTCTTACTCTCTGTGTGTGTGTGTATTTTCAGAGACCATGTCTCAAGTGGCCAGGAGGGAGAAGCAGATGTCTGTACAGGAATCTGGGGATGTGAAGGTAACCATGGTTACCCATGTATGTGGGTGCTTGCCTACACTTGCATATTTGCGTTTGCAGTGTGCCTGTGTGTGTGTGTGTGTGTGTGTGTGTGCGCGCACATGTGTATCCTTGTGCACATGCGTGTTGTGGCAACTCCGGGGGGGGAAAGGATGTGGGTTTTACACCGAATACACCATAGACGAGGGTCAGTGTTTGAACACAAAGAGTTGTATTGGTAATATGTAAACCAGTGATGTAGTTTCCCCCTTGGGTCAGTCAGTGACTTAAGTCCAGGTAAAGCAATAATAAATATGTGTTTGAAGTTTGTCACACCATGGGAAAATATTACAATAACCACCCAGCCAAATTGGAATGATAAAACCCAGCTGAAGACCATAGACCTCTCATCACATGCTCACGTCACTGTGCCTACAGTATATGGTATTTTCCTTTCTCCGTTTACCAGTCATTTTGTCCTTGATGCTGCATGTGGGGTTAATGGGTAAATTGCGTTTCACCAAAGCATTTTATGTTTTGTTCACTAACAATTCTTAAAAGCCAAATTGCTAACACTAAATGACCGGATGTTGCAGAGAATGTAGGGTGGTGACGTCGGATGACCTGATCTGCAATGCTAAGCTAGTTGTTTAGCAATTTTTCCTTTTTTGCCACATTAAATTCATAATCCCCTGCCTTATCAGAGAGAGAAATGTAAATTAAAAGGCTTCGTTCACGGGACCACAGACGCTAGGAGCTTCCATTTATTAATAGTCCATTCAATTTCCTATAGCTGCAGGAGATTCTGAGACTCGGAAGCAGCTGGCAAATGAGTCACCCGTGAGAGGTTGTGGGGCATGGTCAGATGATTGACAGTTCCTTTATACCGCAAGTGCCATCTTATTTTCCATTCACGTTTTGCTATAAACTACCTACTTGATTAGAAAGGTAGATTTAGCAACTATAACTAGCCAACTAGGTTAGACCACCCAAATCTAGACCTCTTGGAGTATGGCACTAATCTTTTTTGCATTTTCCATTCACATACATGCAACGGTTAGCATTAGCTTTTCTATACTAAAACATTTAGCTATAAACTACCAAACCTATAAGAAAGGTAACTAGCAAACTACGTTAGACTACCCAAATCTGTTTTTATTCAACTAAACCTCCCGGAGTATGGCGCTAATCTTTTTAGCATTTTCCATTCACATACATTAATGGTTAGCATTAGCTTTACAGGTCGTTTCCATCCTGGAAGCTGATTGGATGACACTGCGTTCTATAGTGACTTCCTGGTGTGGTCCCTTACACACTAATGGTTAAGGTTAGGATTTGGAGACGGAAAGCTGATTCTAGATCAGAGGGGTAACTTCACCCTGCAGAGTCAAACCAAGTCAACATTACAGTGTGACAAACTAATGAATGAACAGACACACAGTGGCTCAGGAAGTAGAGCGGTCGTCTAGTAATCAGAAACGTCCTGGTTTGATTGCGGCTCCTTCCGGCAGTGTGTCGAAGTGTCCTTGAGCAAGACACTTTTAACTGCTCTTGATGAGCTGGTTGGCACCTTGCACAGTGTGAATGGGTGAATGTGAGGCATAAGTTGTAAAGCACTTTGGATAAAAGCATAATACAAATGGGAGTCCCATTTGGCGGGGGGTGTTCTCACTGGTGTGGGTGAGCTCACACACTAAGGCAGAGGGAGAGAACAGTCATGAGTTGCCCTTTTGAGAGTATTCAGCCTTGTACAGGCAAGCAGTCCTCATCCGTTAAGATTCAAATGTTTTCATTAGCTCCCATTGACCATAATAAGGTAGGATTCCTTTCCACCCTGTTCCCAGCATGACATAAGAACAAAATGGCCACCATGTGAATATGATTAGCTCCTGTTTGTAAGCGAATCTTCTTCTATTCTTCATAATTTCCAACACAGTAAATGGGTTTTCAATAAGTCCTGTTCCAATCCTTCTTCATTATTCAAACATTTCCAGTACACTCCAAGGTCTCCAACACGAAGAACAAACTCAGCCTCTGGCTGCTTACCACTCTTGGTTTTTGGAGAGGAAGGTCTGCTCCCTTTGAGTGTCTGAGATCTCTCTCCTTTCTCCTCTGGCTATCAGGCCTGAAATACAGCTCTCTGGCATTTGATTAGTGAATTGACCCCAGGTGTGTCCACAGCTCCACACCCACGTGCCAATTGGCTGCAGAGAGTGAACAGGGAAGTAGCAGAGGGTTAATTACCTCTAGCTGGAAGGGGCATGTCCGCTCTGTCGTGTGGTGTGAGCCGCGTCTATACTTTCCGTAGCCGCATTTCTGCAGGACGCTCTCTGATTGGCCGACGTCAGTTTCTACACTGGTTAGGCTTAGGCACTCTTTCGAAGTAGGTTAAGGTTAGAGTTTGTCTTAGAGCGTGACGGCAAGTTCTTTCGACGGTTAAGCTTAGGCACTCTTTCGAAGTTGGTTAAGGTTAGAGTTTGTCTTAGAGCATGGCGATAGAACGCCAGGTAGTTTGCAGGCTGTTCGACGCGGAAATGGGCAAAGACACAGCTCGTCACGCGATTGGGCAAACATGTCAGTGGCCAATCAGAGAGCGTCAGTCAGTGGCCAATCAGAGAGCTCCCTGCAGAAATGCGGCTACGGAAAGTATAGACGCGTGTGAGCCATGGGGTTTTGTGTGTGTGTGTGTGTGTGTGTGTGTGTGTGTGTGTGTGTGTGTGTGTGTGTGTGTGTGTGTGTGTGTGTGTGTGTGTGTGTGTGTGTTCCATGCTTGCCCCACGTATGCACATGTGCACATGTGTAGACTCACTGCTGTCCTTGGCCTGTGTGTGTGACTTTGCACGGTCACACATATGCTTAGGTATGCAGTATGTCTGCACCATCCACGCCTCTCTCACCATTCATGCCTGTTTGCATATGGATGTTTATTGTCCATGTGGGGGATCACTCCCCTCTCGTTAACCATGTATGACACATAACTGCTGTAGTTGCTCCCAGGCTTGTGTGCTCGCGTGGACTCCAGTGCATTGGTGTGATCAATTCCCTCCTCTCATGATGCAGGCGGGTCTCATTCCCCTCTCATGTGTCTCCTTCCTCGTTATGAGCTTGTATCTCACTCACTCACCCTCTCGTTGCCAGTACACATGCCAGCATCTGCCATTACTAATGTGTCTCTCTCTCTCTCTCTCTCTCTCTCTCTCTCTCTCTCTCTCTCTCTCTCTCTCTCTCTCTCTCTCTCTCTCTCTCTCTCTCTCTCTCTCTCTCTCTCTCTCTCTCTCTCTCTCTCTCTTGTTGGCAGTACACATCCCACTCATTACTAATGTCTCTTTCTCTCTCTCTCAATATTTCCTCTCCTTCTTTCTTTCTTTCTTTCTTTCTTTCTTTCTTTCTTTCTTTCTTTCTTTCTTTCTTTCTTTCTTTCTTTCTTTCTTTCTTTCTTTCTTTCTTTCTTTCTTTCAGAGGGCTCTGGAGCAGCAGATGGAGTCGCACCGCGAGTCCCACAGTAAGCAGCTTGGCCGCCTGCGAGACGAGATCAATGAGAAGCAGAAGATCATTGACGAGCTCACAGAGTCAGTGTCTCATTATCATTCTCCACCTTCCCCTGACACACTCACTCCCAGACCAGGGGGTCAGTGTCTCGTTATCATTCTCCACCTTCCCCTGACACACTCACTCCCAGACCAGGGGGTCAGTGTCTCGTTATCATTCTCCACCTTCCCCTGACACACTCACTCCCAGACCAGGGGGTCAGTGTCTCATTATCATTCTCCACCTTCCCCTGAAACACATACGGCTCACACCAGGGGGTCAGTGTTGTTCAAACCTGTATTCAAGTCTCCATGCGATCATTGAGGTTGACCTCAGTTGCAATAACGTTGAGATACAGGGACACAATTTTTATACGCAAGAAGAATACGCAAGAAAAATACACAAG
This sequence comes from Notolepis coatsorum, assembly GCF_963971535.1. Lineage (NCBI taxonomy): Eukaryota > Metazoa > Chordata > Actinopteri > Aulopiformes > Paralepididae > Notolepis > Notolepis coatsorum. Next base: position 114,254,985 of record NC_140170.1, read on the forward strand.
ATAAAAAAGAGAAAGAAAGAAAGAAAGAAAGAAAGAAAGAAAGAAAGAAAGAAAGAAAGAAAGAAAGAAAGAAAGAAAGAAAGAAAGAAAGAAAGAAAGAAAGAAAGAAAGAAAGAAAGAAATACAATAATAAAGCAATTACAACAGTGATCATGGATCTAAACTGTCCAAAGGTTATCTTGTGGGTGTTTTGAAGATCGTTCCATGTGTTTGGAGCACTAGAACGAAATAGCTGTTAGCTGAAGTTCCTCTCTCACTTAGCAGCACTAACAAAGAGCTACACAGCATGTATACGGTATATGGAGAAAGTGTTAATCAGTAAATCAATCTGTATTTGTAGTTAAGGTGAAGGACTTTCCCAGGGGCAGTGCTAGCTAATGCCCAGTTCAGACTACATGATTGTAGGCCTGATTTTTCACTCACTGACAGTTAAGACAATTATGAAACTGTTCTATTGCAATGTTCGATGACCCTGCCGTGTCTCTGTTATTAGTTGTCATTCATGAAAAAGGGGAGATCTGGGAAATAGCCTACTCTACAGCCCATAACCAGAGTGCGGTTGACAAATTGGCTTTGTTCTCCACCAGGCCACGTGAGCGGATCGGCGCGGCCGAGAAATCCGCTCTTCGCTCTTTAAAGCTTGGTCCGCTCCGCTAATCGCTCATGTTGACCCCGCCCCCAAGTCGCTCCCCGCTCACCTTGAATCGAGCGCTCCCCGCGCCAGATCGCTCGGCAGATTTTAATTTTTTTTTGGAGCATGGTGTAAATTTACAGTAAATTAGCTCAAACTACAACAGTCTACACCCCCTGGGCCCCTTAACAATTGTTTGTGTAACTGAGGGGTACAATTCCCTGACTGTATTGTTAGATATGATATTTAATACCACTACCTCATGTACTTTAACTTCTGGCCACCCAGTACAAGATATAAGTATGATGAACACTTTCCCACCTGATGAAACGAATCCACACAAATGTACCAAATCGAAGGTTTAATACAGCAAAGGGTGTATACAACGATCACTTAATTACATTTATGATTTGAAATATGGAATATGCACTTTTATGGCAAATGAGTATTCGTAGGTAAATCAACATTGAATGTCCAATCTCTGGTTGCGCAGGGAGTAAGTATACAACCTGGAATATTTAGGAAACGATAGCGATGGTACTTAAATGATTATAGCTGGATACACTAAGGGGGGGGGGGGGGTCCCGCTGGTTGTAAGACAGTAGGAGGGGGGGGTTAGAGAAGCCGCTGGCGGTATCCCATCTGGCCGACGGTGTCTTGGGAGAATCCAAAGTCTTGGACACGGTGCCCACAGAACCTCGGACCGCAGACGAATACAGCTGGACCCTCTGTGGAACGGTATCTGCCGGTCCACAACGGAGAGACGTGAGGCGACCTCACGTGTAGAGCGCTGTCTCACCTGGAGTCCTCTCCGGGGGGTAATTCCAACACTCCGCAGTGTTGGCCTTTATCCATGGAATAATCAAAGCACACAAAGCATAATCCAAGCCGTGGAAGGCTCGCCGTCGTCCGGGTAGAGTAATCCAATATACAGGTCCAGTCGCTCTTGGCCCGGAGCTCCTCGGATGCAATCACCACTAGGGGTCTGACCAGCCTGGTTAAGCGTCCAGATAACGTCAGGAACGATGGGGGTACTGATAACTTTAGAACTCTAACCGAACGATGCACCATACATAAATAGACTATTATTAGCTTAATAGAATACGTCCAACTCGACGGTATAGTGCCAAACTATGACTATTCAACTATTAATCTACACGATATCTCAATGCCTATTCTGGGCCAAGTAGGCCTTACTACACCGCACGTGCGTCGTGGGGAGGCTTTGCGTCTGTCACTCTGTTGGAGGGTAAAGAACTGGACTAAAAAGAAAGTTCTACTTTACTTGCACCATATATATATGCGCTATGAACAAATAGTACCATTCGTATTTCGCCCGACATATTACTGCGCGGAACCGGGGGTTTCCACGACATGTTAGGCGGCACGATTGAACTTGGACCTAGGGGTATGGCAACCTGGCGCCAGGTTCTCGTCCAATGGTAGAATGAAACTATTATGGGCTGTTTAGTAGACTAAAGGGATATTCAATGCATATTGTACAAGGAATATACAGGGGATATCAAACGATATACAAATACAATTAAATATATATATAAATAAATATACATATTCGGTTTAATCTGATCCTTCACAACAGCCGCCCCCTAATTAGTCCCACCTAATTAGCTAAGCAGAGACAGATTAACCGCACTGTCTACCACTCAAGGTCCGCTGTAAGGGTCAGTCAACTCACAAAGTCATAGGGTCATGGTCATCATCGATAGTATCTGGGAGTCGGGGCAGTTCTATGAGCCTCGCCACGGGACGTGTGTAGGTGCGCCCTTGGACGAGTACTTCAGCTGCTCGGACCTTGCCATCGGCACCGGTGATCACTTTGCTTACGCGGCCAGCCGGCCACATAGCTCTGGGTAGTGACTGGTCAATAATCATGACGACTGTTCCTTCTGTCAAATTGTCTCTCTCTTTTACCCACTTCTGGCGGGTCTGTAGAGACGGCAGGTAGTGAAGTAGGAAGCTGCTCCAAAACTTGTCAGCTAGTACTTGGCTGTACCTCCACATTCTTCGGCCGTTCGCTTCTTCGGGCCTGTACATTGTCTGGGGTAGCGCGGGGTCCAGCCGCCCCATTAGGAGTGTGTTGGGGGTGACTGGGTCGACATCTGCTACATCACTGGAGACGTAACCGAGGGGCTTTGAGTTCAATACTCCCTCGATCTCCGTGAGGACTGTCATTAGGACTTCCTCCGCCACAGTCTGGGCTCCAAGTACGGCGTACAGGGCTGTCTTTATAGAACGTACTTCTCGTTCCCAGGTTCCACCGAAGTGGGGTGCGTTCGGGGGATTAAACTGGAAGTCAATCTGGGCTGGAGCGAGGTGGGTCTTAAGTTCTGGGCCCATAGCTTGGAAGCTCTCTCTCAGCTCTCTTTCTCCGCCTTTGAAGTTGGTCCCGTGATCAGACAACAATGTAGACGGTTTTCCTTTCCGTGATGTGAATCTCCGGAAGGCCATAAGGAATGAGTCTGTGCTCATGGTCGGAAGGAGCTCGATATGTATCGCTCTGGTGGTCATGCATTTGAATACAATACCCCACCGCTTCTCGGTGCCTCTTCCTCTCTTTATATACAACGGGCCAAAGCAGTCCATACCTGTGGAGTGGAATGGCTTGTCGCCGATTCGGAGGCGACAGGGGGGTAAGTCAGCCATCCGTGGTATGCTGGGCTGCGCGCGCCACTTACGGCAGTCTAGACAGGTTCGCTGGAAGCGCCGTACTGCTTCTCTCCCTTGCAATATCCAATAACGACGTCTGATCTCCGCGAAGACTCTCTCTGCTCCTGCGTGGTGTACATCCTCGTCGTATTTCTTTATGATCAGCTCTGTGACCTTGTGTCGGCTGTTCAAGACGATCGGGTGCTTAATGTCATCTGGTAGATCGGGGGCTCTCCGCAGGCGACCACCCACTCTGATGAGATTATGGGCGTCACTCTCTGGTGCCAGGTGAATCAGTCTGCTGTCTGATGGGATGGGGTTTCCTCCCTGTAGACAGTCTAGCTCATCGGGGAACGAGTCTCTCTGGGCTCGTTGTAGTAGAAGAAGTTCTGCTTCTTCGTAGTCAGCTGCTGACATGTCAGTGGTGGACTGAATCTCTGGGTGGTGCCGCAGGAATGTTCTTTGTTGCGCACTCTCTAGGGTAATGCAGTCATCTATGTTGGGGTCTGTGGAGGCGACAGTGCTCAGTCCACAGAACATAGGTTTCTTGTTCTCAGCCTCCTCGTTACTTGCTTCCCTCGGGGTGGGCGTAGGCCAATCTCCTTCCGGGAGCTTGAGGAATGCTGGTCCGTCACTGTAGATGTTGCGACGGGTTAGGTCATCCAGAGACATTCCCCGGGTGATGACGTCAGCTGGGTTGTGTTTGGTGTCCACATACCGCCAGCTTGCTTCTTCTGTTAAATCTTGAATCTCTGTGACTCTGACTCCCACGAAGACTTTGTATCTGCATGAATCAGACTTGATCCATGTGAGTACTGTCGTGGAATCTGACCACAAGATTGTTCTATGCACCGGAATGGTGAGTTCACGTTGGATTAACGTGGCTAGATGCGCTCCTGCGAGGGCTGCGCAGAGCTCTAGACGTGGGATAGATTGTTGCTTACGTGGGGCTATTCTTGAGCGGGCCAGGATGAAAGCAGTGTGTATCTTTCCTCCCATCTCTTGGGCACGCAAATAGGCCACCGATCCGTAGGCTACTTCGGAGGCGTCGCTGAAGACGTGTAGCTCAATCTCGCATGTCTCTGGCCTCACTGTGGATGGGAAGTAGCTCCGGCGTATATTGACACCTGGGAGTGAGCGGAGTTCCGTCTCCCACTCTCTCCATGTTGAGGCAAGGTGTGCGGGTATTGGGTCGTCCCAGCCCTGGTCCTTGTCCCATAGTGCTCGTACAATCATCTTTGCCCTGGTGGTGTAAGGTAGAATACATCCCAACGGGTCATATTGTCTGGCGAGTGTTCTGTACACACTCCGTCTGGTGGTCGGTATCGCCGCCGACCTTCCCTGCTCTGGAGCCAAGGGTTTGTGTCTATAGTGGAGCGAGTCTGTTTTGAAGCGCCAGACTAGTCCTAGTGTCATTTCTTGGGCTTCTCCTGGGATTGTCGCCATCCAGGTCTCGCTGCTGGCAGCCTTGTCCGCGGAGGAGAGGCTGCGCAATACGTGCAGGTCGCTGCTGGCCCACTGCCTGAGATCAAAGCCGCCTTTGATTAGGGAGGCGCGTAACTTGATTAGGAGAGCCTCGGCTTCTTCTTGAGTCGAGACGCTTTGTAAACAGTTGTCCTCGTAGAAACTGTTCTTCACACTGTGTTGGACCTCTTCATCTGCTGCTGGGTCCTCTGTGACGTGTTTCTGTAGTGCAAACGTAGCACAGCACGGGCTGCATGTGGTTCCGAAGGGGAGTACTTCCCACTGGTAGATGGATGGGTTCTCATCTCCGATCTTCTCTCTCCATAGGAACCCTAGCAGAGGCTTGTCCTCCTCTACTAGTCTCACCTGCAAGAACATCCCTTTGATATCCCCGCTTATAGCCACCTTGTCCTGGCGGAAGCGCAGTAGCACGCCTAGTAGGGAGGGGCCGAGTGTGGGGCCGGGCAAGAGCTCTTTATTCAGATTTTGGGATCCGATCTGGTAGCTGCAGTTAAACACAATGTGATCCTTGCCGTTGTGATGGACCTTGTGATGCGGCACGTACCATGATTCGGTCGTCTGATCGGCCTCTTTAATGTCAATCTTTGTTACGTGTCCCGCTGTGATTAGCTTCTCAATCTCAGCTCGGTACACACTCTCTTGAGCGGGGTCTTTGGCTAGGCGCCGCTCTGTGTTCAGTAGATAGCGCTCCGTGGCGTCTTTCTTTGCGTGAAAGGTGGGCATTCCCTCTCGCCTCAGGAGTGGAGTTGCGTATCTCATCACTCCGCCGACTGTGACTCTCTTTGTCCCCTGCTCGAGTAGGTTGATGGCGTAGATGTCTTCTTTAGAGCGAATATCTTTCTTTTCGTTCTTAAAGGGCATTGTCTCTAGGGTCCATAGCCTCTCGACATGCTGCAGGAGAGTGGTGTCTTCTTCTGTCGTTCTGGAGTGGAAGCAGCTAGTGGCTGCTGTTCGGTTGAGAGATTTAGCGAGGGGGCCTTGGAGGGTCCACCCTAGGCGGGTCTCGACTGCTGCAGGACAGCCTCGGGGGCCTGTATGGACCCGGTCAATCGGGACTATGAGTTCTGCATGGTCGGAGCCTATCAACAGGGTCGGGGTAGCGCCGTCTATGAGCGGGATCGGTAATTGGCGCAGGTGCACATATTTATCCATCAACTTGGTGACAGGGTAGGTGTACTGCGATAGTCCTATTTCTTGGCTGGTGAAAGCATTTGTGATCTTGTACCGTCGCTCTGGCTGCCCGTTGGCTGCGATGGTGAAGGAGACATTCTCGCCCTTTATCGTCTTTAAATCTCTTCTTATTGTCCGAATCGTCATTTCGTTCTTGCTCCCCCGCAGTCCCAACTGGGTCGCAGCGGAGGCGAGCAGAAGGGTCTTCTCTGACCCGTCATCAAGGACGGCGTAAGTGTCCATGACTTTATCTTGGTAGCTCAATGTCACACGGACTACCTTTAAGAGCACTTGGGCTCCGCTGCTGCTGGCGGGGTCAATGTACATGACACTTGCCTTGGTGCCGCTCCGTGGTGCAGGTATAGGCCGTCTTCCGTTACTATCGTGTAGTATATCTAGATGGGCTCCATCACACCGGCTGCACCTTTTCTTTAGGCGGCATTCGGCTGCCATGTGGGGCCGCGCACATCGATAACAGCGCCGGTTGGACTTTATCCATTGACTTACTTCTTCTGCATTCATCTTTGTGAATGAGTCACATTGTGACAGCCAGTGTTCTTTCTCACAGTAGGGACACGCTATCTTCCACTTCTCTTTTCTCGAGGGGGTGCTGTGACTCTTACTGCTCGGTACTGACTCTGATTGGTGCATGACAGTCACCGATCTTCTTCCATCATTTATTCTCCTGGGTCCCTCTCTGGAGCTTGGCGTGCTCCGCCCGAAGGTGTCCAGTCGTAAGCTGCTGACCTCTCTCGCCAGGAAGTCGGCCAGATCAAGGAGGGATGGCTCGGGGCCGTCGGGATCCCGGTAATCCCTCTGCCGCCTAAAGCGATCCTGTCTTGCGGGTGGCAGCTTCTCCAAAATCCTCTCGACGTTAGAGTTGGCGTATAGCTCATGCATGCCCTTCTCCCGTTGCGCTCCCAGCATCCCCACCAGGGACTGCACTTTGATTGACAGGTCGTCTAGTGAGCGATTGTCTGTGGCTGGGGGTAGGCGATCAATATGCCTTATCTCTTGGATTACGTAATCCCATATACGTCCATATCTCTGATCCAGCGCTGCAAGGGCCGCTGTGTATGGAGTCGAAGAGGTAGCATAGGCTAGCGCTATATTGTGCGCTCGCGGTACTTTCAGGTGCTTCAGTAGTATTGCATACTTGTGGTGTTCATCAGCGACATCCACCATCATTGTCTCTAAGCACATCCGGAGCTCCGTGTACTGTGCTCGACTCTCATAGGCGAAGTCTGGGAATGACGGTGTGGCATTGTATGACGCCGTGGATGGCTGATACATCGGCGAGCGTTGGGGGAGAGACCTCCTGGGCGAGTCCCCTCTTGCGCCTCGCTGTGGGCTGGTACTGGCAGGGTACCATGGCCTGCTGGTCCAGGTACTGTTCCTCGGGGCTGGTCGTGCGTCGTGCTCACCCGTGAATAGAGTCGGGGGTCTGTAGCGCAGCGCCGCGGGGGTATAGCCTGGACTGTATGGGACCTCCTGGTCCGGTGGAGTACTGTGCTGTCGTCGGGCTTGGTTCTCCTCTTCTCCCTCTTCTTCCTCTATCAGATCTTCCAGATCCTGTAATCGTTTATTTAGCTTCTCCGCAGTGTATGCCGCTCCTTCCTTGTAGCTGGGTCTCGCTTGGACCGGTATGGGAAGGGGGTCTGCGGGGGGTCTAGACTCGGTCTGTTGGTCAAGTTCAGGGTCGCTTGCTCGTTGTGGTGACGCTGCCCTTGACTGTTGTCTCGACGAGTTCCTTGAGCCCCTGGCGGAGGGAGAGGGAGTTGTCCTTTTGATCAGCTGCTCTATTAGTTGCGCTTGTAGTCTGTCGCGCTCTGCGTCTCTTTGGGCACCGGCAGCGGCGCGCTGGGCGTCGGCCCGGTCTCTTGCCATATTCTCTTCCATCTGGAAGCGTCTCATCTCCAGACGTGTGCGCTGTTCTTCGCTCCGTTGCTGCGCTTGGAGTCGGTCACGTTCGGTAGAGGCTGTCAGGCTGACGAGGAACGCCTGTTGTAGTATCCTCTCCGCTTCGCTGGGGGGAGGCGGTTGTGGAGGTGAGCCGCTCCTGCGTGAGCCGCTCCTGGGGGTACTCGTGGGGGAGTCCTGGAGCTCTAGTTCCTCGGCGCTCTCCTCCTCTTCTTCCGTGCAGAGTTCTCTCTCTGTAGGGTTGTCTTCCTCCCGGGGCTGGTCGGGGACTACTTCTTGAGTAGTGGTGGGGGGTAAAGGCATGTCAATTCCCTCCTGGTCCCCACCGTGAGCTTGGTCAGTTACATTAGGACCTACTAGGGCCTCTGTGGTCGGGGAAACCTGGTCGTTAAGGTCAGACATAATTTAACTTTCTACTTTTACCGCGTTTACCGTTTGTCGAAGGCTAGGTAGTTGACTGACAGTGTAAGCCTCTAAGTACTGAGGTGTCTGTCGTCTGCGCCGCGGGCGTTCTAGGTTAGGAGGATCGTTTCGTGGAGTGTTCATCATAGGCCATTTTGATATTAATAACACTATATTAATATTACACTAGTTACCCTCCGGCTCGAAGGACCAATTGTAACTGAGGGGTACAATTCCCTGACTGTATTGTTAGATATGATATTTAATACCACTACCTCATGTACTTTAACTTCTGGCCACCCAGTACAAGATATAAGTATGATGAACACTTTCCCACCTGATGAAACGAATCCACACAAATGTACCAAATCGAAGGTTTAATACAGCAAAGGGTGTATACAATGATCACTTAATTACATTTATGATTTGAAATATGGAATATGCACTTTTATGGCAAATGAGTATTCGTAGGTAAATCAACATTGAATGTCCAATCTCTGGTTGCGCAGGGAGTAAGTATACAACCTGGAATATTTAGGAAACGATAGCGATGGTACTTAAATGATTATAGCTGGATACACTAAGGGGGGGGGGGGTCCCGCTGGTTGTAAGACAGTAGGAGGGGGGGGTTAGAGAAGCCGCTGGCGGTATCCCATCTGGCCGACGGTGTCTTGGGAGAATCCAAAGTCTTGGACACGGTGCCCACAGAACCTCGGACCGCAGACGAATACAGCTGGACCCTCTGTGGAACGGTATCTGCCGGTCCACAACGGAGAGACGTGAGGCGACCTCACGTGTAGAGCGCCGTCTCACCTGGAGTCCTCTCCGGGGGGTAATTCCAACACTCCGCAGTGTTGGCCTTTATCCATGGAATAATCAAAGCACACAAAGCATAATCCAAGCCGTGGAAGGCTCGCCGTCGTCCGGGTAGAGTAATCCAATATACAGGTCCAGTCGCTCTTGGCCCGGAGCTCCTCGGATGCAATCACCACTAGGGGTCTGACCAGCCTGGTTAAGCGTCCAGATAACGTCAGGAACGATGGGGGTACTGATAACTTTAGAACTCTAACCGAACGATGCACCATACATAAATAGACTATTATTAGCTTAATAGAATACGTCCAACTCGACGGTATAGTGCCAAACTATGACTATTCAACTATTAATCTACACGATATCTCAATGCCTATTCTGGGCCAAGTAGGCCTTACTACACCGCACGTGCGTCGTGGGGAGGCTTTGCGTCTGTCACTCTGTTGGAGGGTAAAGAACTGGACTAAAAAGAAAGTTCTACTTTACTTGCGCCATATATATATGCGCTATGAACAAATAGTACCATTCGTATTTCGCCCGACATATTACTGCGCGGAACCGGGGGTTGCCACGACATGTTAGGCGGCACGATTGAACTTGGACCTAGGGGTATGGCAACCTGGCGCCAGGTTCTCGTCCAATGGTAGAATGAAACTATTATGGGCTGTTTAGTAGACTAAAGGGATATTCAATGCATATTGTACAAGGAATATACAGGGGATATCAAACGATATACAAATACAATTAAATATATATATAAATAAATATACATATTCGGTTTAATCTGATCCTTCACAACAGTTTGTATTGAGCCGCATTGTAATTGTACCCATTCTGCAATGTTAAATAACGTTGTTTATCCATTCACTAGCTCTATTAAGCGATGATAGGCTAGCCGAGCCACAATGCTATGGTCGCTGCCATTAACGTTAGCATGTAAGCTAACGACAACAACAATGGCGTCGATACTTTTTCTAACAGGAGTGAGTGACAAAGCCTGAACAGGATATCACAGGTTCACCGCTCACATGGCCTGTTCTCCACTAGCTTGTTATGATTGTAATGCTTTTACAATCAAATCCAAAGCGGTATTTATCACCGGAATTTGGCAATAACCGTTTCATATTCAGAATATTATCCACAATGAGAATATGGTAGGAGAATGATAGAGGAAGAGAGAGACTGACACAGAGACCAGGCAGTGCGTGTAAGACCAGGACATGAAGGTATTAAGCACACAGCCTAGAGTCACAGTGGTGATTTAGAGCCATGGTCCATGCAGTATGCATGAAGGAGCTCAGAGCGGCCTGCTTTGCATTTTTCACTCAGGGTAAAGTTCACATGTAGTTCATAGAGTCTGAGATCAATCAGCATTGAATGTAAGATTTGATGTTTTTCATTAACACTTCCAGTGCCACTGGTTAACATGGTAAAACGTGGTTGAATGCCGGCACCCACTTCAATGATAGCGTTGTGAACGCATAATCTTTGTCTTAAGTTATGGCTATGTGTCCAATCTGCCTGTCATTTATCAATGACTTGTTTGCAGTCAACATTATCTTAATCGCTTCATTTCCGTTTTATAGCATTTTGAAAAGCCCTCGTTTTCAAGGAAAATATAAAGATTCCGTGATAATCGGCATTTACTGGAATATTCTGGCATACACAAAAACGTTGTAATTTTTCGGCCTATTTATGAATCGTTTTCAAATAAACGCTAGATTATTTTTATATTATTTTTTTATTTTTTTATTTATTTTTATTTATTATTATTATAGTATATGTGTACTTATGCACGCTATAGAAGCGGGCTGAAATATCGATTCTCTCATTTCCTGATCGCACACACACACACACACACACACACACACACACACACACACACTCACACACACACACACACACACACACACACACGCATAGGGCAAATGCTGATATCTGTGAAAATAGCTCTGATTATCCTAAGACTGGTAAAATAAATTCCTTACCTCAGATCAGATGTTCTCCAAAAACATTATTCCAATTCCTGATCGCCATTCCAAATATCGATCGCGTTTATTGATTCAGCGTTGGGTACTGTAAATACATAATCCACGCGTTTTCCGGGCCAGCGATCACAATGGATTCTTCAGTTGGCTTGACGGAAAAGTAAAATGAGGAAACTGGCCCGCCCCCCCCCATCAGTCTAAACTAAAGGCGTGCAGTTACACAGGGAGAGACGATAGGGGGCGGTATCTTCCCAATCGAGCTCAGAGATAGTCTGCAACACTAACCTGAGGCTCGATTGATGAAATATGAATTCAAATCGCCAATAAAAAAAAATACGACAAACAAACGCTATATAGCGTTGCCGGCACTCAACTGGCAGCATGAACTAACGACAAAACGCGTTGCTGGCACTCAAAGTGTTAAAGGGGAACTATCTTACTATTTCTTTCACTATTTGGGCAATTTTACACAATTCCTGTGAGGCCATGGAACACATCTGTAAGGTTTTTCTCAAAAAAAGTTCATTGTTTTGTATTTCTAATCAAGTACTGTAGAGCAGCAGTTTCTGCCCTTCAAGATTCCAAGCTGTTTTTGGCTGGGCTTCGCCCATACTCGCAATGCGCTTTGAGTGACAGTCACCCACTGCACTGCACTGTCGGATACCTTTTGGGGGAGAGAGAGAGATAGAGAGGGACTAATTAATTTCGCCGCGAGGGGGGGGGGGGGGGGGGGGGGCATAATCCCACGGTACAATGCATTGGTAACTTGTTTCAAATGACAATATATACCCCTGTGAATATTATTGCATGGATCGGAATACACGTGTGCGTGTGTGCACTTCGAGTCGCGAGTCTGTGTGTCAAATGCAGGGGGAGAGACAGAGGAGAGATCGCTCCGTATGAGCCTCTCTCTCTCTCTCTCTCTCTCTCTCTCTCTCTCTCTCTCTCTCTCTCTCTCCTGTCTCTCCCTCTCTCTCTCTCTCTTTTTCTCTCTTTTGGGGAAGTGCAAGTGTCTGACAGGGAAAACCGCTTCCGCATTATTTCCACTCGCTCCGTTTTGGTCATTGTTGATTGTGGGCGGTGGCTACAACCACAGAAGGGGTTAGGTATGCAGATGAGAATTCTTACACGTACGCTAAATTCAGAATGGCTTAGTTCACTGGGGGAGGACCTTGTCTCATCCGAACTGGAGGAATGCGCAAAAATCAGAATTTGAGACATAGACAGTGTTGGTACAACCCCACATTTCTAGAAAACAATTCTAAACACTGGAAAAGGCCATTTATAAGATAGTTCCCCTTTAACCTTTTCCGCCCGTGCGGTCTGGGGCCGGACCGCAAATGACATCACGTCATAAATCAAGTTCTCCAGACGGTCTGACAAAATTATTGTTTTTTTTGTCAAACGTAATCAAGTATAAACATCATAACCATGTCACAACAGCAGTTATAATGTATATTATCATCAATATGTTAGTTTACCAACAGGTTAAAGTGTTATTAGATAGATTTTAGTTTTAGTTTGTCTGTTGATTAGTTCGAGAATGTCCGCCATTTTGAAAAGATTACCGTCTGTAATTGTAGTTTTTTTGCAGCCATTTTGAAGAGGACATCCAGAGCTTTCGATGAGCATTGGAATTTTTCAGAAATACACTTCCCACAGGCCTCTACTTCAAAAAAAAGCAAATGGGTTCTGTATGCATTTTTTTTTATATCTCTTATTACTCGGTATAATATACCACACAACTTAACGTTATTGGCATATATTGGAGCGCAGTTAGTTTGTCTCCCCTATTTTGAGGATTTAGCAACAATCAGATTTGAAATCAGTTTCAAAATGGCGTCACTCTGGCCAGAATAATAAACCTACTGTACATACAGTAGATTTTATTATCTGTTCTTATGCACGCCTGGTGATACTAAATCCAAATTGAACTATTTTTCTTTTTTTTTATATATGTGCCTAGCTGTGGATAGGAGGGACTTGTTGAGGCAATGTCAATTTTTTTTTTTTTTACATATTGTGAAAGTACAGATTCATACCTTAAAAATAAGCCATCACTTGAACATTTTGGTGGGATATTTTTCAAGCTACATCCTATGAATCATGGTGATATCAGTAAACGCATTCAGAGATGAATGGCCTTCGAACTTTGTGGAGAGGTTCACACCTGTGAGTTAATCAACTACAACCCTACCCAGAATGCATTGTATTCCATGGCCCCCCTCTCTCTATGGGGTTAACACCTTGCGTCAAGCTCCTTTGTTATGTTTATTTGTTGGAAGCCTCACATAAGCCATGTAATGTTGGGGGTCAAGGTATTGGCTGAAGGAAAGGCTACATCAAAATAAAATACTAAATAAATACTATCTGCTATACTATAATATACTATACTATGCTACTATACTCTACTATAATGTACTATATTAGTTTTAATAAAATGGGGGACCCTGATAATAAACAAGACAAATCAAGTTTCAAGATTTTATTATCATTTAAAATAACACGAGAAAAATAGGCATGATAAAAATAGACATGCTAAAGTCAATGTTCAATGTTCTGATGGCCTCTCCAGAGTGATCACCGTGGTCTTTTTGATGTAAATACATGTAGTGTGGTAGTGAAAGACACAACAACAACAACTTACTTTTAACTGTATTAACCCTTTAATCGCCGTTGACGCTGAAACACGTCATTCCCCGCCATGCTCATTCTGCCGTTGACGTTGGACAGCGTCTTTGATATCAATATTTCAAAAATCTGTGATCGAAATCATATTTCTCCCCCGGAGACATGAGATGTACTGGTGAGCCCCTATCAACTCTCTAACGGTTCAAGAGCGCCATCTGGTGGCCGATCGGCCTGATCGCCCAGGGAAGAAACAGGAAGTGGAAGCTGGTGCTCATTTCAATTTGGTCCGATCACTCGCCATAGGTCCCGGGACTCGATCTCGACACAATGGATAGCGATCCGTTGCCAATAACTCGATAAACAACATGATTTGGACGTATATACTATTATACAACCTGGAAATGGATCGGGTATTTCTACATCCCATAATAGAAAAAAATCTGTTCCACGCTCATCTCCCAACGGCGAGAGAAAGCTACGGTGAGTTTCAGCGTTATTTTTTAATGTCTTCTATACTAACTGCTCTAATGATCATATCACCCACACTAGATGAATGATATAACGTTGCCCACGGAATTATAAACGACCCCCCGCCCATCCGGTCAACATCAGATCATACGTAGTAACTTCTAGAAGTACGTGCAGTTGACATTTTTTATCTCGCGCCGATTGCTATCAAACTGTATACAATCATCAATATAATGCATTTAGGGCTATAAATCACGTTCTGGAGAAAGCTGCAGAAAACGATAAAAACATAGTTATACTTTAGACCGTATTTTAGTATGAATATGTGAATGAAAAAGTATAACGTTGCTACACCCTGAACAATAGATATAGGACTTTGAATGGGCCATGGTAATGTCAATTTAGCAATACAATTTAAAAGGTTATAGCCCTGCAAAGAAGGGGAACTTCTCCATGTTAAATAGGGCTGGCGAGGGATGGTAAATTATGAATTTAACCCTGGCGATCAAAGGGTATTAACAGATTGCAGAATGGGTACAATACAGTTTCGTCTTGTTTACATCAGGGTCCCTCATTTTCATTGGTATCACTCCGTTTCCTTATTAAATGAATTTACTTCTTATGCCATTAGGTTGCAATAAGATAGCAATAAGATAGTCAATGTTCAATGTTCAGATTCAGCGTCATCAAATCTGTGCTGAATTGCCAGCGCGCGTTTGTCTTCAGCAGCAAAGTTTACATCAGGGTCCCTCTATAAGTGAAAACAACAATAACCTCTCGCTCCGATGAAAAGCATTGGTATCACTCCGTTTCCTTATTAAATTAATTTACTTTTTAGCCATTAGGTTGCAATAAATGCACTCTAACGAAATTCGTTCGCTCATAAAATTCTAATGTGTTTTAATGGTGTTTAATTAAGTTTAAAACACGCGTTTTATGACGGCGGCCGGCCTCTTTTTTTTTTAATCTTTTTTATTTAGACACTGCGTTTGTCACAAGTTACGTTGCTTATAACTTATAACTTATAACATTAAGATAGTGTATTAACATTGTTATTCTCTCTCTAAGAAAGGAGAGCTAAGTGTGTCTGTGTGTGTTTCAACACCTCATAAGTACCGGTACTTGATACCCGGACAGGCCGCACCCAGCGAATAGCCCTCGCGTGTAGTTTTTCCACCGTATGAGAGAAAATACTTGTCGAACTATATAACAATAATTACCTCATTTACAAGTTGTATTTAAGTTTGCAAATAAGGGCAAATAAGGGAACACATTAATGACTGTTCAAAGATGTAAAAAAAAAACAAGATTTCGATTTTTTTGGATTTTCTAAAGAGCAAGACATTTTTTCACTTCCCGACATTTCTCTCTGGCCGAATCAAATCGGGTTTGGCCGCGTCGGGGCACATATATATATTTTTGGTAGGTTTTTATTGTTTTTACTACCGGGCAGTCCAGTAGAGAGAGAGAGGAAGAACGGGAGACAGAGCGGGGGGAAGACATTCGGCAAGGGATGCCGGGTTGGCCGCGTGAATATTAAAGGCAACCAACTTGTGTTCAGCTTTTCGTTCAGCGTTTCTCTGATTGGCCACACGGCCACGTGACCGCCCTAGCACACGCCCTTTTCCGCTGAGAGACGCGGCAGAAGTCGAACCAACGCGCTGGTCGAACCAGTACGTTACAGCTTACAGTTCCACACTGATGTACAGTGACACCCAGAGTTTCTAGTTACAGTAGTGACGCGTGAATCGAGATAGTCCTAACACTGTAACAGTGTTTATTATTAAGAGTCAGATAGTCCTAACAGTGTTTATAGTCCTAACACAGTGTTTATTAGTAAGAGTCAGATAGTCCTAACAGTGTTTATTATTAAGAGTCCTAACAGTGTTTATTATTAATTAACGTCATAAACGAACTACCAGATGTATTTTCTAGTTCAGCGCATTTCATAACTGTATGGGCTTTGTTTATACATGTACAGTGACGAGTGAATCTACCGTTGGTTGTTAAAAACGCGAAACATAATAATCAGTCAGCAGCGCTCCACTGCTACCGCAGCTGAACACAAGTTGGTTGGTACAGCAGGTGAACACAAGTTGGTTGGTACACAAGTTGGTTTCCCGCGCTGCCGCGCTTGCTCCTTGGATTTCATTTGGGACGTGGGACGGCTGCGCTTGCCTGCGCGTGGGGGCGGGGGGTCGCGGCCAATCAGAGAAAAGCCGAACACAAGTTGGTTGCCTTTAATATTCACGCGGGTTGGCCGCATTGCGACGCAGCGCGTTACATGGTTCGCCACTTGGGCGCCCCAAATTGAACTCTTAGCTATGCAGTTTTTAGGTATGAAGCATTTGAAAGATAAGATTTGGCACAATCCATAAATGTGCGAATTGGATATAATAAGGTAATTTATAAGCCTGCTATATAATAATATTTCAAATTGCATTGGTCCGGATGGGAGAATTCAGTACTGTATCTACAAAACCTTCTGTTTAATCATCTTCCCTTTATTCATTTCCTTAGATGTTTTGTACACATGATCTCAAGAAGGTACTGAACGAGATCAGTGGCAGTTTTTCATATCTGGTCATTTTTAGCATGGTGTTATTCACTGTCAAAAATGCAAAGAAAAATCATAATTCATATTCTCCTTTGTTTCATCACAATTTAAGCAAGCCTAGTAATAGACACAATATTTCTGACAATGGGAATACATTCACTGAGGTCCATAGATGTCCCTAGATACCAAGAACATGCAAATCGACCTTGTAGAAGTGGAGCAATATTCCATTTACTTAGGTATGTATTTTAGGCAGATTTTC
This sequence comes from Notolepis coatsorum, assembly GCF_963971535.1. Lineage (NCBI taxonomy): Eukaryota > Metazoa > Chordata > Actinopteri > Aulopiformes > Paralepididae > Notolepis > Notolepis coatsorum. Next base: position 114,271,979 of record NC_140170.1, read on the forward strand.
AGAAAATAGGGCTCCGGGCTGCGTGTATGCTTTCTACAACGCAGTTGTGTTTCCGGGTTCCTCTGATTGGCCACTGACCTATGCTATTACGCCCCCCTTTACACTCTCGCGCTGTGAAGCGCCAGCGGGGCGATGCGGTGGTTTCTCCCCGGCTTCCGTGCGCCGCGCTGCCGCCGGCTTGACTCGGTCCAGCTCCAGCAGCAGCGGCCGTCTTCCGCCTGCGGTAATAGGTATCCTCCCTCCGAGGCGGCTCGTTCTTATTATTATCCCCCATTGTTCAGGTCGACATGGTCGCACAAACACCCGTTGGAGGAGTAGTGGGGGAGAAGAAGAGGAATATTTTTAAATAGCAAGAATTATCGACTAGCAACTCTGTGCTCGTCAGACCTGCAGCTGCTGGTACTATATGGAGAGAGAGGCACACAACAACAACAGACAGACAGCCGGTTTCAATCACTGAGCTGTCTGTCTGTTGTTGTGTGCGGCGCACGGAAGCCGGGGAGAAACCACCGCATCGCCCCGCTGGCGCTTCACAGCCCGAGAGTGTAAAGGGGGGGGCGTAATAGCATAGGTCAGTGGCCAATCAGAGGAACCCGGAAACACAACTGCGTTGTAGAAAGCATACACACCTCCGGGCTTAAGAGGTTAACGTACAGTCTCTACAATGCAGAACTGATGGACTGAGGAGGAAAGGAGACAATCCGTCATGAGACAGATTATTCATATGAAAAGATAATTTCCTAATCCTATGAAAAGGCATTTATAGAGATATACAGTATAGTGAGATGTCATTTTAACATATATTGAGATGTAATTTTATAATATATCTGCACAAGAGTTTTTACAGCTTGATTTACAGCTTGTATAGTGCTTTTCTATAAAAACCATTTGAGTCTATACTGTCTTGGGCACCGATTATTCCATAACATACGCAGTAGTCTGCCTCAGCCTATTCTCTGTGGAATACGCTCTTATATTGAAACAACATTTGTCCAAACCTTTATGGATCTTTTAGACAATGCTTGTGTCAAGGAACCTTCTTGAAAAAAGGTAATTCAACTTTAAATGTCTCGTTCTAATGTTCTGCAATACATTTGTGT
>NC_140170.1:114278078-114330578 GCF_963971535.1 Notolepis coatsorum
GAATATATATATTTATTGATTGATATATATTGCATAGTATTTGCCATACTCAAGCTCCGCGCCTCCCTGATCAAAAGCGGCTTTGATCTCAGGCAGTGGGCCAGCAGCGACCCGCAAGTATTGCGCAGCCTCTCCCCCGAGGACAAGGCAGCAAGCAGCGAGACCTGGATGGCGACCATCCCAGGAGAAGCCCAAGAAATGACATTAGGACTAGTCTGGCGCTTCAAAACAGACTCGCTCCAGTATAAACACACACCCCTGACCAAGGAGCAGGGAAGGTCGACTGCACTACCGACCACCAGACGGAGTGTATACAGAACACTCGCCAGACAATATGACCCGTTGGGATGTATTCTACCTTACACCACCAGGGCAAAGATGATTGTAAGAGCGTTATGGGACAAGGACCAGGGCTGGGACGACCCCATACCCGAACACCTTGCATCCACATGGAGAGAGTGGGAGACGGAACTCAGCTCACTCCCAGGTGTCAACATACGCCGCAGCTACTTCCCACCCACAGTGAGGCCGGAGACGTGCCAGATGGACCTGCACGTCTTCAGCGACGCCTCCGAAGTAGCCTACGGTTCGGTGGCCTACTTGCGTGCCCGAGAGGAGGGAGGAGAAATACATACTGCTTTCATCCTGGCTCGCTCAAGAATAGCCCCACGAAAGCAACAATCTATCCCACGTCTAGAGCTCTGCGCAGCCCTAGCAGGAGCGCAACTCGCCACGTTAATCCAACGTGAACTCACCATTCCGGTGCAAAGAACAATCTTGTGGTCAGACTCCACGACAGTACTCACATGGATCCGGTCTGATTCGTGCAGATACAAGGTCTTCGTGGGAGTCAGAGTCACAGAGATTCAAGATTTAACAGAAGTAGCAAGCTGGAGGTATGTGGACACAAAACACAACCCAGCTGACGTCATCACCCGGGGAATGTCCCTGGATGACCTCACCCGTCACAACCTATACAGTGACGGGCCAGAGTTCCTCAAGCTCCCGGAAGAAGAGTGGCCTACACCCACCCCACGGGAAGCGAGTAAAGAGGAGGCCGAAAACAAGAAATCTATGTTCTGTGGATTGAACACACTCGTCTCCACAGACCCCGACATAGACGATTGCCTCACCCTAGAGAGTGCGCAGCTAAAGACATTCCTGTGGCACCACCCAGAGGTTCAGCTCACTACTGACATTACAGCAGCTGACTACGAAGAAGCAGAACTTCTTCTACTACAACGAGCCCAGAGAGACTCGTTCCCCGATGAGCTAGACTGTCTACAGGGAGCAAAGCCCGTCCCATCAGACAGCAGACTGCTCCACCTAGCCCCCGAGAGCGACGCCCATGGTCTCATCAGAGTGGGTGGTCGTCTGCGGAGAGCTCCAGACTTACCGGATGACGTCAAGTACCCGATAGTCTTAAACAGCCGACACAAGGTCACAGAGCTGATCATAAAGAAATACGACGAGGATGTGCATCACGCCGGGGCAGAGAGAGTCTTCACGGAGATCAGACGTCATTATTGGATACTGCAAGGGAGAGAAGCAGTGCGGCGCTTCCAGCGAACCTGTCTAGACTGTCGTAAGTGGCGAGCGCAGCCCAGTATACCCCGGATGGCTGACCTACCTCCCTGTCGCCTCCGACTCGGCGACAAGCCTTTTCACTCCACCGGTATGGACTGTTTCGGCCCGCTGTATATAAAGAAAGGAAGAGGAACCGAGAAGCGGTGGGGTATTGTATTCAAATGCATGACCACCCGAGCGATGCATATAGAACTCCTTCCAACCATGAGCACAGACTCATTCCTTATGGCCTTCCGAAGATTCACATCGCGGAAAGGCAAACCGTCTATATTATTGTCTGATCACGGGACAAACTTCAAAGGCGGAGAAAGAGAGCTGAGAGAGAGCTTCCAAGCTATGGGCCCAGAACTTAAGACCCACCTCGCTCCATCCCAGATTGACTTCCAGTTTAATCCCCCGAACGCACCTCACTTCGGTGGAACTTGGGAACGAGAAGTACGTTCAATAAAGACAGCCCTGTACGCCATGCTTGGGGCCCAGACCGTGGCGGAAGAAGTCCTAATGACAGTCCTCACGGAGATCGAGGGAGTATTGAACTCAAAGCCCCTCGGTTACGTCTCAAGTGATGTAGCAGATGTCGACCCAGTCACCCCCAACACACTCTTGATGGGGCGGCTGGACCCCGCGCTACCACAGACAATGTACAGGCCTGAAGAAGCGAACGGCCGAAGAATGTGGAGGTACAGTCAAGTATTGGCTGACAAGTTTTGGAACAGCTTCCTACTCCACTATCTACCGTCTCTACAGACCCGCCAGAAATGGGTGAAAGAGAGAGACAATTTGACAGAAGGAACAGTCGTCATGATTATCGACCAGTCACTACCCCGAGCTATGTGGCCGGCTGGCCGCGTAAGCAAAGTGATCACCGGTGCCGACGGAAAGGTCCGAGCAGCCGAAGTGCTCGCCCAAGGACGGATCTACACCCGACCCGTGGCGAGGCTAATAGAACTGCCAAGGCTCCCCGATACTATCGATGACGACCATGACCCCATGACTTTGTGAACTGCCCAACCCCTCACAACAGACATTGAGTAGTGGACAGTGCGGTTAATCTGTCTCTGCTTAGCTAATTAGGTGGGACTAATTAGGAGGCGGCTGTTACAAAGGATCAGATTAAACCGAATATATATATTTATTGATTGATATATATTGCATAGTATTTGTATATCGTTTGATATCCCTTGTATATTCCTTGTACATATACACGGAATATCCCTTTAGCCTAGTACAGACCATAATATTTCATTCTCCTATTGGACAGCGGTCCACAGGCGCCAGGGCCGTGCCTCCAGAGTCAGGTTCAAAGCCACCGTCAAGACATGTCTGTACATGCCCGGCCTTGCCCAGGAATACGAGACAGAAATGAGGTTGGCACTAGATTGTTCGCCGTGCATATAAATATGGCGCAGGTGAATACAGAAGTAGAGTTACCCAATAAGTTGAAGCCTCACCCACGATACTCCGTGCGGTGAAGTATGGCCTGTTTGGCCCCAAATAAGAGCATTGAGACCGCGTGCGAATTAATAAAAGAGTTTGGCGCTATACCGTCGAGTGCGACATATTTCTATTAAGTCAGTAATAGTCTATTTGTGTATAGTGTATCGTGCGGCTAAAGTTCTACAGTGACCAGCATCACCAACGCTTCCTCGTACCAGCTAGAGTGCTTATCCAGGCTGGGCTGCTTTCATGGCGCTTTCACCCGAGGAGACCTAGACGAGAACCGTGTGGACATGTACACTGGATTAATCTACCCGACGACTACATAGCCCTTTGCGGCTGGATTATATTTGTTTTGGTCCTGTGATTTATGGAGCGGAGAATCGCCGACGCCTACACGTGTGGGATTTACCCTGTGAGGAGCCACGTCGAGTCTGCGCCTCAGAGAGCCTGAGGCCGGCTAGCTTTCTTCACTGTGGAGCTACAGTCTACGGAGAACAGCTGTATTCGTCTGTGGATCAAGAGACTATTGCACCGTCTCCTGTACTTGGAGTCTCCTTAGTCATCGTTGACCAGACTCTCTACTACCGACAGATCCTCTACCCCTGCTGGCTTACAACCGGGGGGACCCTTCCAGTATCTCCCGCTATATATTACTAGTGTACCATAGATATAATTCCCTAAGATTCAGGTTGTATAATTACCTCCTGCGTAACCAGAGAATGGACATTCATTATTGATTTGCCTACCCACATTCCTTTGCCTTATAAGCGCATCCAAAGTAAAATAGAGAAGTATATTATGTACCTTTTGCTGCAATAAATACTTAATTACCACTTTGTGTGGAACCGATTCATTGTGGGAAGTGTTCATCATATTTATATATCATGTACTGTATGGCCAGTAATTAAAGTACATAAAGCGGTAGTGGTTTAATGATACCATACTTATCAATACAGTCAGGGAATTGTACCCCTCAGTTACAGTTGTCATACAGAAGTACAGAATACTTTTATACAAAATGCTTCTTACTGTTACGCTCCAGAGACTGTGCTAGACAAGATAAGTATGAAATAAAATAGTATAGCATGTAAAATAGAAGTAAAAATAGAGGTCACAGTGTTTAGTATAGACATATGTACAATGTTCGATGCAGAATAGAAGTAACTGAGTTACCATACAATATACTGTGGGATCGCAAGAAAGGATGAAACGGGAGACGGTAGTCGAGTCTTTCCTTTTACTTCCCAACATAAATTACATACATCCAACAGAGTGCAGAGACGTTTAACGTTACTACTTGAAAGTGACAGCAGCCAGCTGACAGCTGACAGGTGACATAATATAGGTCACCAAATACCCACCCCGTTCCCAGAATCCCCAGGCTTAAAGGAGCATTCCTCCGCTCCTCAAGTCCAGTGAATGTCTGCACCAATTGTGCGTGATAAGTGTCACCACACAGGCCCCCCCAGAATTCACAATAACCCCCCAAAATATCATCCACAGTCAACGAGGCGGGGGGCGGATCAGGCGCCCAAAACGACTCTGTATCACCCGTGCAGGGGTAGAGGTGGGGATTGGGGCGTGTGGGGGGGATTCAGGAGATATGAGGTGACGAGAGGGAAAAGCAGTTGGCAGGGGCCGGGCAGGGGGTCGTCCACGCCGCGGGGGCCGGGCCAGTTCAACTGGCCTGTCTAGGTCCAAATGGGCAGGCTTGAGCCAGTCGACCGATACCCGCTCTGACCTTCCTCCAATGTCCACCATGAAGTTCTTAGGCCCCGCCTCCAGGACGCGAAAAGGGCCGTCGTAAGGGGGCTGCAGAGGAGTACGGTGGCTGTCATGGCGAATGAAAACATACCTGGCTGACTGCAGATCCCTAGGCATGTAGGACTGCGGGAGGCAGTGCTGGGCAGTTGGGACTGGGATGAAAGCACCGGCGCCATCCCTGAGCACAGTCCGAGATGAGGTGACCGACCAGGGAGCCTCGGCATCCAGGAGCAACTCCCCAGGGACTCGCAGCGGCTGTCCGTACACCAGCTCAGCAGCCGAGGCCTGCAGGTTTTCTTTGGGGGCGGAGCGCAGGCCAAGCATGACCCAGGGAAGCCGGTCGACCCAGTTGCCGTCCGTAAGGCTGGCCCGCAGAGCAGCCTTCATAGATCGGTGAAACCGTTCACACAAGCCGTTGCCCTGTGGGTTGTAGGCTGTGGTGCGGTGGAGCTTCACTCCCAGGCCCTCGGCGACTGCAGTCCAGAGCCCGGACATAAACTGTGGGCCCCGGTCGGATGTGAGATCAGATGGTGTGCCAAAACTGGCTACCCAGGACCCAATGAACGCCCGGGCCACCTCGGCGGATGTGGTCGATGCCAGCGGGACCACCTCCGGCCACCTAGTGGTTCTGTCCACCATGGTGAGGAGGTGAGTGAACCCGTGGGAGGGGGGCAGGGGACCCACCAGGTCCACATTGACATGGTCAAAGCGCCTCTCTCCGGCACGAGAAACGGTGCCAAGGGGGCTTTGGTGTGACGGTGTATCTTTGCACGCTGGCACGCCACGCAGGAGCCGGCCCAGGCCGCGATGTCCTTCCTGAGGCCATGCCAGACAAATTTAGCACTGACCAGCTTAGTTGCCGCCTTCACCCCCGGGTGCGACAGGCCATGGATGGCTTCGAATACCTGCCGCCGCCAGCCAGCGGGAACCATCGGACGGGGCTGACCGGTGGAGACGTCGCAGAGGAGCGTAGTGTTGGCAATACCAAACTGCACATCCTCTAACCTTAGCCCAGTGTCGGCTGTTCGGTAGGCCTGCATGTCCTTGTCAGTGGCCTGGTCGGCAGCCATGGCAGCGTAGTCCAGTCCCAAGTGGACGGCCCCCACCACCGTCCGGGAGAGGCAGTCAGCGACGTAGTTGTCTTTACCTGCGACATACCGTAAGTCCGTGGTAAACTCGGAGATGGCGGAGAGTTGGCGCTGCTGGCGCCCTGACCACGGCTCGGTGGCCTTGGCTTATGGTCCACAAAGGCAGTAAACCGTCGGCCCTCCAGCAGGAATCTGAAGTGCCTGATGGCCAGGAAGAGGCCTAGGAGCTCCCGGTCAAAGGTGCTGTACTTTCTTTCATTGTCCCGCAGCTGGCGACTGAAGAAAGCAAGCGGTTGCCAGCCCCCCCCCACCCACTGTTCGTACACTGCCCCCACTGCGTAGTCTGAGGCGTCAGTTGTGAGGGCGATAGGGGCGGTAGGAAATGGGTGTGCCAGTAATGCGGCATTGGCCAGTGCAGTTTTAGCGCCCAAAAAAGCGTCGTCGGTACACGGGGACCAGTCCACCTCGGCCTTGGGGTCCTTACCACGCAGGGCCTCATACAAGGGGTGCATGAGGTGAGCAGCACGGGGAATGAACCTGTTGTAGAAGTTCACCATGCCTAGGAACTCCTGCAGGGACTTCACGGTGCGGGGGCGTGGAAAGCTGGCAACGGCGTCCACCCTGGCAGGGAGCGGAACGGCTCCCTCTGCTGAGACCCTGTGCCCGAGGAAATCAATAGACGACCGGCCGAACTGGCACTTGGCGGGGTTAACAATGAGCCCATGTGCACTGAGCCGCTCAAACAACTGCCTGAGATGTGTCAGGTGCTCCTCTGCAGACGTGCTGGCTACGAGAATGTCGTCCAAGTATACGAACATGAATGCCATATCCCGCAGCACCGAGTCCATCAGTCGCTGGAAAGTCTGTGCCGCCCCCTTGAGGCCAAAGGGCATCCGCAGAAACTCGAACAGGCCAAAAGGAGTGATGACCGCCGTCTTGGGAACGTCCCGTGGGTGAACTGGTACCTGGTGGTATCCCCGCACCAAGTCCACCTTGGAAAAGATGGTGGTCCCCGCCAGGTGGGCGGAGAAGTCCTGTATATGCAGGACGGGGTACCGGTCCGGGGTCGTAGCGTTGTTTAGGCGTCGGAAATCGCCACAGGGACGCCACCCACCATCAGCCTTAGTGACCATATGCAGGGGGGAGGCCCACGGACTGTCAGAACGGTGCACAATTCCAAGGCGTTCCATGGTTGCAAATTCCTCCCTGGCAATGGAGAGCTTAGCTGGGTCAAGGCGCCGAGCATGTGCATAGACCGGGGGACCGACAGTGGCTATATAGTGCTCCACGCCATGCTTAGCGACTGCTGAGGAAAATGTAGGCGTGGTGAGGATAGGGAACTCCGCTAGGAGGCGCTGATATACATCCCCAGCAGCAAGCATGTTGGATTGTTGGACAGACCTAGTGTCCCTGGCCCTCCCAGCGTGCACGGGTAGGTAGCGAAGGAGACAGCATCGATTAGGCGACAGTTTGTAATGTCCACTAGCAGCCTGAACGCACACAGGAAGTCCGCGCCAAGGAGAGGAACTGACACAGCGGCCATGACAAACTCCCACCCGAAACGGCGCCCGCCAAAACACACCTCTACATACCGGGTTCCGTAGGTACGTATAGGCGTGCCATTAGCAGCGTCCATGGGGGGACCGTGGCCCCCAGCCATAGTGTCCACAGCTGTAGCAGGCAGGATGCTTCGTTGCGCGCCCGAGTCGACTAGTAGTCGCCGGCCAAATAAGGTGTCCTTAATAAATAGCAGCCTGCTGCCTCCGCCGACGCTCATGGCTGTTAATGAGCATTGGCCCTGGCGTTTCCCTGGTCATTGTAATTGCACGGTGGGCGACACTGTTTGGCCCTGGCGCCAAACCGGTTATGGAAATAACACCATCCACTGTTACCCTGGCGACGGGCAGTCACTGCTGCAGCGGCGTCCGCAGCGTCCACTAGGTGGGTAGGTGGGTGGTAGGCTGGAAGCAGCGCATGCACAAACTGCTGCCGGTTGGCAAGATAAATCCTGTCCGCTTCGGCAGCCAGCGCGCGGTAGTCCTTGGTGAAGGAGACGGGAGAGCTGGCCAGGGCGGTGCGCACAGGCGCTGGGAGCTGACGCATGAAAACATGTTTAAATAAAAAAGAGGGATCTGCCGAGCCCAAAACGGACAGCATCCTGTCCATCAGTTCGGACGGCTTGCCGTCGCCGAGGCCGTTAAGTGACAATAGACGATCCGCCTTTTCAATTTCCGACAGTTCAAATAATTGCAAAAGGAATGCCTTGATAGCGTCATATTTGCCGGCAGCTGGCGGGGCTTCCAGCAGCCCCATAGCGCAGGCCGTCGTCTGGGCATCCAATGCTGCTACCACATGATAATATTTCGTAACATCCTGTGTTATTCCTCTCAACTCGAACTGAGCTTCAATGTGTTGAAACCAGGGTCGAGGGCTGTGATGCCAGAAGTCGGGTAACTTAATTGCAGCGGCGTAGATAATGTTCACTTCTCCGTCCGTCATGATGTAATATTCCTCACGTACTTCAGGTCACCAATGTGGGATCGCAAGACAGGATGAAACGGGAGACGGTAGTCGAGTCTTTCCTTTTACTTCCCAACATAAATTACATACATCCAACAGAGTGCAGAGACGTTTAACGTTACTACTTGAAAGTGACAGCAGCCAGCTGACAGCTGACAGGTGACATAATATAGGTCACCAAATACCCACCCCGTTCCCAGAATCCCCAGGCTTAAAGGAGCATTCCTCCGCTCCTCAAGTCCAGTGAATGTCTGCACCAATTGTGCGTGATAAGTGTCACCACAATACTATGCAATGTACTAATATACAATACTATATAGTGCAGAGCAGAAATGGGATGAGGTACAATTTAGGTACAATTTACAGTAAGGTGTACGAGTTGTAGTGCAAATCCTTTACCCATAAATATAAAGTGTAAAGTGTGTTTAGGTGATCTAAAGTGTGGAGAGTGGGTGCTGCAGTGTGTTGTTTGTTTAAGTGAGTGTGTGCGTGTGGGTGTGTGTGCTGTGTGCATTTGATGGTTGTTGCATAGTGTTTATTGTTCGTTGAGCAGCCTGATGGCCTGGGGATAGAAGCTTCTTCTGAGTCTTTCTGTGCTCGCCTTAAGACTCCGGTAACGCTTGCCTGACCGCAGCAGTTCAAAGAGGCAGTTGTTCGGGTGGCTGGAGTCCTTGATGATTCTCTTAGCCTTCCCCCTGCACCGCTTGTTGTAAATGTTCTGGAGGGTGGGAAGCCCCCCTCCAATTGTGCGTTCGGCTGAACGTGTCACTCTTTTTTTTTTTTTTTACTTTTTCTCCCATTTTCTATATTTTCTCCCATCCCAATTTCGTATCATCCAATTCAACCCTCCCCTGTCACGAACGCTGTTTCTTGCCTCCCACAAGCCGGCTGCAATGTGGACTAAGTCATACATAGCACAAGTCCCCTCCGGTACTTGAGGTAACAGCAGTCGCATCTTTTCACCTGCGCAGCTCGATCTCTCAGTGGCGAGGAGTAACGCGTGGGAGGCTCACGCTGCCCCCGACACTTCCTGATTCTACTGCGCAGGCGCACCAACCGACCTGTAGGAGTCGCTGTCCACAACGCCCGATCCCCACCCATCAGTTTCCCACCCCCTAATACGGCCAATGTGTATTAGTATGAACGACCAGCTAAACTGAAAGCAATGTGGAGCGCTGGGCTCGAACAGGCGAGCCCAGCGTCTCCGCATTCGTGGCGAGCGCCTTGCCCACTACGCCACGTAGCCGCCCCTGAACGTGTCACTCTTTGTAGTCTGCTACGGTCTTGTGCAGTGCTATTCCCAAACCAGGAGGTGATGTTGCCAGTCAGGATGCTCTCTATTGTACATGAGTAGAAGTTCCTAAGGATCTTCTGACTGACTTGGAACTTCCTTAGGCGCCTGAGGAAGTAGAGGCGTTGTCGTGCCTTCTTCACAACACTGTCAATGTGTGTGGTCCATGTCAAGTCCTCGGATATGTGGGCGCCGAGGTACTTGAAACTGTTCACTCTCTCAACCGGTGCCCCGTCGATGCTGAGGGGGCTGCAACCCTCCTCCCGGTTCGGCTGGTCCAGGATTCGGACCTTCACAACTCCCCTTCAGACTCCCCTTCAATAACAATACACCACTGCACACTACAACACTGCGACCTGGTGGACTGATCCAGATGTGGCAGATCTGGCATCAGCTCACTCACCTGTTGAACATTATTTGCCTCCACTTATGTTTTGTATATTCATTGTCTTTGTTGTCTGTATTATTTCCACTGTGTTAGACTTGTGTCCCTACTGTCTGTGTTTTGTAAATGTGTTTTAGTCTTGTATGTCTCAGTTTGTACATTCACTATAGTTATTCCCCTGTGTGTTCAGTCTTCTGTTAGTTCTGTCTACCACACCTGTGTCCTGTTAGCAATCACCCTCTGTCTCTAATTAGTGTTTGTATTTAGGTGTTGTGGGCCCAGCATACACTTGCTGGGTCATTGTTTCATGTTACCTGTGTGTATGTGTGTCAGTCGTGTTCCTTTGTTTTCTGTCTTTGAGTAAACCTTGTTTATCTTCACAATGCCGTCTCCTGCCTGCTCAATTCAAGCTCTCGTGATCGTGCTTCATCTGCAACTGGGTTCCATTCATCATGCCATCAAAGCGCATTCATAACAGGAGCCCATCAACTCCAGAATCATCACCGCAAGATTTAAAACCACCCATAAAAGAATTAACCTACATGTCATACAATGGTATGCACCCACCAACACCACAGATGAGGAAATAAAGGACAACTTCTACAACCAGCTACAACAGCTACTCCAGGCCAGGAGAGAAAAAGACATCTTTCTCCTCATGGGCAACATGAACGCAAAGGTTGGGAACAACAACAATGGATACAAACTGATTATGGGAAAGCATGGAATCGGCAGCATGAATGAAAATGGTGAAAGATTTGCAAACGCCTGTGCGGACTACAACCTGTCATAGGACAGTTTACCCCCACAAACCCATTCACAAAGCCACATGGATATCACCTGACCACATCACAGAAAACCAAATAGATCATACTGTATATGTATAAACAGGAAGTTCAGACGTTCCCTCCTGGATGTACGAGTGAAGAGGGGGGCAGATGCAGGGTCAGATCATCACCTACTGGCCGCAAAACTCCAACTCAAGCTGAAGCGCTGTAACAGCCCCACTGACAACAGAGCAAAGTACAACATCCAGCTTTTCCAGGACATAGGAACAACGGAACCATACCAAATCACCCTACAGAACAGGTTCCAAGCCCTGCAAGAACAAGCTCAAAAACCAGTGGAAGAGCACTGGAACAACCTGAAAACCGTATAAAGGAGACATGCCTAGAAGTGGTAGGGAGAAAGAAAACAAGCCACAAACCCTGGATATCCACTGAAACACTGAAAAGAATAGAGGAGAGGAGGGCAAAAAAAGACACAATAAACAAATGCAAAACTCGAGCAAAAAAGGTAGCAGCTCACAGAGACTACGAAGTAGCAAACAAGGAGGTGAAGAAAAGCATCAAACGCGACAAACAGAAATACATCGAAGACGTGGCGCAAGAAGCAGAGGAACCAGCGGGAAAGAATAACCTCAAGGAACTCTACCTGACCACCAAGAAACTAACCGGGAGGTTTAGACAGACAAACACACAAATCTGTGACAAACAAGGACGACTCCTCACCACCAAGGAAGAACAACATCAAAGGTGGACTGAGCACTTTAGGGAGCTCCTCAACAGAACGCCCCCTGTCCAAGAGGTGGAGATTCCGCCAGCTGCACACATGCTGGAGATCAACTGTGCCCCCCCCCCCCAACAAGATATGAGGTGAAAAAGGCCATCAATGCATTGCGACGTGGCAAGGCAGCAGGGCCAGATGACATTCCAGCAGAAGCTTTAAAGGCAGACGTTGAAACCTCAGCCACCATGCTACACCAGCTGATCAAAAGGACCTGGGATAAAGAAGGAAATGTACCAACAGACTGGAAGGACAGGCTCATTGCTATTATACCCAAGAAAGGAGACCTTAAGAACTGCAACAACTATCGTGGGATTATGTTGCTCTCAACACCAGGCAAAGTGTTCAACCGCATTATCTTGGACAGACTGCGAAAAGGGGTCGATGATGAACTGAGAGAAAACCAAGCCGGTTTCAGAAACGGTAGATCGTGCAGTGACCAAATTGCCACCCTCAGGATCATCATCGAGCAATCCATAGAATGGCACACACCTGTCTATGCCAATTTCATCGATTTTGAAAAGACATTCGATAGTGTAGACCGCGAGCTGCTTTGGAAACTCATGGCACACTATGGAATCCCTAAAAAATACAGCAGCATAATCAAGAACATGTATCAGGACATGAAATGCCAAGTGTTACATGACGGATGTGCACGAGACTGGCATCCAGTGGAGTCTAACAGAGCACCTCGAAGACCTGGACTTTGCGGATGACATCGCACTACTCTCACACAACCATCAACAGATGCAAGACAAAACCCAGCTGCTAGAAACAACTGCAGCTGGACTTGGGCTCAAAATAAATGGACCAAAAACTCAAGTAATCAGAGTCAATAATAAAAGCATGAACCCCATAACCATCGGGGGCCAGACACTGGAAGAGGTTGACAAATGTACATACTTGGGTAGTGTTATAGCTGTGGATGGCGGGATGTTAAACAAGATCTGGAAAACCCGAAACATCAAACTCAACACCAAGCTCAAAATCTTCAACTCCAACGTCAAATCCGTACTGCTAGATGACTCTGAAACCTGGAAAACCACCACTAACATCATCAATAAACTGCAGACCTTCATCAACCATTGTCTGAGACGTATCCTCAGGATCTTCTGGTCAAACACAATCACCAACATCAAGCTGTGGGAATGCACCAAGCAAGAATCAGTGGAGGTCCAGCTGACCAGGAGAAAATGGAGCTGGATTGGGCACACACTTCGAAGACACAAAACCGCAATAACTAAACAGGCATTAACCTGGAATCCACAAGGCAAGCGAGGCAGAGGAAGACCCAAAAACACCTGGAGAAGAGACACTGAGCAGGAACTCAAGACGAGGGGACTGACGTGGAAACAGCTGGAGAGGATGGCTCAAGACAGACAGGGGTGGAAACTTTTCTCAATGGCCAATGTTCCGAAAGGAATAAAAGGCCTAAGTAAGTAAGTAATGACATCACTGGTGGCCCCATTCAAACTAATTTACTCTCAGTAACTGTCAAACTAAATGAACTAAATCACACTACAATAGTTCGTCAAATAAAATCAGTGTTTTGAAATTGTAAATATAAACAAAGTACACACACATATACACACACCCACCTTGACTGTTCCTGCCTCTACGATACCCTATTATAGCCTGTGCCCACATTCTTTAATTGTTTGTTACAGAGATAGCCTAACCACATATATATATATATATATATATATATATATATATATATATATATATCGTAGCCAGAGGTGGTTTAATAGAATAGCACCATCTGTTCTATTGTCTGGAACCCTGAGGCAGCAGCTTCAATGCATGATCGTGATTGAAAGATGGAGTCTCTCACTGACAGAAATAAATAAACTGACCACATACTGTATTGCTTATCATTTCAGAATTCAGCTATTCCTGGTGAAATAGTAATGCAAGAAACCTTTTATTATTACAATATGGTACTCTTTGTTCACAGAGAGTAACTAACGTTTTATTTTTGTCAGTGTAAATGTTACGAACTAGAGCAGTCTAGGGGTTATTTAGTTTGGCGGTCCAAAAGTCAAGGGGAAACAGAAATGATGGTGTGGTCTTCAAAGAAAGCTCACGTGAGCAGTGCAACCTGGCAGCAGTTGGTGTTTTGACGAAGAAATAGTCCATAGGCTGTCTTATGCGTGGAGTCCTGTAACGTGGCAATGACTGGAGAATCAATCTAACTCCCTCGTGTTCCACTTCCGCGTTCCAAACTCTTAGCGCTTCCAAACCCCCCACCTGAACTTTATTGAGGTGATTAGTTCCGGCTCCCAGTGTACACAAGCGCACTCATTCCCACACATTTAGAGACAGCTTAACACCCAATGAAACTCAATGAACACCGGCGCATACAAAATGTAAATGAAAGAAAAGAAAATGGAGGAGGAAATGGAGAAAACGATCACCTTCCGCTCATCCCTAACATTAAGTACCGTTGGTAGAACTGCATGGTTTCAACACTTTACTTCACATTTCAGTCGTGAACTT
The DNA here is from genome assembly GCF_963971535.1 of Notolepis coatsorum. Taxonomy (NCBI): domain Eukaryota; kingdom Metazoa; phylum Chordata; class Actinopteri; order Aulopiformes; family Paralepididae; genus Notolepis; species Notolepis coatsorum. The sequence continues at coordinate 114,292,219 of NC_140170.1, forward strand.
TTCTCAATTGAGAATTTGTTGCATGGAGGTCATGTTTTATCATCACAGGAAGACAGCTCTGTTACAACAATGTGTTTCACCGAAACAACAGAAGGGCTCTAGCTGCATGTAACGTTAATTGCTGGCCTTTTCCTTTGAAGGGCAGAGAGAGATACAGTTATCTTTTTTTTTTATCTACATACAGGTATCTAGGCAGGGAGATACAGTTATCTCTTGTAGTGTTTTCTGTGGGCTGACTATCTGACTCCACTGCATGTTGTCCCATTGTGTGTTTTTTCTATCTAGTCCAGATATAATGTATGTATGATGTATGTCTTTACTGCCAAATAACAATAAAAGACCAATTGAGTACCTCAGATGAAGAACCATATAACTCTGTTTTAGGTTTTCAGAGGAACCATCTTTTCAGACTGTATTATCTAAGGTTGGTAAGTCAGAGTGTTCATTCATAGTTAAAGAGGTTGAGTACATTCTGATGATATGTCACATTCAGACTCCCAAGTGATTAGCCTATCCAATTTGTATTTACTTACTAATAAATTATTACAGTACAGTAGTTATATGGTTCTTCAGTGCAGAGGTTCAATAAAAAAATATATATATTTGGTACGTTGAAGCAATTCATTGCAGTTTTCCAAATTTTCTCAAATCTGTGTGTGTGTGTGTGTGTGTGTGTGTGTGTGTGTGTGTGTGTGTGTGTGTGTGTGTGTGTGTGTATACTATGTGTGTGTGTGCTTTGCAGCTGGTACGTGACAATGCAGATCTGCGCTGTGAGCTTCCAAAGCTGGAGAAGCGTCTTCGGTCTACGGCTGAGCGAGTTAAGGCCCTGGAGGGCGCACTGAAGGAGGCGAAGGAGGGGGCCATGAAGGACCGGCGACACTACCAGCAGGAGGTGGAGCGCATCAAGGACGTCATGAGAACCCGCACCCCTCTCCGCAGGCCCCACGCCGCTCTTATTGGTAGGTACTGCAGGACTACTCCCCCACTGAGATCACTCTATGTCTCTCTTTGTGTTGTCTTGTTCTCAGACACACACACACACACTTGAATTTCCATACTTCTGCTTTTCACATCCCTACGTCTGGTTGTTCATTTTTATTGCCGGTAGGGATATTATTTATCCCCCCTTCTGGTAGTGTATAATAAACTATCGTTCAGTGTAGCATTCAATTAAATTAGTGCTGTCAGGCGATTAAATTTGTTTATCTAATTGATTACAGGATTTGTAATTAATTAATCGAATTAATCGCATTTTAATCGCATAACCATTTTAGGCCTGATATTCTATATTTTTTATTTTTTATTTTTTTTTATTATTGCAAAACTAAATTATTAAAAGTCAGTACTCAACACATAATGCATAATGAAACTAACAATTAAGATGGCTAAAATGACATGCAAGCACAGAAACAGAAAGCAAAAAGAAATATATAATAATATTTTACCGTATACAGTGTATATCCAACGAAATTACCAATTATACCATGTCTTATACAGGATATACCCCTAATACCTATTATCTAAAACCCTACACACATATGCTCCAGCTCGAACCCCCCCCCCCCCTCCCGGACCCCTCCTTGGATAGTACCTCCATTATCCCTCGCTCCTAACCAGACACTACCATTATAAGCTAGCTTTTATTCTCTCCACCACTTCTAACCACATTGACATTTTGGATTCATTGAGACCCAGAATTCTTGCTGTAGATATTTCTTGATAAATCACATCGAGATATGTAAGAAACCGGACCTTCCGGCACATTTTTTCCGGTTGAAACCAGCGTGATGCGATCAGCTTTTTAGCTACTGTGATGCCCGATAAAACCAATCTCTTTAGCTGTGGATTTACTGCAAACTCAAAAACATCATTCAATAGTAATACAGAGGGGTGTACTGGTATATTCCAAGATACGAGTTTTGATAATTGTTGGGTCACATCTTTCCAGAATGCCTTAACTGGTGGGCAGTCCCAATACATGTCCCTTCGTCTCCATTTGTACATTGGGAGCATTTGGAGTCTTGTTTAAGACCCATTCTGTTCAGTCTTATAGGAGTCAAGTATGTCCTGTGAATATAGTTAAGATTGATTTGTTGATGGTCCGGGTTCCTTGATGTAAGTCGGACATTTGCCCATGCTCCTTGCCAATCAAAGTCACTTTCCAGGTCTGGTATATCCCTCCTCCAGACAGAGTCTAGTTGGAGGGTTTCATACGAGGACGTTAGTAATTGATAATAAAAACCTGAAACAAAACCTCTCGATGTCTCTCTTTCATAGAAGAATTTATTTGTGGTATCTGTGGTGTTCAACTGGTATGTCTAATGGAACACCGTGAGACTTCAAACATAGCCGTAACTGTATGTAAAAAAGCCATGTGGACTCGGTGAGATTACATTTTGTGCATATTTCTCCATAACTACAAAAACCCTGGTTGTTAAAAACATCCCCTAATGAGTGTATGCCTTGCTCTTCCCATATAGGGAATCTTATAGGACGTTTTTCAATTAAGAGTGCATTGTTATTGAATAAGGGAGTGTGATTGTGCCATTTTTGTGGGTTAGGATATTTTTTTTGAGTTTCACGCCATATCCGGATCGCATGGGTAATTATGGGGCCAAATTTCCGCTCACAGTGCTTGATTGGTAGTTTAGTGTATGCTATGTCCTTCAGTCTATGTGGGGCTACTATGTTTTCTTCCAATTTTCTCCAGGATACTAATGCTTGGGGATCAAACCATGTTGTCAATGGTCTTAATGTGTACGCCTTAAAATATTGGAAAAAATCTGGAATTGCCATGCCACCGTCTGCTTTATTTCTCTGTGCGGTGGATCTTTTATACGTGGTGGTTTGTTATTCCAAATAAATTTGTATGTGGAGGAGTGTAATCTTTTCCAGTAACCCTCTGGAGGGGGTAACGGTAGCATTGAACTGAAGAAGTTGATTCTAGGTAGTACATCCATCTTAACTATTGATACCCTTGCCTGTACTGAGTTTTTAAGTTTTGCCCACCTGTCAAGGTCGTCTTTGATTTTGTTTTGTATTTTTGTGTAATTGTGCTTCACCGTTTGTCTTATGGTGGGAAATATTTCCACTCCCAAGCATCTAAAATGTTTTACCATAGGTATCTCACCTGGGAGGGTTATATCTTTTTTTGCAGGGGTGTTAAGTGGAAGGAAAGCCGACTTCGGCCAATTTATTTTAAATCCCGATAAATCACCAAAGTTCTCAATCAACTTGAGTAGATGAGGCAATGTGGTGTTGGGGCTTTGCATGAACAATATTACGTCGTCCGCATATAAACAAATTTTATGTTGTGTGCCCTTGATTACGATTGGTTCTATGGATTGGGATTGTCTTATATATTGTGCTAAAGGCTCTAATGATAGATTGAATAGTCCGGGACTAAGAGGGCAACCCTGTCTGGCTGAGCGTGATACCGGAAAGATTTTTGAGATGAATGTACCTGTTGTAATCATGGCCGATGGGTCTTTGTATAATACTTTAATCATATCAATGAATCCTTTTCCTAACCCCATCCTTTCTAATACTGCCCATAGATACGACCATTCCAGCCTGTCAAAGGCTTTCATAGCATCCAGGGACAGCATCGCATATATTCTATATTCTATAATCATATTTCAAATGGCATGTGTCCGGATGCCAGAATTCAGTACTGTATCTACAAAACCTTCTGTTTAATCATCTTCCATTTATTCATTTGCTTAGATTTTTCAGGTCTGGTCAATTTGAGCATGGTGTTATTCACAGTCAAAGATAAAAAAAAGATTTATTGATATTCTCATTTGGTTCATTACAATTTACTCAAGCCTAGTAACAGACACAGTATTTCTGACACTGGGAATACATTCCCTGAGATCCATAGATGTCCCTAGAATCAGATACCAAGAACATGCAAATGGACCATATTAAAAAAAGTCTGTAAATGTGTATTCTACGTTCTTATGGAATGAATGAGATTAAAACATATTTAAATGAAAAAATAATAATAATAATAATTTTATTTTTAAAATTAATTTTGAGTTAATTTTCATAACACAGTAATTTTCTGTGTAATTAATTAATCTAATTAACGCGATAAACTGACAGCCCTAAATTAAATACATTAATTCCGCAAGATCATCAGCAGCCTGTTACACACCAGTGTCTCCCTGCTCCCTGTCAGTGTCTCCTCTCTCCATGAAGCTACTGTGAGCTGTGTTGTTGTTTAGAGTTTAGAGTAACTACAGCTCTACTGTCAGCTGTGTTGTTGTTTAGAGTTTAGAGTAACTACAGCTCTACTGTGAGCTGTGTTGTTGTCTAGAGTTTAGAGTAACTACAGCTCTACTGTCAGCTGTGTTGTTATAGAGTTTAGAGTAACTACAGCTCTACTGTCAGCTGTGTTGTTGTTTAGAGTTTAGAGTAACTACAGCTCTACTGTGAGCTGTGTTGTTGTTTAGAGTTTAGAGTAACTACAGCTCTACTGTCAGCTGTGTTGTTATAGAGTTTAGAGTAACTACAGCTCTACTGTCAGCTGTGTTGTTGTTTAGAGTTTAGAGTAACTACAGGGCCCCGTTCCCCGTACCTGGTTCAACTAAGTCGATCAAGATGTCATTATCCAGATTCAGTTAACCCGATGTTTGAAGCCGGGATTTTCCTGTTCCTCGAAGGTGGATTCAGTCTCGTTAACTCGATTCAGACTTGAGACCCAGGCTAAATGCGCGCGGCCGCTTCAGTTGAAAAGCCAGCACGTATCGATGGCAGAGATCCTGATTCTCTAACGGCATTGATTGATTAATTGATTTAAAACTTTATTGACAGATTGCAATACGGCTCAATCGCCTCGCCGACAAGTTAAATGCGTTATCTAGGCTAATTTTAAGTCCCTCATTACCTCAATCAATCAGATTATATTTCTTTAAACTTGCCTGCTGGATTGAATAATCAAATGAGATCTTGCTAGCGAAAATAATTAGTTAAACTGTTATACAGAATTACGATACGGCTCTCTTACCCATTGATTGATGTGTGGTCGATCTTTTACTTATCTCCACTGTGGTCTAACGGGTTGTTCTTTTGACTTTCACGCAGACGACCGGGGTTCGAAACCCTAGTCTTTTCCTTCTTTTTGCAATATAGGAATAATTCAATTTGGTGCACATTGAGAGCTATATAAAGAATGACATCCTCAATGCATGTAGATTTATAATATTTTAACTTAAAACCAGGCTACTTTGGCGTATAATCATTAATATTATATTCAAAAAAATTATATTGGAAACACGGGGTTTCGAACACCGGTCGCTGGGTTGGCAGGGTTGAGCACTACCGCTGCGCCACTGTGCCAGATGGGATAAATTCATTGTTTATACATTAATGAACGAGAGACCCGTGTTTAGAATATTCTTTATTTTGAATGAAGTTTTATTTCTTTATCCTCATTCATTAATGTGACGTCAACGGCTCATTCAATTCCTCAAATCCGTCAAACAGCGCATCTCATCAGACATCTTAATCCCAGTTACAATTAAAATAACCACAAAGTCATAATGTGTACATCGCACCGAGCGAGCGCCACGGTATATATAACGTGCATTATTTAGGACAAAGTGAATTTAGTATCAGCATTTTGGGTCTATTTTACATTTCAAAAGCCCCCTCTGGAAGAATGGAGCACAAAAACGTAATTCAGAATGGTATAATGCAGATCGTAGACTGTGGGAATAATTTCAGGAAACGGGCTGTCACTTCTTTGCGGGGGCGTGGCGATGGTTGATCCGGCTAACTTGAACTTAAACCCTGCTTTCGACCAGGCTCAAACTTTTGGATCTGTTGTCATGGTAATTTGGACAATCCAGGTACGGGGAATCGAAAGGTCCGGCTTAAGTCAGACTTGACCGAAGATTATCCGGCTAACTCAGTTATCCAGGTACGGGGAACGGGGCCCTGCTCTACTGTGAGCTGTATTGTTGTTTAGAGTAACTACAGCTCTACTGTGTTGTTTAGAGTTTGGAGTAACTACAGCTATATTTTGAGTTGTGTTGTTGAGTGCAGTTTAGAGTAACTACAGCTATACTTTGAGCTGTATTGTTGTTTAGAGTTTAGAGTAACTACCGCTCTACTGTGTTGTTGTTTAGAGTAACTACAGCTATACTGAGAGCTGTGTTGTTGAGCGCAGTTTAGAGTAACTACAGCCCTACTGTGAGCTGTGTTGTTCAGCGCAGTTTAGAGTAATTACTAGGGCTGTCTCAAATACTTCTAAGCTTCGAAGCTTCGTTCGATGGCACAAGCTTAAAAAAAAATCGAAGTAATTTTTTTATATATATATATATATATATATTTTTTTTTTGCCTCAAATCTTGCGCCTCCATTCCAATGAAACTAAAGTAAGCGGCCCCTCGACTCCACCTCTCTACAACAAGCACGTGGAGATTATCTGTGTTGAAAACAACAAGGACATGTGCAGCAGACATGTCGACGAAGAAGTCATCAGACGTGTGGTTACACTTTAAAATATGCAAAGACAATGCCCAAAAAGCCGAGTGCCAGATATGCCAGAAGAAAATGGCATATCACAACTCTACAACAACTTTGTCAAATCACCTAAAAAACGTAAGTATCGTTGTACACGACGGCGACGCCACACAAAACATTAATAAGGCTATGCCTATGCTGCTATGACTAATGTGTTACCAAGTTGGCTAATTTAATTGTAATCATCTGCTTTTGTAGGTGCATTGTCTGATATAATTATAAATTAAATATAATATAATTGTTTGCTTGATAGACGAAGGTTGCAACATAATTATGTAATGTCATGTCGTTGGCTGTGTGAGCAGCCCCACTGCACCCAGGCAGCGCAGCCGAGTGAAACCTTGTTGGCTGCGTCACAGTCACGAAAGGGGCTACTTAATTAATTAATCCAATCCACTTTATTTATAGAGCACATTTAAAAACAACAACGTTTACCAAAGTGCTGTACAAGTCCCACAACATAAGATAAAAAAAATATATAATAATAATAATAATAATAATAATATTATTATAATTAATATATATATATTTTATATTTTTTTCGTAGCTTCGAATTAAAATCGAAGCTTGGCCCGAAGCTTCGATTGCCAAAAAAAGCTTCGAAGGTCAGCCCTAGTAATTACAGCCCTATTGTGAGCTGTGTTGTTGTGCTCAGTTTAGAGTAACTACAGCTATACTGTGAGCTGTGGTGTTGAGCAGTTTAGAGTAACTACAGCTCTACTGTGAGATGTATTGTTGTTTAGAATTTAGAGTAACTACAGCCAGTGGCGGCTCGTGAATTCTTCACGGGGGGGGGGCGGAATTAATTAGTATCCCCCTCTATCTCTCCTTCTCTCTCTTTCTCTCTCTCACACACAGCGCGACGTGGAATCGATTCGTTACACAATCAGACCTAGTGTATGTGTAGTATTATATACCAAGAATAACTTCAGTATGAGTACAGGGCTGTACACATATTTTGCATATTGTTAAACGAGCCAAGGCTAGCTATTAAACTATCGATATGAATCGAAAACGGGGGACCCTGATGTAAACAAGACAAACGTCTTTCTCTGGTCTGCATCCCCTTAACAATTGTATGTATTGAGCCGTACTGTATTGTACCCATTCTGCAATCTGTTAAATAAAGTTTTCATTCATTCATTCATTCAAACATAGATGATATTGAACAAGCCATAATCCACTTATTTCCAATCCAAAAGAAACTCCACTCTCTCTCTGATCAATACAATAATAAACACATTTGTATAACTTGTCATTTTAAACAAGTTACCATTCATTGTCTGGTTGATTATGATCCACCCGCGACGAAAACAAAAACACAGCATAAAGAGAGCGAGAGAGAGAGAGAGAGAGAGAGAGAGAGAGAGAGAGAGAGAGCGAGAGAGACCGAATTAACTCACTGTTTACGTGGTCGAAACTGCATCCAGCTATTAGCTTGTTAGCATTGATAAAGTATATCCACTCCACTGTCCAGACTGTGTTGATGTCCATTGTCCATGCATTGTCCACACTGCATCCATATATAGCTTGTTGTTAGCCAACAAGTACTGTGTGAGTGAAGAGCTGTGTCTTTGTCCATTTCCGCGTCGAACAGCCTGCAAACTACCTGGCGTTCCTATCGCCATGCTCTAAGACAAACTCTAACCTTAACCAACTTTGAAAGAGTGCCTAAGCTTAACCGTCGAAAGAACTTGCCGTCACGCTCTAAGACAAATAGCTGCATCACAACAACACAACAGCTACAACAGAAACTGGCGTTGGCCAATCAGAGAGAGCGTCTCCGCGAAATGCGGCTACGGAAAAAACTGTCGTCGGCCAATCAGAGAGCGTCTCCGAGAAATGCGGCTACGGAAATTATAGACGCTGCTGCTTAGACCGCTTCAAAACGCGCCCGTGTTCCATCATAATACATCATATTTCAACGCACAGCGCGTTACGCACTGATTGGCTGCGACGGATACAGCGATGAAACAGTGCACGGCGTGCACGCGCACTCAAATCGATATTGCGTCTAGCCCGAGAGAAATACGGCTAGGAGAAATGCGGCTACGGTAATGGAACGTATTCTCTATCAGACAGTGAGTCACTTCCTGTTCAGGAAAACGATTATTTATATTTGATATATTAACGTTATATTGTGCATTGGAAACACAAACATACTTAAAATGAGTAAATATTCATTTAAAACATGTTTATATTATTTATAGGGCTATAAAACAAAAAACAAAAAAAAAATCTTATTCTTCTTTCTTTTAACCAGGGTAAACCAGGGGGGCGGCGCCCGAGAGCCCCTAGTGGCCAGCCGCCACTGACTACAGCTATAGGCTACTGTGAGCTGTGGTGTTGAGCAGTTTAGAGTAACTAGAGCTCTACTGTGAGCTGTATTGTTGTGCTCAGTTTAGAGTACCTATAGCTCTACTGTGAGCTGTATTGGTGTACTCAGTTTAGAGTAACTACAGCCCGTCACCTTCAGTTTCACTGTCCTCAGCACTACAGCTAAAGATGTATCTATGTTGTAAAAGGGAAATGGAGATGGGGATGCTACTGAAGGATATCCAGCTCCAAATCCCCACATTTAATTGGTTTGGACAAACATCAAATATTGAAGTCGGCCCACAATTCGACCCACCGCACTCTCCATGGTGTTGAAAACTTAGAATTGATCAAATTGGTGTTTTGGGAGAGGTAACCTTAAGGCGCCCAGTAACAACTATGAAGACATAATCAGATTACAATATATACAATATATATCAGCCTACTGACGCTAAATACTGTACATTGGTTTACATATAAACAGAAACACATATACACAACATGCTCTCTCGCTCCCTCTCTCTCACACACAAATGTTGATGCAGTGAGATATTAGGAGGCCTGTCAGTCACATATGTGCTAAAGGGGACAACCGGCATACAATCAATGTGCATCAGGCAGCCTAACAACAGGCACCATCTGCTTGTAGAGCACAGAAAGCAACGTCTCCTTCACACCCTGCAGCTGTCAGCAAATACTGAACAGTCCCCTGTGAGACCAGCCATCTGAAAGTCTCCCACAACTAGCATACTAATCACCCACGCTAACCCATATGAAAACCAGGTGTTTATACCCATAGCCTTGCAGTAAAATGGTCTGCCTCAGATATTTCAGTTTGGTTAAAAGACTTCCTCTGGACTGCAATGAAAAGTAGAGCCTCCCACTTTGACGAATACTTCTCAGAGATTATCACCTGGAAAAGCGCTATATAAGATAGATGTATTATTATTATTATTATTATTATTATTATTATTATTATTATTATTATTATTATTATTATTATTATTATTATTATCATGGACAACAACAATTACATACTCAGTATAATACAATATATATATAATACTCAACCTCTTAAAGGATAACTCCACTATTTTGGGAAATTAGCTTATTTAACATCTTCCCTGGAGTTAGACAAGAAGATGCATACCTTTTTTGTCTCTGTGCGTGCATTTTAGCTTTGGGAATAGATGCTCCGTTAGCATAGCTTAGCTTCATCACTGGAAGTGAGGCAGGACAGTAGCCTTACAGTGCCTTACAGTGTATTGCAAGGTCTGACATTGACCAAACTTGATATGCATGACCTTGGTGGGCTCTAGGTCAACTCCTGAAAAGGGGGTCAATGTCAGACTTTGCAATCAAAAGTTAGGGGGCTAATAACCCTTGCCATAATTTCAGTGTGCCCCTAACTTTTGATTGCAAGGTCTGACATTGACCCCCTTTTCAGGAGTTGACCTAGAGCCCACCAAGGTCATGCATATCAAGTTTGGTCAATGTCAGACCTTGCAATACACTGTAAGGCACTGTAAGGCTACTGTCCTGCCTCACTTCCAGTGATGAAGCTAAGCTATGCTAACGGAGCATCTATTCCCAAAGCTAAAATGCACGCACAGAGACAAAAAAGGTATGCATCTTCTTGTCTAACTCCAGGGAAGATGTTAAATAAGCTAATTTCCCAAAATAGTGGAGTTATCCTTTAACAAGCGGGCAGACAAGTGGCAATTTTTGAACTTGAGGACTGCATACTTTTTTTGCAAACCAAAACAACATACTTTATTCTTATAGCACATGCATGAGCCTGGTCTCTTTTGAAAGATGACATTCTGAAGTTTCTGATTCCAGAAATAAATTCACTTTTAGTGCTAACGTAATAGAGTTACATAGGTCTGAAGTTGAGTTGTAGAAAAACTTGTAACTCAAGTTTTTCTGTAGTAGTTAGTAGTCCAGAGGTAGTATTTCCCCAGAAGGTGGTATGGCTTACAAATCCAGACGGAGCTTATGTAGTACATATCCATATTTCATAAAGATCCATTCAGAAATGAGTGATTAGGAGTGATTTTGGTAAACTGTGTACAAAGAAAAACTCAGTTTTCTCATAGACTTCAATTTATTTGGCTTCCTGTTAAAGAATTTAGTTTTTCACCTAGATCCCTGATTCACACATCCCCACATGGGGTATCATTGGAAGCCACACTCATTGGCTACAACGATCCACAATCATTTTCGAGATCGGATCTAGATTGACGGAACTACTGCAGCCTGAGTCTGGAGTGGTATTTTGCGCAATACCGTGTACTTTGCACAAGCCTCAAATACCGGCATGTAAGTCGAGAACCGCTCAATGGATTGAAATGGCTATCCACAGGCAACAAATGGGGCTTTAATTCGATATATATATATTGTATTACAAAATAAGCACACCCGAGCCACTAGGGGTCGCCAAAGTGCCGGTGGGCAAATCGTCCTAAAAACGACCCTGATATGGGCTGTCGCATGCTAAGAGGCAATGACATACTGAAATGTGGTCTGTGATCATGGTTGTAAACCGTCAAAATCTTTTTGAAGATCATTCTATTAGCTTGAAGCACTGAAACTGAAAGCCGACTTTCCAGGACCTGAAGCGTGAGCCGGTCATTTGAGCAGGTCAGATAGAGTCCAAAGTTCCAATCCAGTATGGTCCAGTAAGATCGTAGTTTTCCAACAAGGGCATTATACAGTAGATAAACAAATACCAATATTTGTTACGTCATTCAGCCAAAGAAGACCAACCAACCTTATCATACAGGATGCAATAATGAGTATAAAGTCCAAAGCACACGGCAGGCGAGCGACATCGCCTGGCAATGCGATCAGCTGTCGCTCAACGACAATCGCTTAGCACCCCACACCACACACAACCGTTTGTTTAAGTTAGTAAGCTATACGTCCACTACCACAGAGTGGCCTGAAGATACATTTAAGAAAAATACTAAAGCCAAACCGGCGAGGATATAATGTTACCGGGACATCAGGGGAGACATCCCTTCTCCAACTAACCTTATTTATAAAAATTGTTCCTGTTAATTAATAGTTAACATAAGTGGGGCACTCCACTAGCACACCACATAGCGCGCTGAGTCGCCCCGGGTTAGATTCCCCGACCCGGTGGCCATGTGCCGCATGTCTTCCCCTCTTCTCCTCCCGTTTCACCCTCTCTCCTCTATCGGTCCTGCACGGCCGCTGTCGGTCCTGCGTGGCCAACAGGTCCTGCGTTGACCAAAAAAAATGCTGAAAATTCTATAAATAAAATCTTTAAAAAAAAGAAAAATTACAAATTAACATAAGTAGCATGGTAATACTATGTAGGTTATTGATCAATGAATGTATTGATAAATAAATGTATATATTACAAATGATACACCAGTAGAAGTCATGTTATTTCCTCATTGTCCTTGCTGTGTCGCCTGTCTGCCTAAAATAAATGTATTGAGGCGATATTTAGCCAGGCGACAGAAGTTGCTTCGCGATCGTCGTTCGAAAATCTCCTGCTGTGTGGCTTCTCTCATTCATAACAATGGAAGCGATACAATTCTGTTGGTCGCCTGGCTTAAAAAATCGGTCACCTGGCAAAAATCGCCCGCCGTGTGCATTGGACTTAACTATCACTAGGAACACATCTGAGGGTGGAATGATATATTGGGCTTAAGGCGAGGCGGTGATTTTGGCTGGATAGGAACATTTTGAGATAGTATATTTTGCCTCTACTACAACTGGAGTTTCATGAAACATATAAAGCAATATCAAAATCAACTATACAAATTATATTTCCATGGTTTTGTCCGAGCTGCATCATGTACACCAAGCTACTGAAAAAACCTGAATGCCCATTTTCTCAAAATCATCATAAATCCATATTTTTCACCCTATACCTACAGTAGTATATTTTAAATAACCTACGATATAAACACAATCTTGATTTGAATCTGTGAATGACCAACTATTTAGTTATTCATCACATTAAAACTGAAAAATTAACTCTTGACTTCATCCAATGAGAAAAAAGTGTTCTAACATGCAAATTTGCTAATTATTTATAAAATATGTTAGCTATTAAAAAAATTCTAAAATTCAAAACTAAATAAATAAAAGTTATAATACAAAATATTCTTTATTTTCTGTATTGATTGTGTTACTTGTAAATTAAATTGTAGTACCTCCCCTTAAGCGTGGAGTAGCAGGAGTGCTTATATAACATTACAGATGTGCACTATTCTATCATGGCTGGCTACAGTATGTAAAGACCCCTGTATGCGTACTGTAGCATCCATTCAGAATATGAGACATTGTTTCAGAGAACGGTGCACATACTGCGGGGCATTATTGTCAGGAAGCCAGATGGAAAGATTAAGCTTAGCACTGTATGTACAATCTGTAATCTCGTTCTTACAAATTATTCTTGCATGTGGCTACATTTACTGTACTCTGTGCAGGACTCAACATACACACACACACACACACACACGCACACACACACACACACACACACACACACACACACACACACACACACACACACACACACACACACACACACACACACACACACACACACACACACACACATACCTGAGGCAAATTTGTGTATTGCAGATTTACATAACATAACACAACATAAGTCTGCCTCTTTTGAGAAGCACTGAGGCAGCATAGTAAGGAACATAAACGAGACAAAAACGACAGTATGGTGCAGTGGTACACGTCCTGTTTTCTACTACATGTGCTGCATGACACCATCAATTACTGCTGCACTGTTGCTCTGCCTCCGACTTGTTTTGGAAAAGTAAATTTTTTTCTCTTTTCAATTGACTGATTGAGTGACACAAGATTTGTTTACGCGGTTAACCGTCTGTAGTATGGTAGTGAAAGGGTTAACCTTCTGTAGTGTGGTTGTGAAAGGGTTAACCCTTTGTCGTGTGGCAGTGAAAGGGTTAACATTCCATAGTGTGGCAGTGAAAGGATTAACATAGGTTGCAGTGGGGTACTAATAACAGATTCAGGGTAGATGCATCAAAGGGGCCTCTAAGGTTCTGACTTGATCACTCATACTATGCTCGTCATACTGACAGATCCTATTGGATGCATTGCTGCACCCTGTGCAAAATTACAAGATGAGCTGTTTTATTGCATCAACTGATCCCAGATTAAATTCCCTTTATTGTATATGAATGGCACATGCTGGGTTTTGCTGTCCTACATCATCAGTGAGAATGGTCGCTAACCCTAATCCTTCAGACTAAGTGTATTTGTGAGAGAGCAGGTGTGTGTATCTGTATGTATGTATTAATGTATGTAATAAGAAGAGTTGGAAAGAGTACAAAAATATCCTACTTAAGTTAAAGTACTGTTACTTTGATTACATTTGACTTTTACAAATTACTGGTGTACAAAGCTACTTAAATAAAAGAAAAAATTTACAAATGTACTCAGAGTAAAAAATGACTGCATTCATTTGATTACTGTGACAAAATAAAGTACATTAACAAAGTAAAGCAAGGTCCAACATGACCATGTAGGGAGGCATTGTGGTGGAAGCAAGTCATCAATTATGCTCGTGGACAGATCTTCATGATCAGTATAGATTTAATAATGAAACACATGGATCAACGTACATGTAGGTCAAATGAGCTTGGCTAAGAGTGTTTGCCACCGGAGGGGGGGGGGGGGGGAGAGGGAGAGAGAGAGAGAGAGAGAGAGAGAGAGAGAGAGAGAGAGAGAGAGAGGGAAGGTGACCTTGGCCTTAAGAGTAGGGTGGGTTGGGGTGGGGGCTATCGGGCTCTCCCCAAGGTGTGAGATTTAAGCTATTGTCTTGGAACAAACAGAAGGGATTCGACCATGTCCAGACTAAAACGATTTTGGTCGTATCAGGCAAAGTATTTGATCGTTTGCACCTTTCAGCCACAGGGAACTGCGTTCTGGCAACCGGAAGACGCTACTTTCTGATACCAGCTCCCAGTGTGCGCAATTCTGAAGACGCCCCCCCATTGCGTCACCATCTTTACAAGCGATAAGCGTCTTCTCCTGAACCGATGATGCGATAGCCCATCTCTCCCTTACCCCGTGTGTGAAAACATCACAACAACAATGGCATGTACAGAGTAGTACCTGTATTACCACCGTCGACAACAGATTGACATCTCCCTTAATCCGCATGCAAAACCCAGCCAACAAAAAAAGAAACATGATACATATATGTCTTATATGTCCAGATATGTCCTGGCTAGAAGTGTACAAGCACATAGTGTTCCATAGCATACCCCTTCAGTTGATCATGACAAATCCTCTCTTACCTTGACGATTAAAAAGCCTCCATAATTTATTAAATAGTATTCCCATGGCTGGTGTTGAGCTGTAGCCAGCTAGTGTTGATGCTATCCAATGCTAGCAACATTAGCTAACCAACTAAATACAATAGACAGTGGTATCCTGAGGTAACGTTAAATACAGACAACGTTTGCTACAATTACAGTGGTATCCTGAGGTAACATTAAATACAGACAACGTTTGCTAGTCGAAAGGCCTGGACACACACACGGACAAGTTAAACATCAATCAATTAATTTATTACAACACAGGTAGTTTGAGCTGCCTCCGACCGCACCACAGGGCTATTATATTATATACGGCTTTGAGCTCTTTCTCTCTCCTGCCGATTAAAATCCACAGCTCTTCCTCCTCCTCATCACCGGCTGACTGTGAAGCTGCATTCGCGCCGCGGTGTGTGTGTGTGTCTCTCCTATCCGTTGAAAACTAGCGTTGGCTCAAAAGCACTGAGCCGGACACACAAGTTATCGAAAACAACGACAACACTCCACTTCCGGTCGGGGGGTTTCAAAATAAAAGAGCAACGTCTAAAACAGGAAAGACATTTATTTTGTAAATTTGTGGCACGCACTTATTATCTTGAGACGGTTTTGTTTTTACGGAAACCTTTTTTTAAATGAAAATGAAACGAAAACTAAAAAGATCAAAATCGTTTTAGTCTGGACAAGGCCTTAATGGTAGCTTCTGTGCTGACCGCCGGATAAATAATTTTCTTTTGTTCAATTTGTGGAGGGGTTGATTATGATTAGCCCATAGGCCTGTACAATAGTTGAATATGTTGAGAAAAGCAGACTGTGAGCAGTAGATTATAGGCTACTATTGTTAATGACAAACTGAAAGCTCTTGTGGGTATGTGGCTGCTTCATGTAGGCTAATAAGTTTCAGGCATGGGTGTGCACCTGTAGCACGATTGATCAAATTGATCACTAAGGTGCCTTAATATGCACTTTGATATTATATTTGTACATTCCCCCAATCCACCTCTACTCCAATCATGTATGTGTACAATTGATCTCTAATTCAACAAATCGGTAATGGTACACAGAAGCCACGGTTCGGTACGTACCTCTGTATTGGGGTCACGGTTCGATACGATTTCGGTACAACAGAAAAAAATATATTTATAATTAAATTTATACTTTTTTTATTATAATTATTATTATATATTTATGATAATTATTATAATAATTATTATTAAATAGAATAATTTTCTATAGGCTTGCCGTGGTAGTCAGTGATACTGGTGTCATTCTGTGTTCAGGCATCCACTGAATAAATTAATTGCCTACTGTCCCTTTAACAACTTATCCTTGCTAAGTTTCAGTTTCACTTCTAGAGAGAATTTTACTTCACGAGACTGAATACTAGAGAACAGATGACATGTTACAACAATGGCAGAGGATTATTTGGATTTAAACACAGTAGCAGTTAAACTGGAGAGGAGCTCAGTATGTAAGTTTCTTTTTTTTTATTTGATCAGCTCTGCCTGAGAGTCCGGCGGGGGAGAATGTTGGTGTGTGTGTTGGCGACGCGTGTGTGTGTCTTTCCATTGGCTTCATTTGGTTGACATTATTGGGCGAACAAGAAAACGAAAGAAAACTGTAAACTTGTAATGACCCTGCAGCTGTTCCAATGTAAATGTGCCTTTTGAAATCGGACTCGGTGTGCCGCGCGCTGTTCTCACACGGACACGGAACCCGTGAGTGCCTGCATGCGCGACTGGTGTGTGTGCGCTGTGAGGCGTATTCTTCGTATGGCTGCGCGTACCGCACCGTGACGGCCGTAACGTAAATTCGCGGGACGAATACACGTACCGTTACACCCCTAATATCCACACTTGCATGTATATTCTGGGTTGGCCTGTTTGGTGTGTTCTTTGAAATCTAGAATAAAATGTATCAATCATTCAATCAATTCATTAAACCTTCTATTCTATTACCTGCAGCCAAGCCTGTGCGTCCTGGCCACTACCCAGCCTGCTCTCCGACCAACCCATTCTTCATACGTGGCTACAGTGAGCACCCCATCGCCTTCAGCAACGCCCTCTTCAACAGCCAGCGAGCTGCTACTGCTGCCCCCTTAACCCGAGTCCCAGCTCCAGCCCCAACACCAGAGCCCGCCTCAGAGACAGACTCAGAGTCTGACCCAGAATCAGACACAGAGCCTGCCCCAGAATCAGACACAGAGCCTGCCCCAGAGTCAGACACAGAGCAGGTTCTAGAGACAGACACAGAGCTGGCCCCAGAGACAGACACAGAGCAGGTTCCAGAGACAGACACAGAGCTGGCCCCAGAGTCAGACACAGAGCAGGCCCCAGAGTCAGACACAGAGCAGGTTCCAGAGTCAGACACAGAGCTGGCCCCAGAGACAGACACAGAGCTGGCCCCAGAGACAGACACAGAGCTGGCCCCAGAGTCAGACACAGAACTAGAAGAAGCCACCACCCCCCAGGACAACTCCAACCAGAACAGCCCCAGCAAACACATTGATTCTCAAAACAATGACAACGATGCTCGTAACAACATGTGAGTATACTCGTATTTAATAGGTATTTAGTAGAGTATACGGTACCTAGTTTGGTCACAAATCTTTTTTTTTTTTTTTTTTTAATTAATAGTTTGAAACACAAAACAGCTCAACATAAATACAGTACCATACAGACAAAACTAAACTCACAAACAATAAACAATACAATACAGTACAATACAGACAAAACAAAACTCACAAACGGTACAATACAGACAAAACATACTAACAAAATGGGGGGGGGTGGGGGGGGGGTGCAGATCAAACACTCCTGCTTTCAGTCATAAGTATTCTCCAAATATGTCCTTATATAGATCCAGGGACCGTCCTCTCCATGGTCATGTTCAGTGAGCGTTGAGGCTGCTCGTTCCATTGTCAATAGGTCCATGAAATCCCTCATCCAGGTGTCCATACAGAAACAATTTGGCTTTTGGATCTTCCAGTTCATCATGATAGTACGCTTAACTGACATATGTGCTAGTGTAATGATGCGTTGCGTAAGTGCTGATTGTATACCAACTACCCCTATGCCCAAGAGGCAGACTTTTGGACATAAGGGTATCTTAACACTGAGAATAGAGGATAGTCTTAAAATGACCTTGTGCCAAAAACTCTTCACTGTGGGGCAATGCCACAACATGTGGATGAGTGTTCCTACCTCCCCACATCCATGCCAGCACAAATCTGAGATGGCTTGATCCATTTTTTTAATTTTACATGGTGTAATATAAGCTCGATGAACTACCTTTAATTGTATCATTTTATATCTTACACATTTTGATGATGTTGTTGTATTTTTTAAAACCGTCTCCCATTGTGGAGCAGTCAAGGAGACCTTCAAATCCCTCTCCCACTGCTGTTTAATGGAGGCCAGGCCATCTGATGAGCTAAGTGAGAGTAACCTATAGATCTTAGATACTGACCTCCTTTCTGAAGCGATCCTTCTTAGTTTGTCATCCAAATCCTTATGTATCCCCATATCTCTATTTTTCATGGATACTGATCTTACTACAGATCTCAACTGAAAGTACAACATGAATTCACTATCTCTTAAATTATACAGATCTTTCAATTCATTAAAAGGTATCGTCTCTCCATCCTTCACAATCTGTCCTAGTTGATGTATTCCTTTACCCTGCCATGAAGTATTTACTAGTGTGCTGCCCCCAGCCATTAACAGGGGGTTAGACCATATGGGGCATGAAGGTAAAGAGATCCCTTTGAAGGCTAGCCGTTTCTGTAGGGTTTTGATTATCTCACATGAAAATCTTATTATCGGGTTATCCATTTTAAAGTTAGGTTTGGGGTGAAACCATAATGATACCAAGGATACCGTCTTACTAAGTTCTGATAAAATATTCTCCTCAATCCATTTCCAACTGCCTATTTCGGTCTTGCATATGTAACCCCATGACAAGGGGAATCTGGCATTATAAGAGAGATAGTATGAGTAAACATCCGGAATACTAAGTCCACCGCTATTTCTTGGTCTCATCAATTTCTTGTAGCTGATTCTAGGTGTCTTCTCCCTCCATAAGAAACCTGTAAATAGCTTATTTATCTCTTTAAACCAATACGAGGGGAATTTGAGTGGAACAGCTGATATTAGAAATGATATTCTAGGTAAAATATTCATTTTTATTATCTCTGCTCTACCCCATAATGAAATGGGTAACACTGTCCATCTCTTAATATCCTCCCTAATTGTCTTCAAGAGGTGTGGACCATTAGAATCAAAAATCGTGTCTATAGGTGTCCGGATGTTTATTCCGAGGTATCTCATACCTTGTGATCTCCACTGTAAGGGGGCAGAACCAATATGTGAAGGATGGGTCAGGTTATTCAGAGGAATAGCTTCACTCTTATTAAAGTTCACCTTATATCCTGAAAACTCCCCAAATGCTTTAATCAGCTTCATCACCTGTGGGATTGATTGACAGGGTTGTGTTAGTGTTAATAGTACATCATCTGCATACAGATTAGCTTTAAAGTCATGCCCCCCAATATTGATGCCCGTGATTTTCTCCTCTGCTCGTATGGCACATGCCAGCGGTTCGAGGGCGAGGATGAAGAGTGATGGAGAAACCGGACAACCCTGTCGGGTGGACCTGAATAGCTGAAACGGTTGAGATATAATGCCATTTGTTTTAATTGAAGCTAGTGGTTTGTTGTAGAGCGCCATCACCCAATGTATGACCGTGGGTCCAAAACCGAATCTGGTAAGAACATAAAACAGATAGTGCCATTCTATTCTGTCGAAAGCTTTCTCAGCATCCAAGGATAAAGCTACCGCTGGTTGTTGTAGGTTGCCCGCTTTTGACATGACATGAAATAGTCTCCTCATATTATTAGAAACGTGGCGGCCTTTAATAAACCCTACTTGATCAAGGTGGATCAGTGAAGGCATGACTGTCTCTATGCGCATGGCCAGGATCTTAGCAAATAGCTTATAATCGCTGTTCAATAAACTTAAGGGACGATAATTACCCATTTGTGAGTGATCTTTATCAGGTTTAGGTAACAAAGAGATAGTAGCCTGGCACATACTCTGAGGCATGGATTGATGAACTATTATGTCATTGAATACTAGTGTAAGCAGTGGGGTTAGCCTGTGTTGAAACTGTTTGTAAAACTCTAAGGTGTATCCATCATTCCCTGGTGCTTTCCCTGTTGAAAGGAGGTTCATGGCAGATATGATTTCTGATTCTCTGATAGGACCCTCTAAATGCTCCCTTTCTACCTCTTGTAATGTGGGTAAGGATATGTCCTTAAAAAATATATCCATGTCTTCCTGTTTTTTAGATCCTTCTGACTGATAGAGTTTACTATAAAAATCACTGAAAGCTTTATTAATTTCTGTTTGTTCATAAATAACTGCACCTGTACTATCACATATAAATGGTATTGATTGGCGATTTTCTAATTGTTTTAATCTTAGTGCTAGCATCTTACCGGCTTTATCTCCTGATTCAAAATATTTCCTACTGAGTCTGAAAAGAGCAAACGCTGTCTCCTCATGTATAATTGATTGCAACTCTGTCTTAAGAATCAACATAGTATTTTTCAGTTGTATATTTCCAGGGTTAAGCATGTGTTGTGTTTCTACAGCCTTAAGTTCTAATATTAAGTTGTTTTTCTTCATTATCATTTTCTTCTTTCTGGCTGTAGAATAGCTAATAATCCACCCTCTGCAAGTTGCTTTGAATGCTTCCCACACCATTTGTATTGAAGGGACAGATTTTAGATTAATATTTATAAATTCAGTTATTCTCTCATTTATCAAAGATACAAACTCTTGATCTTTTAGCAAAGAGTTGTTAAATCTCCATTGTTTACTTTTGTGATTGTTTACAGAGAGAGCTAAGCGCACTGACATGGGGGCATGATCTGAGATTATAATATTATGGATGTTGCACTCTATCACATTCTCAACTGTACATTGTGAAAAAAGAAAGTAATCAATCCTTGAGTACGAATTATGAGCGTGTGAATAGAAAGTATATTCTCGGGCAAGAGAGTTTACTACCCGCCATATGTCTGTCAAAGCCAGAGATACCTGCAACTCATTGAGCGCTGCTGACAATGCACCATCTGATATGAGTGGGTGGCCCGATCTATCCACTGCCGGGTCACTAACTAGGTTGAGATCACCTCCTAAATAAATATGGTCTGCCGCAAAATGAGATAATGCCACACTCAATTTGGATAGAAATTCGGCCTGACCAATATTGGGTGCATAGACATTTACTAACGTGCATTTAGTATTTTGTAAAAAACCTGATAGAATGATAAACCTGCCATCCTTGTCAATAATTTTTTGAGATAGTCTAAACGTCAGTCGTTTTGCTATTAAAATACTGACGCCCCTAGATGCCCCGGTACCTGGTGCTGAGTAGGCCTGGCCTACCCATCTCTGTCTCAACTTAATAGAGTCCTCATCCTTCAAATGTGTCTCCTGCAACATCGCAACATCACAGTCCAGGGATTTCAAATGACTAATGACTTTATATCTCTTTGTTTTATTTGAAACCCCGTTTACATTCCAACTAATCATGTTAATTGTGGCCATCAAAAATTATATTGCGCTTTAGCTTGTTGAAAAGGTTGGATAAAAAGGAAAATACTGAATATATGTTGAAGTTATCAATGGTCTGCACCAACAAGGGGAAATACACACAAAACACATAACAAACCATACAAGAAGTGCCAATAAAAGGGCACACACATAATATAAGGGAGATAGAACCTGTGTCCATCCCCTGTCCGTGAACAAACTGATAAACACAGTTATCCGCACGCAGTGATCAGACCATGTCCTTAATTAAATGCATGATCCGTGCATCCGAAATTATTACTATAGGGGCAGTGCAATACATAACCTCAGAAAACAAAATAATATATATATACCTACATATACACATATATATATATATATATATATATATACATACATACACACAAACCAAAAAAAATGTATTATAATAATAAACAGTATAATGAAAGAGGCTGCCCTTAATGTTCATTGCATACCTTGCACGGGATCTTGCTCAAGTCATCACCCACACTAAATAACTCAGTTGTCATGTCTGCTGTCAACTGTCAACTGTCAGTGAGTGGTGGGCGTGTCATACCTCTATGCTCTGTCCATTATTAACCAAAAATATTAGGAAGCTTGATCTTCAATCCTTTCGCTGCATCCGTGGGGTTATTATAGATGGATGTTTCGCCGTCGATGGTGACTATCAGCCTCGCAGGGTACAGTATACCATTACGGACATCCGCGTCCCACAATTTCTTCTTGATGTCGGTATAACCGGCGCGCTGCTTTTTAATTTCCACGGGTAGATCCTGGAATGCGTGAAGCGGCCTTCCTCCCCATGTCAGCTTCTTTTTCTTCCCCGCGGCTCTCAAGATGTCCTGTCTGTCGTTCCATCTCAGCAGCCGTATAATGTACGGGCGAGGAGGTGCCGATGGGTCTGGTCTGGGTCGGAGAGTCCGATGGTGCCTTTCTACCTCTGGTACCTGGTCAGTGTCCTTTAAATCCAGGATGTATCTCAGAATGCCATTAATCATATTATTCTGGTCACCGGCTTCCTCTCCCTCTTTCAGGCCGACCAATACGATGTTATTTCTCTTGCTCTGCGCTTCCATGTAGGTTAATTTGGTTTTCAAGTAGTCCACGTCTCCCGTCAGGTCTTTCAAAGTTTTGCCGTCTACGGCCATCTGGTCTTCTACCGCTCCGATACGGTTCTCCGCGTTGGATATTCTTTGCAGAATAGCCCGTGTGTCCTTCTTTACTCCGTTGATCGATTCACTGAGCTCATCAAACCTTAGCTGGAATGAATCTTTGATGATAGATACCTCCGCAATTAGGTGCGACGCCCAAGCAGGGGTGTCTTTGTCTGACATAATTTGTTTGGCAGAACGCCAATCGATTTCACGTTTCTTAGACAACAGTCTTGTCTCTGCACGGTTGCCAGGACGTGTCATTCACACATCTAGTGTATTGAAACCTTTTCCTGAAGTTGCGCGGATTTTTCTTTCTTTAGAGGTGAAATAATAACTTAATTGGTCTGTCACTTACGAGAGCGAACTACCGTGCCATACCGCCGTAGTCAAGTGACTTTGATTTGGTCACAAATCTTGAAGATTGGTCGTGATGTATTCTATATTTCTAGTGGTATTACTCTGCCGTTGTTTCAAATAGCTCAGACACTCTGTATAATCACCCAGTAGAAGCCGGCAGTTGAATGAAGGAATTTGCAGACGGAAGCAGAGCTCAATCAAAATATAGGCGTTTTATTGCATAAAAACGCATAATAAACTAAGGCTTGGTTCCAGAGTCGTTCACTATGACAAGATACAACCTGGTAATTCCATAAAGGTGATCAAACAACTTTGAATTATTTCTATTTCTAAATCAGCATTTCTCATCCGGTCTCTGCTGGATTGGTCTGGGTTGCCGTGGCAACCTCTTCTGCGTCTGTTCTGGTTTTCTGTGTGTCTCCGTCGGTCTGTGTGTTCTGTGTGTCCCTTTGTTTTTCAGCGCCCCCTTTTATGAAAGAGCCTGGAGTATCTGCGTGATGTCACAGGAAGTGACATCAAGGAGACGTTTCTTCCAATCAGTGGCTCTCTTAGTTCAATTTGAAAAAAGGGGCTGTCTCTAGCAACCCAACGGCTTCTATTCTTTGTTCCAAATCTCAGAATAGATTTACTGTCCAATTGATTTAATAGTTTTGTCATTCAATTCAAGATTTATATTTTCGAATTGGTGTTCGAAATGAACACAGACATACCATTCTTGACTAGTTTCCCTCTTTATGCTAGACGAGAATCACAGTTTTTATCATTAAGTCCACTCACATATTTTCTAATAATAATGTTTTAACTTGAATCCATATCTATTCTAAACAGTTATTTATTCATACCATTTTAAGTACTGGCAATTTGGTTCAGAAGATGCTTAATTTCAAAACCCTGTGATTCTAATCGTAAACATTTCATATTTAATATCATTGCATTCAGTATAATTAGCACATCATAACAGGAATATTTGCAGTTCAATTTAAGCTAATATTGAGTATAGAAAATACATTTGAAAGTGTACTGATTTTCTGTAATACTGGAACATAGTCCCTCCTTCTGCAGCTGTTTCTCAGGTTGTGTCACAAGAGACCTCAGCAGATAACAGGGACATGTTATCTACCCACTCCATTGTCTCAGCTGTTGGCCAACACTATATGTAAATTGATCTAGGGTGACCACAGCTCAAACCGTCTCTTAACACACATACTATGCTCTCTTGGGAACCAGGTTCCTTAGTCAAAATGAGGTTACAAGTATTTTTGATTGTTAAACCATTAACGAAGGGTTATGTATATAACCCAATTCTATGAGTTATGGTGCGCTCAGCACCTGTCTGCACTGTACTTCACTTCGTGCACGAGCACTGAATAAAAAATTCCACCATGTACCTTTACATCCCAACATCCGTCTGACCACACCCCCTTCCGCTTACCTTCATAAGCAGGTGTGTGGTCACCTACTCGCCTCCTTCCCAAACTTTCACCACAAGGCGAGATCAAGGGCCGCAGCGGCGTCCAGGTGCTGAGCGCACCATAACTCATAGAACTGGGTTATATACATAACCCTTCGTTCTATGTCGTTATGGCTTGCTTAGCACCTGTCTGCAACAGGGGCTGAGCGGGAGCCATAGCCCGACAAATGTACCCCGCTAAGGTCCCCCACAACCAGCAGACCGGGGAGGACCGAGCCCCCCCGACCCTCCCTAATGGAGGATACCCCCCCTATTGGAGGTTCACGGGAGGGCGACGGATCCGACCGTGCGAAGAGGCACTCAAGCAACCCAACGCACAGGGTGAGCCGACCGTGGCTTGACCCCACGACTACACACACGCACAACCCGCATGCCACACGGGAACGAACGAAGGAACACCCTCGTTACTGCCCCCAAAATCACGGGGTCAAGAGCAAACCCAACCCTGTGGCAAGGCCGTAGCAGCGGAGCGCGAAGGAAGACCCAGACCCACTGAAGGGACTGGATCTCCTGAAAAAAGGGGGCCCGGAGAGGTCAATGACGCCAGGCATCAAGACCCCACCAGGTGGTCACTTAGTGACACCGCCCCCCACATCGCCAGCGTATTCGGATAAGGCCCCTCCAAGAGCGGGCCCTTACCCCCCAATAGCACACCGCCTGGCATACTGACCCTGCAGAACAGGCAGTCAGCATGGCCGTAAGCACTCAAAAGGTTAACCAACGGAAGCAGGCAGCGTACCGGGGAAACCAGGCAACAGGCTGTAACCTGAGCCTGGAGAACTGCGGACGAGACAGGCGCCAAAGGAGTCAGCTGAAAACAGCCCTCCCAGCGGAAGGGGCGGATGCTGGCGTTGTTGATCACCATGACGAAGCCTCCATCAAAAAAAAACCCACCCAGAGGGGTCAAGGCAGAGAAGGCTGACATGATTGGCAGACGTCATGAACGTGCAGGGGCACACTCAACCGGACAACCCGGGAGTTGACACTGCTCCAACACACCAGGGAATCAACCACCCTGTCGTTACCATATGCAGTGGTTGTTCCTATAACCCCTCAAGAAAAAGGGGGTTATCCCAGGTCTACGGTATCAACGAAACTTTACTTCGGACCGGGCCCGGCGGCTCGGGAAGCACACAGGGTTACCAGAGGAGGTCTAGAAGACCACCCCAACAGCCCTCTCTCCGCCATGCGTGAGAGAGGTGCGGAGAAGAGAACCAGCCCCTTATGATAGTGCCAGGTACAAAAGAGTACCCAACAAGGGTCTCCATAACGCCTAACCTTGTGACGCCCCCGGGCCGACCCGGCCTTTTTCCCCCTGAAAAAAGCCCAAGTCCCTCAGGGTACCAGAACAGCAGATCTGCATCCCCGGCGGACAAACGGGTTAACTGACCTGGACCAGCGTGACCAGAACCAGTCCCGTGCCCTAACCACGCCGACATGCCTACTCCAGGAGAAGGGGCAGATATGCGTGTTGATCTAAAACATGAAAAGAGGGCGCCACCCAGACGGGCCGGTGTGAACCGCGCTCGGTGGCCCACCCCAAGGGCGTGAGACCCCTCTACCTATGTTCAGATCCATTCCGTTATCATCCCCCAGATATGAACGAGAATCCGTCAAGAACCAGTAACAGGTTCTCGGAAGAGGACAAAAACCTCCATCCCAGTTGCTTTATAAAAACGCCGTTTTAACAACAAGCAACCAAGGCGTACTAGCTACCCGCATGATTCTTAACAGAAACACCCCGAGCTAGCACCATGCATGCGTCGGGACACAACCACATCAATGAATAGGCTATTTAGACCCTTCATTGAATCCCCAAGGCGCCTGGGAGAAACGACAAGAAGGGTGTGGTGCTCCCTATACTCCACACTCTTTTATTTAAAAAGAAGGAAGCACCAACTGACATGCATCCCATTTGACACAGCTGAGGGTAAAAACTGTTCACATTTTTACATCCAGTCACCCCTACCACAGAGGATTTTAGACTGAAATTCCCCAGAGAGCCTTCCCATGTGAGTCATAGAATGAAAAAGCCATGGTAACTTCGAGTCATGTGACCAACCGACTCAAGTTACACATAAATCGAGCGTAGTGGACCCGTAAGTCCTACGCTCTATCCCGACACTTTGACAACAATAGATCGTACGTACAGATCTAACTCACGGAAGTCATCGTCAACAGCAACGTGCGTAGTGACGTGTGCTATGACGGGGGGAAACCCAACACTCAACGCCTGTTAATAGGAGCAGAGTCAGGGCAACCCTCCCCCCCCCCCCCCCCCTCCCTGCCAAGTCGCCTAACGGCTTGGCCCTGACTGGCCTGATAGGAGATGAGTAAAACCCCCCTGACCAATCAGAAGAGGGAAGGAGGGGTTTATTCGGTACCCCCTCACAAGCCCTTCCCCTCTGCACACAACAACAACTTTAGCATATGATACCTTTGGTAGAATGCTAATGAAATACAATGCACGCTACCCACAGATTCAAGATTCAAGATTCAAGATTCAAGAGTTTTAATTGTCACGGCATACAGGTATACAATGAAATGCGGCTGGTCTTGCCCGCGACGATGTGCAATACAGTGGTACAACATATAATAGAATCCAATGAAAATACAGTGGTACAACATATTAATAGAATCCAATAAAACAGTGCAATAAACAGGTACATGGTGTGCCATCTCGGTATCTGTACATTAGTATTTACAGAGCATATAGGACATGCTAGTTAGCTTTAGTAGTGCAATACACTGTTCCTGATGTTATACTACTTTAAGTGGCCTTTCCTCTGGCCATAAGTGTGCGTGTGTGCGGCATGAGTGTTAAAGTGGCTGCTAGTGTGTGAGCGTGCTCAGCGTGCGTGTCGTGTATGTACTTGTGTGTGGATAGTTCAGTTTCTGTGTCTCTCAATGTTCATTGTTCAAGGCTCTGATGGCCTGGGGGAAGAAGCTTAGCCTAAGCCTCTCCGTCTTAGTCTCTAGAATTCGCAGGCGTCTGCCTGACCTCAGCAGCTGGAACAGGCTGTTATTGGGGTGGTGGGGGTCTTTCATTATCCTGCAGGCTCTGGATTTGCACCTCTTGTTGTATAGAGCCTGCAGGGGAGGTAGCGCAATACCCGTGGTACGCTCGGCTGAGCGCACCACACTCTGTAGGGCCTTCTTGTCCTGTGCCGTGCTGTTCCCATACCAGGCAGTGATGTTTCCGGTCAAGATGCTCTCTACAGCTCCTGAGTAGAAGGACTGGAGTATCTTCCCCGATACTCTGAACTTCCTTAACTGTCTCAGGTGGTAGAGGCGCTGCTTCGCTTTCTTTACTACTGTGCCTATGTGTGTTGACCATGTCAGGTCCTCTGAGATGTGGACCCCCAGGTACTTGAAGCTGCTCACCCTGTCCACGGTAGCCCCGTTAATCTTCAGTGGTGTGTGTGTCTCCCGCTGTCCTCTCCTATAATCCACGATCAGCTCCTTGGTTTTACCAATGTTCAGGAGCAGGCTGTTGTCCTGGCACCAACGTTCCAGTACCTCAACCTCCTCCCGGTAGGCCTTCTCGTCGTTGTCCGAGATCAGCCCCACCACCACCGTGTCGTCGGCGAACTTCACAATGGAGTTGGAGCTGAACTTGGCCACACAGTCGTGTGTGTAGAGTGAGTACAGCAGGGGGCTTAGAACACAGCCCTGGGGGGACCCGATGCAGATAACTGTGAACAGGGTTTACAACAAAACCAAGTCGCGTGTGTGTGTGAATCCTACACCTGCATCCATGTTGTACATAGAAAAACACTGATAGAGAGAGCGAAACGGCTGGGCCGTGGTACGTGTTCATACAAGCATTACTGCAACTAACACAACAGTGTTGTAGCTCAACATTACTTGTGTAAGCAACAGACCATACAACTAGCCTCTACCTGCATGTGGAGTCTCAGGCCGAGGTAGAAAACCTTTCTATAACCGAGTGTAGGCTGCAGACCTTGCTTAAGCTCATAACACGAACGTAACCCTCCTATCAATGCATACTAGTGAAGATACACACTTTGCAACCTCATCATATGTTTGGTGAAGAAACACACAGTTTGTTAACAAAAAATACAGTCCCCCTTTAGAGGGGACTTTTTATTTCTGAACAAAAGTATATGAGAGGGCCGGGGAGGGGTAAACAGAGGGGACCGCAAGGGAAAAAAGTCACTGGGTCTAGCGGCGCCTGCCGCCTCGAGCCGCTCGGGATTTGCTACCCCAGGGAGCCCCGGCGGGACGGTAGACAATCGGCGGCTGGTCACGACGATCCCTACCGTCTCCTCCAGGCGCAGATGGGCCGGCTGCAGCGGCGGCGCCCTCTCTCCTCCTGGCCTTCTTCGAAGGGCCAGCAGTGGCGGTGGTAGCAGCAGCAGCCACGGCGGAGGAAGCTCGACGACGTGGCAGCCGTCTGACTCCACCGGCGATGTCGGGGGGGGGAAATGAGGTTGGAGCACGGAGCGCTCCTCCTGCATTTCTCTGCACGTTGAGGTCATCAACTGCAGGGCCTTCCCGAACAGTCCAGCATCGGAGTGGGGTGCCGTCAGAAGTGGAATCCTCTTCTTCTCCGGCACATGGGCCTGCTCCAGCCAAAGGTGGCGCTGGGTTAGAGTTGCCAGGGCGCGCACTTTCCCAGCGGCTATGGCCTGCGGCTGAGTCAGATGCAGGATAGCTCCTGCCGACTGGGTGAGCTGGTCATGTTGTACATCACTCAGCTCCATGCCGCCCGTCAATATCCCGGACATGAATCTTGCCAGCTGCGCGATGTTAGACGCGGCAGCCAGAGATTATGTTCCAGCGATAAATGACTGGTCGCTCCAGTAAGCCAACCGCCTCGCCGATTTCCCTTGAGGAACCGGCTTGCGTAACGGCTCCCACACCACCTCCGGACAGAGGAGCGCGGCCATCGGCCTATCAAGCCGTGGCACGCCCTCTCTCATACCTTCGACCAAACCCGCCACCCGCGTAACTTGTACGTAGGCGGGGGTGAGGCCAATGATGTGGGACACCACCTGGCCCCGACGAACATAGGCCCCCATTGAGGGGAAAAATGGGTAGACAACGTCCACCCCTCTCACCGGGCGACGCTGCCAGAGATTACCTATTAGATCATCAGGGACAGGAACAGGCAGTGGCTGCGGCAGCGGCACGCCGTTTGCGACTGCCGCCACCGCCATAAGCTCGGGAAACAAAGCCCGCAGTTCCCCCTGCAGACTTTCCTCCACCGAGCCCGCATCCCTCACATACAGCAGGCTTCTACTGGTCAAGGAGCCACACTCCGATGTGGCTGATAGTAGGGCATCCTGCCGACGAGTCAGAGGTTCTTCTCCAACATCTTCAAACAAGGCGCCCAAAGGAGACATTTCACCCCCCTCCAGTGTTACCTGGACGGGCGGGATACATGTCTCCACCGGGCCTTCAAATAAGAACCCGTCCGCCTCTACCATGTAATCCTCTGTTTCCATCGGGCAGGTAGAGACCGACGCATCCTCACTGGGCTCCAGCAACTCACCAAACCCAGGCCGTTCGCGTCTGCAAGCCACCATCTTGCGACGGGAGCGAGCAGACGCAAAAAGTTTGCGTCTCAAATCCTCGGGAACCAAAGGAACCGGCCGCTCAACAGCGGACAATTCCCCGGAAGCAGAGGAACCAGAGCCAGGACCAGGCCATCGCAGAGGCGACGGCACCGGTGCACCAGCTCCTTGGAGAGGCAAACTACCCATCGGACGCCTACCGGGCGTGGCTGCCAACCACGAGAGAGGCAACAGCCCTGCACCAGGACGCACGACGGAGGCGGAAATGGAGAACCGCTGGTGGAGAGTGGCTCTGCGACTCTCCGAAGTAGACATTATGACTTAGATTTTTTATCGAATATTTATGAGAAAAGAAAAAAATAAGCACAATGTAAACACGTCTCAACTTTCTTCAGCTAACAACCTCGTCAAGTGGGGATCTACCGAAGGCACTTCCTTGTGGTGAAAGTGAAGAAGGAGGCGAGTAGGTGACCACACACCTGCTTATGAAGGTAAGCGGAAGGGGGTGTGGTCAGACGGATGTTGGGATGTAAAGGTACATGGTGGAATTTTTTATTCAGTGCTCGTGCACGAAGTGAAGTACAGTGCAGATAGGTGCTGAGCAAGCCATAACGACATAGAACCATTGATTGTTAAAGACTGGAAATATAAAGCATTCATATTCCACACCATTCCAGTAGTACTTACTAAATATATGACTATGATTATTTGCAGAGTTCCTCTGACACCTGGTAAAACCACTCCTATCCTTACAACCTTTCAGGGACAATTCTCAACACGTTTTATGAGTTAAATTTAGCATAATATACCACACTAGTAGTATAGGCTATGGGAGAATATATATCGCTGCTGTAGAGTCTTGTATCTACAATTTTGGTAATTTTCATATTTCCTCTTGAATTGAACCGTTGACACGGTTCTCTATGTTGTAAAGACCACGGAACCCACTCATAGCCCTGTGTACGACTTAAAAAATGCATGCATGTCAATCTGAAAACCAGGTTGTTTTCTGTTCGTGGACCCTGGTGGAGATACAAGGTTCTCACCTGACAGCAGCATACATACTGTTTTGTTGGCAGTTTCATTACGAAACTATTAGTGCAAATATACTTTGTATAGTGGCCCCAATGGGAATTGACCCCACACACTTGACAGTATTAGTGCCATGCTTTACCTACAGTATTGCACTACACAGGGCTACAGTGTAGTAGCTATGGGGGTAGCTTTTCTACAGTGGTGGTTGATTGAAATATTTTGCACATTCCTCATGATTAGTCTGAAAAACACTGGCCAAGTTCATTTAAATCTGCATTTGTTATGCATCGATATGTGCTCTATTTACATAATGGCACCGCAGGGCATTCCTTATGACACAGTGAATGCATTAACACAACATTTATTTTAAATTCATGGTTCATGCAACGACACTTGCAGTTTAAGTGCCTAATTAATGCAAAGAAAAACATGCCTTACTGTTTATCTGTGAGATAAAGAGTCTTTGTTCTGTAGGCTTCCAGCTGAACCTGTGAAAAACACCACAGACAACTCTGCTGAGATGCTGGATTCAGAAAATGGTAAGCTTGACCCATGTTAATATAGTATACACACCTAATGCAGGCTATGTCATGCTCCTGGTGCAAGCATGAAAGGAGGGCACACTCATAGCCTCTATGCTAAAATTATGTATTTCATTTCCAACGTTTCGACACTAAACTAGCTTACCGTCTTCCCCAGAGTCAGACAAGAAGATAGATACCAATTTCCTCTCTGTGTTCAGTAGAAAGCTATCCGACTGCAAGCTAGCCTGGCTTAGCACAATTGAATGGAACCACATATGGACCAGCTAGCCTAGCTGTTGGCCAAAAACACCTCTCCCGGAGTTTTAAGCTTGGCTAGTGATCCGTATCCACTTCCATTAATTTGTGCTAAGCTAGGCTAGCTTGAAATAAGTGTGCTGTACAGTATGTGGTGTGGCAGGATTTCTGGAGGAGGCAGGTCTGAATGGACAAGGCGTCTCTACGGTTTCTATCTTGAATAAACTACTCAAGGACGGTCATTGAAGACATGACATGAATGAGGATCAGATTTTTTTGTCTGTACAAAACAGACTTAATCATTTGGGCACAAAGGGAACACATACATGAATGAAGGGACTCCTTTCCTATTTCTCTGCATGCCCTTGAAAAGAGCAACATGTATTTGTTGCTCTTTATAGCCACGTTCTCTCATTACACACTTGTCTCTCATCTACATTTCTAGTAAAATCAGCAGGGTTTATACACATACGTTTCAACTGGCAGAACTGACTATAGGCCAGACCATTTTTAGGTGATGTCACTGGGATGTAAAATCTAGGGTTGCTCAGTAGACAATGAAAGGGGACCAGATTTCACATCCCAGTGACATCAACGATTGGAGGGCTCTCCCTCTCTGATTCCTAGTCTCAGGGGAGTGTGATGCATGTTCACAAATATTGACTGATGTCCTGATGCACAGGAAGAACACCTGTGAATTCTTAAAATGGGTGACGTAGTTTTATCATTACTATGACCTTCCTCAGGGTGTTTTATCATTACTAAGACCTTCCTCTGGGTGTTTTATCTGGGTTATCATCATTTTATCATTGGTAGTCTGGCTTGCTCCAAATTTCAGTGACAAAGACACAGTTTGATCATTACTATGACCTTCAGGGTGTTTTATTTCTACACTAACCTTGTCTTTTTAGACCCACATCGCCATCAACAGGAGCAGTTAAAGCCGGAACATGTCAACATTATGGGAAATGTGCTTACCGTCTTCTCCAGAGAAGATAGATACCAATTAATTTCCTCTACTATATGCGTTCAGAGTCTTGTCTGACCCTGGGGAAGACGGTAAACGCATTTCCCATAATGTTGTTCCTTTAAGGCCAATAATAATCTATACCTGCAGTGATACTCTTATTGATTTACACCCAGTTGCCAATTCCAATATATTTCCCACAGCAATGACCCCCTCCTACATTGCCTGAAAATGTAGTCTGCATGGCATGGCCAACATGGAGGGATGTGCTTTAATATACTATTTATTGAGTGCCGACCGTTAATTGTCCCAATGGTACTGTAAGCATTTTGTGATCACTTTGCTCACGACTTGGTTCTATGGGCTAAACATGTGTGTGGTGTTAGGCTGTAATTGGTGTGAGTCGCGGCTTCAATACCGACCGTGTGGGAAAGGTTATCAGATGTCACTAGTGGATAGGAGTGTGCTGTGTGTGTGTGTGTGTGTGTGTGTGTGTGTGTGTGTGTGTGTGTGTGTGTGTGTGTGTGTGTGTGTGTGTGTGTGTGTGTGTGTGTGTGTGTGTGTGTGTGTGTGTGTGTGTGTGTGTGTGTGTGTGTGTGTGTGTGTGTGTGTGTGTGTGTGTGTGTGTGTGTGTGTGTGTGTGTGCGTGCGTGCGTGCGTGCGTGCGTGCGAGAATCTATGTGTATGGCTGTGTGAGTGCTTTCACCAAAGTGTCTGTTTTCCTGCCTGTCTCCGTGCCTGTGTTTACCTCAGACAGCTGTGTGTGTGTGTGTGTGTGTGTGTGTGTGTGTGTGTGTGTGTGTGTGTGTGTGTGTGTGTGTGTGTGTGTGTGTGTGTGTGTGTGTGTGTGTGTGTGTGTGTGTGTGTGTGTGTGTGTGTGTGTGTGTGTGTGTGTGCCCATGCCCATCAGCAGTAGACTCCAAAGAAGATAGATGAGGGGTGTGATGGCATTACTCACCCGACAAATAGCAGGTCAGGCAGGACTGGGTGCCCACCTCTCTGTCTGTCTGCCTGGCTGATGATTTCAGCACATGGCACATTCGTGTGACACAATCCATCACCTCTTAAAGGGGAACAATCTTTGAAAATGGATGTTATTTAGTAGATACTACAACATGTTAGAAAAAAGCCTGCACTGTACTACTCTGCCTGTGCATTCACAGAGAACACGCTTTAAAACCTTGTGGGCAGGTTCAGTACCAGTACCTCAAAACCTACTCTAGTGAGGCCTTTAACCTCAAACTGGAGAGCCTGGACTGGTCAGATGAGCTCAATGGTACACTGGTTGAAGAAACATGGCTTGGCTTCAAAACCAAATTTTCAACAATACTAAACAACATGTCCCCCCTAAGAACCACCAGGGTAAAAAATCGCGCTGAGCCGTGGATGCACACTGAGATACTGACCGCTATGAAAGCCAGAGACAAAAAATGCTCTGAGTTTCATAAAAGTCAGTCAAAGCTTACCATAAGCACGAGCAGTGAACTCCAATCCCACGTGACTGAACTCAAACTAGAAAGAAACAGACTAAGAAATGACGTAAACTCCATGATCAAAACTGCTAAAAAAAAATTAATCAATGACAAAACTGAGGAAAACAAAAATAAACCATGTGAACTTTGGAAATTACTCAATAATCAACTAGGCTGCAGTAAAAAAAACTTAAAACCAGGTTCTCAAACATAAACATAAAGACGGACAACACGCTCATCACAGACAAGCTGGATGTAGCCAATTACTTAAACACTTTCTTCACAAACATAGCCACAACACTGGTAAACAAACTACCCTCCCACTCAGGGCAGTATGGGGTAGAACACATAGTAGCATACTACAAGAACCTAGGCGTCCACAAAGACGACTTCAAACTGGAAATGGTAACTACAGATGAGGTACTAAAAAAACTGAGCGCCCTCCAACCGAACAAGGCCACTGGCCATGACAACATCCCCTCCAAATTCCTCAGAGACTCAGCAGCCGCCATCACCCCAGTCATCACACACATAATAAACCTCTCCATAAAACAGGGACACGTCCCCAAGGACTTCAAAACTGTGAGAGTAACACCCCTGCACAAAAAGGGCAGCAAATTAGACCCAGGCAACTACCGCCCTGTTTCTATCCTTACATCCATCTCGAAAGTCATGGAAGAAATTGTATACGAACGAACAGGTCGAAAAGTACCTCGCGGAAAAAAATCTAATCTACGAATTCCAATCTGGCTTCAGAACATCCCACTCCACTGACACATGCCTTCTCTATTTGAACCACCACATCAAACAAGAGGTGGACGCGGTCAAATACTGCGGCATGGTCATGCTGGACCTACAAAAGGCCTTCGACAATGTCAATCACACCATTCTGATTGACAAGCTAAAAGCAATTGGTTTTGATAGTCTATCAGTGAGCTGGATACAATCCTACCTGGAGGGGAGAGAACAGATGGTGGAGGTAAATGGTACCCTATCCCCCCCCCCCTCCCAGTGAGCTGTGGTGTTCCACAAGGAAGCATACTAGGACCGCTACTGTTCCTAATTTATGCAAATGACATGTTGTCAGCTTGTGACTGCAACTTGTTCCTGTTTGCGGACGACTCAGCCCTGCTGGTCTCTGACAAGAACAAGTTACAGGTTGAAAAAACTCTCAGCTCGGAACTAGGCAAAATCTGCATATGGCTTGCCGACAACAAACTATCATTACACATGGGCAAAACAGAGTCCATTCTCTTCGGTTCAAATAACAAACTCAGCAAGACCGACGGCTTCTCAGTTACAGTGGGTGACAATATTGTCACAAGGAAAGATGAAATTACCTACCTGGGTTGCATCCTAGAGGCTAATCTTTCCTGTGACAAAATGGCATCCAATGTAATAAAAAAAGTCAACCAACGAACTCGATTCTTGTACCGGATCTCCTCTCTGGTAAGCAAGAATACCCTGAAGACTCTGGCAGGAGCACTCATTCAAGGGTACTATGACTATGCTTGCACCTCATGGTACCAAAGCACCTCAAAGGCACTAAAAACCAAATTACAAACATCTCAAAACAAACTAGTCAGTCAGACCCACCTCACCCCTGCCCACTTTGACAACCTAGGATGGCTTAGAGTAGACGACAGAGTACAGCAACTTGCAATGGGCCTGGTCTACAAGATACACTACACGACCAAGGTACCCATGTACATGTCAAAATACTTCCCAAAGGTCAGTGAATACCACGGTCACAACACCAGAGGGAGCTCCACAAATCATGTTAAACCCAGATTCGGCTCAAACAAGGGACTAAACACGTTTCGCAATTATGCCACATCAATGTGGAACGCCCTACCCAAAGCTGTAAAGGAATGTGAATCACTACCCACTTTCAAAAACACTCTCAAAGAACACCTACGGGAGACTGCAATTCGAAACTGGCCACTACAAATGTCCTAACCCAGTTGTACAGTAAATGACCAAGTATGGCTTTGTCAGTATTCCAATGTACAGTGTACAGTGTCCCCCACCCACCCACCCCCTACCCACCCCCCCCCCCCCCCCCCACCTCCAATGTACAAAATGGGGGACCCTGATGTAAACAAGATGAAAGTCTTTCTCTGGTCTGCATCCCCTTAACAATTGTATGTATTGAGCTGTACTGTACTGTACCCATTCTGCAATCTGTTAATAAACTTTTCAATCAATCAATCAAAACCAGTACCATTTTCTGGAAGAGGAAATGCTTGTAAGCATTGGACAGGTATAAGAACAGGCAGAGGGCTATGTGGTTGGAGTACACAGGCTATAACAACAGGCAGAGGGCTATGTGGTTGGAGTACACAGGCTATAACAACAGGCAGAGGGCTATGTGGTTGGAGTACACAGGCTATAACAACAGGCAGAGGGCTATGTGGTTGGAGTACACAGGTATAACAACAGGCAGAGGGCTATGTGGTTGGAGTACACAGGCTATAACAACAGGCAGAGGGCTATGTGGTTGGAGTACACAGGTATAACAACAGGCAGAGGGCTATGTGGTTGGAGTACACAGGCTATAACAACAGGCAGAGGGCTATGTGGTTGGAGTACACAGGTATAACAACAGGCAGAGGGCTATGTGGTTGGAGTACACAGGCTATATCAGACAAGCGGTGAGGGCTATGTGGTTGGAGTACACAGGCTACATCAGACAAGCGGTGTTCTAGTCAATTTGACCGATTCGCTTTTTCAGAAGTCATGACGGCCAGTGCTGTGCAGGGTTGAGTGAGAGTAGCAATGGTGATATTGATCACAGTATTTTGTCAGTTTGAGGCAGGAAATGCACATAGAGAGTAACTGCAATATGTATCAAGTTGTGACCGTGCAGTAAAACAAGCCCTGCTGCACTGATGCCCTAACCTCCCTTTGGTGGTAAGAGAGAGAGAGAGAGAGAGAGAGAGAGAGAGAGAGAGAGAGAGAGAGAGAGAGAGAGAGAGAGAGAGAGAGAGAGAGAGAGAGAGAGAGAGAGAGAGAGAGAGAGAGAGAGAGAGAGAGAGAGAGAGAGAGAGAGAGAGAGAGAGAGAGAGAGAGAGAGAGGAGAGAGAGAGAGAGAGAGAGAGAGAGAGAGAGAGAGAGAGAGAGAGAGAGAGAGAGAGAGAGAGAGAGAGAGAGAGGGGTAAAGTGACAGACAGAGCAGGAAAAGACACCCCAAAAGATTCCGGCAAGCACCAAGCCAGCATCTAATATTACCCCCTCCAGGATTTCTCCTTGCATGATGCCCCTGTTCCAGAATGATAGAGTCTACGATGGTATTATGGATTTACCCTGAGCGCAAAAGACTTCTAGTCTTACAGTAGCGATAACTCTGGTAAACAAAACCAGAAAAACAAAAAAAACGTATGGTAAACAGAAAATTATTTGTTACATGATTTACACCAAACATGACATATGTTTGCCTTACAATAGCAAGGGGGCCCGTGAAGTTTTGAGTCATCTGGCCTCATGGTGGCGCTATTCTCATAAAACATGAAGTACTCCTCAGCGGCCTGGAGTAAGGGCGAGGTCAAAAGGTAGATTGAGAATGTGGGCCGTTCAGGGATATACCTGCTGTTGTCTAGCTGAATGCAGGCCCGGACTGGCCATCGGGAGCACCGGGAGTTTTCCCGGTGGCCTGGCGTGCACAGATAAAAAAAGAAAAATTATATAAAAAAAAAAAAAAAAAAAAATTGCCAGGCCATTGTTTCTAGTTGTGGCGGCGGCGCGGCGCGATAGTTAGATAACCTAGGTGGGTGGGGA
>NC_140170.1:114335578-114340578 GCF_963971535.1 Notolepis coatsorum
CATGGGGTCATGGTCATCATCGATAGTATCTGGGAGTCGGGGCAGTTCTATTAGCCTCGCCACGGGTCGTGTGTAAGTTCGCCCTTGGACGAGTAC
Source organism: Notolepis coatsorum (assembly GCF_963971535.1). NCBI lineage: Eukaryota > Metazoa > Chordata > Actinopteri > Aulopiformes > Paralepididae > Notolepis > Notolepis coatsorum. Next base: position 114,335,675 of record NC_140170.1, read on the forward strand.
TTCAGCTGCTCGGACCTTGCCATCGGCACCGGTGATCACTTTGCTTACGCGGCCAGCCGGCCACATAGCTCTGGGTAGTGACTGGTCGATAATCATGACGACTGTTCCTTCTGTCAAATTGTCTCTCTCTTTTACCCACTTCTGGCGGGTCTGTAGAGACGGTAGGTAGTGGAGTAGGAAGCTGCTCCAAAACTTGTCAGCTAGTACTTGACTGTACCTCCACATTCTTCGGCCGTTCGCTTCTTCAGGCCTGTACATTGTCTGGGGTAGCGCGGGGTCCAGCCGCCCCATTAAGAGTGTGTTGGGGGTGACTGGGTCGACATCTGCTACATCACTGGAGACGTAACCGAGGGGCTTTGAGTTCAATACTCCCTCGATCTCCGTGAGGACTGTCATTAGGACTTCTTCCGCCACAGTCTGGGCCCCAAGCACGGCGTACAGGGCTGTCTTTATAGAACGTACTTCTCGTTCCCAGGTTCCACCGAAGTGGGGTGCATTCGGGGGATTAAACTGGAAGTCAATCTGGGATGGAGCGAGGTGGGTCTTAAGTTCTGGGCCCATAGCTTGGAAGCTCTCTCTCAGCTCTCTTTCTCCGCCTTTGAAGTTTGTCCCGTGATCAGACAACAATGTAGACGGTTTTCCTTTCCGTGATGTGAATCTTCGGAAGGCCATAAGGAATGAGTCTGTGCTCATGGTCGGAAGGAGCTCGATATGTATCGCTCTGGTGGTCATGCATTTGAATACAATACCCCACCGCTTCTCGGTTCCTCTTCCTCTCTTTATATACAACGGGCCAAAACAGTCCATGCCTGTGGAGTGGAATGGCTTGTCGCCGAGTCGGAGGCGACAGGGGGGTAGGTCAGCCATCCGTGGTATGCTGGGCTGCGCGCGCCACTTTCGGCAGTCTAGACAGGTTCGCTGGAAGCGTCGCACCGCTTCTCTTCCTTGAAGTATCCAATAGCGACGTCTGATCTCCGCGAAGACTCTCTCTGCTCCTGCGTGGTGTACATCCTCGTCGTATTTCTTTATGATCAGCTCAGTGACCTTGTGTCGGCTGTTCAAGACTATCGGGTACTTAATGTCATCCGGTAGATCGGGGGCTCTCCGCAGGCGACCACCCACTCTGATGAGATTATGGGCGTCACTCTCGGGTGCCAGGTGGAGCAGTCTGCTGTCTGATGGGACGGGCTTTCCTCCCTGTAGACAGTCTAGCTCATCGGGGAACGAGTCTCTCTGGGCTCGTTGTAGTAGAAGAAGTTCTGCTTCTTCGTAGTCAGCTGCTGAAATGTCAGTGGTGGACTGAATCTCTGGGTGGTGCCACAGGAATGTCTTTTGCTGCGCACTCTCTAGGGTAATGCAGTCATCTATGTTGGGGTCTGTGGAGGCGACTGTGCTCAGTCCACAGAACATAGGTTTCTTGTTCTCAGCCTCCAGGTTTCTTGTTCTCAGCCTCCTCGTTACTTGCTTCCCGTGGGGTGGGCGTAGGCCACTCTTCTTCCGGGAGCTTGAGGAATTCTGGTCCGTCACTGTAGATGTTGCGACGGGTGAGGTCATCCAGAGACATTCCCCGGGTGATGACATCAGCTGGGTTGTGTTTGGTGTCCACATACCGCCAGCTCGCTGCTTCTGTTAACTCTTGAATCTCGGTGACTCTGACTCCCACGAAGACTTTGTATCTGCATGAATCAGACTTGATCCATGTGAGTACTGTCGTGGAATCTGACCACAAGATTGTTCTGTGCACCGGGATGGTGAGTTCACGTTGGATTAACGTGGCTAGATGCGCTCCTGCTAGGGCTGCGCAGAGCTCTAGACGCGGGATAGATTGTTGCTTTCGTGGGGCTATTCTTGAGCGAGCCAGGATGAACGCAGTGTGTATCTTTCCTCCCTTCTCTTGGGCACGCAAGTAGGCCACCGATCCATAGGCTACTTCGGAGGCGTCGCTGAAGACGTGTAGATCAATCTTGCATGTCTCTGGCCTCACTGTGGATGGGAAGTAGCTGCGGCGTATATTGACGCCTGGGAGTGAGCGGAGTTCCGTCTCCCACTCTCTCCATGTTGAGGCAAGGTGTGCGGGTATGGGGTCGTCCCAGCCCTGGTCCTTGTCCCATAGTGCTCGTACAATCATCTTTGCCCTGGTGGTGTAAGGTAGAATACATCCCAACGGGTCATATTGTCTGGCGAGTGTTCTGTACACGCTCCGTCTGGTGGTCGGTGTCGCCGTCGACCTTCCCTGCTCTGGAGTCAGGGGTTTGTGTCTATAGTGGAGCGAGTCTGTTTTGAAGCGCCAGACTAGTCCTAGTGTCATTTCTTGGGCTTCTCCTGGGATGGTCGCCATCCAGGTCTCGCTGCTGGCAGCCTTGTCCGCGGGGGAGAGGCTGCGCAATACGTGCGGGTCACTGCTGGCCCACTGCCTGAGATCAAAGCCGCCTTTGATCAGGGAGGCGCGTAGCTTGATTAGGAGAGCCTCGGCTTCTTCTTGAGTCGAAACGCTTTGTAAACAGTTGTCCACGTAGAAACTGTTCTTCACACTGTGTCGGACCTCTTCATCTGCTGCTGGGTCCTCTGCGACGTGTTTCTGTAGTGCAAATGTAGCACAGCACGGGCTGCATGTGGTTCCGAAGGGGAGTACTTCCCACTGGTAGATGGCTGGGTTCTCATCTCCGATCCTCTCTCTCCATAGGAACCGCAGCAGGGGCTTGTCCTCCTCCACTAGTCTCACCTGCAGGAACATCCCTTTGATATCCCCGCTGATAGCCACCTTGTCCTGGCGGAAGCGCAGTAGCACGCCTAGTAGGGAGGGGCCGAGTGTGGGGCCGGGCAAGAGCTCTTTATTCAGATTTTGGGATCCGATCTGGTAGCTGCAGTTAAACACAATGCGATCCTTGCCGTTGTGGTGGACCTTGTGATGCGGCACGTACCATGATTCGGTCGTCTGATCGGCCTCTTTAATGTCAATCTTTGTCACGTGTCCCGCTGTGATTAGCTTCTCAATCTCAGTGCGGTACACACCCTCTTGAGCGGGGTCTTTGGCTAGGCGCCGCTCCGTGTTCAATAGATAGCGCTCCGTGGCGTCTTTCTTTGCGTGAAAGGTGGGCATTCCCTCTCGCCTCAGGAGTGGAGTTGCGTATCTCATCACTCCGCCGACTGTGACTCTCTTTGTCCCTTGCTCGAGTAGGTTGATGGCGTAAATGTCTTCTTTAGAACGAATATCTTTCTTTTCGTTCTTAAAGGGCATTGTCTCTAGTGTCCATAGCCTCTCGACATGCTGCAGGAGAGTGGTGTCTTCTTCTGTCGTTCTGGAGTGGAGGCAGCTAGTGGCTGCTGTTCGGTTGAGAGATTTAGCGAGGGGGCCTTGTAGGGTCCACCCTAGGCGGGTCTCGACTGCTGCAGGACAGCCTCGGGGTCCTGTATGGACCCGGTCAATCGGGACTATGAGTTCTGCATGGTCGGAGCCTATCAGCAGGGTCGGGGTAGCGCCGTCTATGAGCGGGATAGGTAGTTGACGCAGGTGCACATATTTATCCATCAACTTGGCGATGGGGTAGGTGTACTGCGATAGTCCTATTTCTTGGCTGGTGAAAGCATTTGTAATCCTATACCGTCGCTCTGGCTGCCCGTTTGCTGCGATAGTGAAGGAGACATTCTCGCCCTTTATCGTCTTTAAATCTCTTCTTATTGTCCGAATCGTCATTTCGTTCTCGCTCCCCCGCAGTCCCAGCTGGGCCGCAGCGGACGCGAGCAGAAGGGTCTTCTCTGACCCGTCATCAAGGACGGCGTAGGTGTCCATGACTTTATCTTGGTAGCTCAATGTCACACGGACTACCTTTAAGAGCACTTGGGCGCCGCTGCTGCTGGCGGGGTCAATGTACATGACACTTGCCTTGGTGCCGCTCGATGGTGCAGGTGAAGGCCGTCTTCTGTTACTGTCGTGTAGTATATCTAGATGGGCTCCGTCGCACCGACTGCACCTTTTCTTTAGGCGGCATTCGGCTGCCATGTGTGGTCGCGCACATCGGTAACAGCGCCTGTTGGACTTTATCCATTGACTCACTTCTTCTGCATTCATCTTTGTGAACAGGTCACATTGTGACAGCCAGTGTTCTTTCTCACAGTAGGGACACACCATCTTCCACTTCTCTTTTCTCGAGGGGGTACTGTGGCTCTTACTGCTCGGTACTGACTCTGATTGGTGCATGACAGTCACCGATCTTCTTCCATCATTTATTCTCCTGGGTCCCTCTCTGGAGCTTGGCGTGCTCCGCCCGAACGTATCCAGTCGTAAGCTGCTGACTTCTCTCGCCAGGAAGTCGGCTAGATCAAGGAGGGATGGTTCGGGGCCGTTAGGATCCCGGTAGTCTCTCTGCCGCCTAAAACGCTCTTGTCTTGCGGGTGGCAGCTTCTCCAAAATCCTCTCGACGTTAGAGTTGGCGTATAGCTCATGCATGCCCTTTTCCCGTTGCGCTCCCAGCATCCCTACCAGGGACTGCACTTTGATTGACAGGTCGTCTAATGAGCGATTGTCTGTTGCTGGGGGTAGGCGATCAATATGCCTTATCTCTTGGATTACGTAATCCCATATACGTCCATATCTCTGGTCCAGCGCGGCTAGGGCCGCTGTGTATGGGGTCGTAGAGGTGGCATAGGCTAGCGCTATATTGTGCGCTCGCGGTACTTTCAGGTGCTTCAGTAATATTGCATACTTGTGGCGTTCATCAGCGACATCCACCACCATTGTCTCTAAGCACATCCGGAGCTCCGTGTACTGTGCTCGATTCTCATAGGTGAAGTCTGGAAACGACGGCGTGGCAATGTATGACGCCGTGGATGGCTGATACATCGGCGAGCGTTGGGGGAGAGACCTCCTAGGCGAGTCCCCTCTTGCGCCTCTCTGTGGGCTGGTA